>NC_141549.1:4372500-4672500 GCF_021556685.1 Rattus norvegicus | reverse complement strand
ATGTTTCTCTTTATCTACCTTCTCTAGTTTAACTGAGTATCTCATATGAATTCGTTTTCTCTCTTGGCTTATGTTATATTTTACTTTTAAATCATTCTGGTAGTTTCCCTAGAGTTTATAACACGATTTTGAAGCTTTTGATTTTTGTTGTGAAGCTTCAGTTTTAAAAAGTACAATATTTCTTTATTTCTTGATAATTTTATGCAATGTATTCCGATCATACTCACCCATGTGTCTCCCAGCTCCTCCCAGCTCTTCCCACCACATCTCCCTTTCAACTTTGTATTTTTTTCTTTATTTTTTTACTGCCCAATTAGTGCTGCCTATATGTGCATGAAAATGTTCAATTTGAAATTTGAGGCCCCTTTAAAGAACATTATACTACTCTATCAGAAGTAAAAATACCTCATGTGTGAGTAGCTTAGTGCATTTGTACTCCTGTAAAAGAATATCTGAGACTGGGTGATTAGTAGAAACAGAAATGTATTTTCCCCATGTTTTGGAGGCCAGACAGCCAAATGAAAGGTGCCAGTGTGTTTGGTGTTGTGTGATGTCTGCTCTCTTTTTCTAAGATGAGGCTATAGCCGCTGTCGGAGAGAAACACTATTTTCATGTGGCAGGGCAGAACTGCAAGCAGAATGAGCTCCCCTATCGAACCCTTCTATCTGGGTACCAAAGTTCAATAGTGGGTGGGGAGGAGGGCAGGGAGGGACCTTCATGACACAGATGTCTGTTATTCTCATCACACTGATCATAACTGAATTTTGTGTAGGCAACATCTTCAAACCATAGCACAGAGCACTCTCCACCCCTTCCCCAAACGCTCCTGCTCACTCACAGCTGAAACAATTCCTTCTCCGAGTCCACAAACCATTATCCTCCAATAACTTGTTGCAACCATTACTTTGAACAAGCTTTTACTTGCTAGATGTCCAGAGAACAAGTTGTGTCTTCATTTATCTTTATGTGACCCGTACTTTCTGCTCTGTACCCTTTACTTTTCATTCCATGAAAAGCCTTGGACTTTTTGCAAGGCAGGTGTACTAATGACAAGTCTCCATTCACTTCCATGTGGCCTGGTCTCCCCATTTCTTGTTCGCTTGTGAAGGATATGTGTGTGTGGATACATAATTCCACCTTGATGGGTTTGAGTTTCTTTAGATACTTTAAACAGTATACTCTGGTTGCCTCTTGCTTTCATGGTTTATAAGAGAAGTGTGATGTAATAGTCTTGGTTCTTGCATTAGTCATTATTGGAGTGGTTCTCAACCTTCCTAATACTGCCACCCTTTAATACAGTTTCCATTGTGGTGACGCCCAGCCATAAAATTATTTTCGTTCATACTTCATAATTTTAATTTTGCTACTGTTATGAATTATAATGCCAATATTTTTTTGAAGATAGAGATTCATCAAAGAGATCATGATACACAGGCTGAGAACCACTGCTCTAAAGGACCAGAACTGCTAGAATGAATCTATGTCTTAAACTGGGACTTCTGACAGTGGCTTACAGGCTGTGCTTTGGCTACTCCAACAATGGATTTTCCCCAATGCAATGACCAATAATACGATAGTTTGTTCGTCCACAACACTGCATGCCTCAGCGGATCTTCAGCGTATGTTGGAATCCCAAAGAAGCAGGTTCTAATTCCAACAGGACAGATGAACTTGCCAGGGAGAGTAAAGGCAATCAGGGCAAAGGCAAAAGTCTCTGTCTTTTATGTCTCTTGTGTGGGCTGTCACCAGAAAGTGTGGCTCAAATTTACAGTGGGTCTTCCTCTCTCAAAAGATGCAATTAAGAAAATTCTCTCACAGGTGCAGCTGCTTGGGTTTTACTTAATTCCAGACCGAGTTGACAATCAAGGTTAGCCAATGCAGTTCTGTAGAGATGAAACATCCCCCACGCCCCAGCGTCTCTCAAGAATTATCCTTGATTTTCTGTAGATCGAATATGGAAAGTACCAACATAGACTTTTATATTTATTGTGCTTTGTGTTCTCTGAGACTCCTGGATTAGTGTTCACCATTAACACTTCAAGTGCTCCATCAACCCTTTCTACATACGTTCCTTCCCTTCTGCATACACACACGTCACATTTGCAATTGTTCCATAAATGTAGAATATTTTAGTCTACTTTCCTCCTTGGTTTCCAGGTAAAGGGATTTCCATTGACATGCCTTCAAGAGTACTGATTATTTCTTTAGCTGTGCACAGTCTCATTATCCATCAAAAGCTTTTTCCCAGTTTCTCACATTTTATATGAATTCTGTTGATGAGCCATCCCACTGCTTCTGTGCTGCCCACCTGTATTTTTTCCCATTAGTGCCCTTATCATTATGATTATTTTACAATCCTGATCTGCAAATTCCAACCAAACATATCCCTTGTGTGTCTTTCCATATTGTATAATAGGTGACCATACCACACATGTTCTGGAGGTACGTGGATCCCCACTGTTTGAATGCCTGTCTGGTTATTAGCATTATAAGTTTTGACAGGGTGCATACATACACTTTGTGTACTCGGTTTCCTCATTTGCAAAGTTCAAGATTCTCATAAGCATTTATCTCATGAAATTTGAGATTCTAAAGAGTTAACCGCCTGTTAACTAAGAGTTAAGCCTTAGAATAGTTTCCACAACAAAGTCAGGATTCTGTAGATGTGAAAGGGTGATGATGAAGCCTTTTGTAGGAAGCACTAGTACCCTAATATCAGGGAGTCCTTTTCTTTGCTGCCCTCTCTGATGGAGATGCCTCCTCTAGATCTTCTCTCAGTTGATATTCCCATCTCACCCTGCCCCTTGGCAAGATTGCCATTAACAGTCTCCCCTACATTCTGTGTAAAAGATAATTCTGTATAAGCTAATAAACAAAAGAATAAATTCTGTAAAACAAATTCTATTCTTCCTCTTCTGCTACTAACCTTGTACTTCCTCTGCCACCCACAACTGTAATGATCTACCATAGTGTATTATTTTCTTATTTATTGATTTTTAAGCCACATTCAACTTAATGAGGAAGCTACCTTAGGATGTGTTCTATCTTCAAGAATAAAATGTTTTTAAGCAATTTTCTGGGTATGAAGATAAAGGTTTCCTTCAAGAATATTGAATAACACCGAAGACTTAATGTCTGTTTTGAGGGGCAGATGGGCATCCCAACAGTGAGTGGCAGCACATTGTGTGTGCCCAGGTCTGCCTTGAAGTCTCAGTCCTCATCCCTAAACTCCTGGCCTCTAATGTCTTCCAACTTTCTCTTTCAGTATGAATACTTCAATGCCGTGCTGATCAACGAGAGAGACAAAGATGGGAACTTTTTGGAATTGGGAAAGGAGTTCATCTTGGCCCCCAATGACCATTTTAATAATTTGCCTGTGAACATCAGTCTGAGTGATGTCCAAGTGCCAACGAACATGTACAACAAAGGTGAGACACCCTCCAACCCCCACTCCTGCTCCCATTAGAGGGTGAAGGGGTTAGGCACTGAGAAGCACACCCTTAGTACATCAACACATCAAGTACTCAAGTATCTTCTGGGTGTGCTAACCACATGGCTGTTCAGAGACTCTCGGCTGCTGTTTCCCTCCTTTGTGTTAATGTGCAGTGCAGAAATCAGCAGGCTTTTTCTGTATGAATCTTTGGCTCCGCCTGCCTTGCAGTCAGTCTGTTACAACTGGTTAGCTATTTCTGTAAGTTGGCTGTATTCTGTTAACATGTTTTCTGAAAAATCACCTCGCCAGACTAAACATGCTTACTAACCCAGTTTGTCCCTCCCTTTTCCTGCCTTCCTCCGTTGATGGTATTTAGGGGTTGGGAATTTTGGGGTTGCTATTGGATCAGCTGCAGGTGTTCTCTTTCCTTGAAGCATAGAGAAGTGTGGGCATAACAAGGTTCTGTATGCCCAGGCTTGACTCCCTCAAATCCTTTCTTCACATGGGCATTGAAGTTATTTGCCCAGTCTTCCCATCAGTCCATTTGAATTGCTAATTCAGTGGCCAACGACTGACATCTGGGTACACTGGCTGATCTCCTGGTTCCACCTGCTTCTAGTGGTAATCCCGATGTACCACCCCTTCTCTGGGGAGTACATTCCCTCTCTGTGATGGGAATAATAAGTGTGTCCAAGCTGCCTATGGTGGCATACCCTTGTAATTCTATCACTTTGGAGGGAGAATAAGCTGGAATGTATCCTCCAGTTTAAGACCAGCCTGAGCTACAAAGTCAAGGGAATACAATGATATGTGTGCGGCTCTATGCATGTGAGAGCCATGCTCGAACCTTACAGAAATAGATAAGCAGTTTCAGCAAAGACTGCAAGGCAGGCAGAATGAATTTGGGAAATCACATACATATTAAATAAGTTGCTGAAATACTCTAAATCACTAGTAAGGGACTTGGTCAATAGTAAGCTCCCAATTCTGTGCCTCAAGGACATATTTTGGCCCTGGTCTTATGACTGGACACTCAATGGTGCTATTTCTTGGTTTGCCTGATAGTCTTCAGAGTCAGGATAAGCTGCTCTCATTTCATTAACTATTTTGACCATTCCTAGAATCCCAGAGTGAACTATCTAGAATTTGCAGTCTGTTGTGGAACTGGTGTGGTAATGGGATAACAGGAAGATAGGAAGGATCTCTGCAAAGCCGGAGGGCAGGAGAGCCAGGGCACACACTTCCCTGCCCATATTGTCAGGGAATGAAAAGATATTCTTCCTCAATTCCCTTTTGGAAACTGATAGCAGTTTAAACTGCCTCAGAGGAGTTGTGGCTGGCCCCGTGTGGGCTTGCTAGGGCACAAAGAGAGCCTCACCTTGGTGTTCAGCATTGCCCAATAGGGATTAGTCCTCCAAGATGGTGGTTAGCTGCTGAAGACTTAAATGAAACTGCCTTTTTGTACAATGTGGCCAATGGAAAAAGCCATTTCTAGCATTAAATATGTTTGAAAAAGAAGATGAAACATGAACATGATTTTATAGAGTCATTTCAGACAAGGAACAATCCAGAATGATCTTTTAAAACATGACATTGACTTCAAGGTTGCTTGAACGGTTAGCACCATGACAGAGATGTAATTGTGTCTTAACATTAAAAGGCAACATTGTACGTTTCGATGGTCTCGATATGTAAAGAACCCACATTGTGGTCTCTCACACAGGCTTTACACTTGCATCATGAAGATTGCCAGGCAGAATCCTAACAGTCTGAGAGTTTGAGCTGTAGGAGTTTAATAATTAGATTTAAGTCATCCTTGGCAGTGCTCATGGGATCTGCCTGTCATTTCCTATCCAGGTTCAACTGTCACCCTGCCAGGCTGTGGGAAATGAGCCAGGGTCAGCCAGAGGCTATATCTTGTCTCAGCCAGGCAGGGAGTAACTGCCCATGGGGGAGGGGGAGACAGAGAAAAAGAGAGAGAGAGAGAGAGAGAGAGAGAGAGAGAGAGAGAGAGAGAGAGGAAGATCAGGAGGAGGGGGAAGAGGAGGAAGAGGAGGAGGAGGAGGAGGAGGAGGACTTCAAGAAAATTCTTGACTCTAATTCAAACCAGCCTCCCTAAGTCTCTTTTCAAGCTGCAGAAATATATATCATGTTTAGAAGACGCCAGCATAGATCTAGTTTCTGATGACATGTACACAAAACACATGCCCTGGGCGTGGTCACTGGCTCTGATGTCCCTGGGGTGCAAATCTTGCTTTCAGAAAAGGAAACTAGCCCAGGGTTCTTCTCCTCTGGCCGTTTGGACCCCATGAGCACACAGCAATGTTTGATCCTTCTTAGTTGCTTCTGTGTGCTTAGTTGTTGGGCGGAATTTCCAGCTGTAGATCAAAGCAGCAGATAACCCCCAAACTTCTCCCCTGTGCTTTCTGTCTCTGTGGTAACCAGGCCAATGCTTCCCCCTGTGGTTGAAGCTCTGTGTTTCTGTTGTCTCGGTACAGAAGATACTGCAGTTTCACAAGCCAAGACAGGAGTATGAGTCCCACAAGGGCTCAAAAGAGCTGGTTTTTCTCACCTCTTTATCCTTAGGCTTCTGATATAGCTGTCTTTATAAAATATACTTATCAGATGGTTAGGAGCTGTGAGTCTCACTCTTAGAGATGAGAAAGACTAGGCTGAAGCTGTTAGAGCTGAAAGTTATACTTCCAGAACCGAAGCCCAGGGCAGCTGCTTTTGAGAGACCGCCAGTGGTCTGGCAGAGGACTGGACAAACCTACACTCTTGGTTGCATACCTTTAAGGCCTGTCCAGCCTTTGACATTGCAACACAAGGTAATTTACAAAACCCACACCCAGGAAATCCACAACTGACTTATAAAGGCAATCACAAATTAATTGCACGGTGTTTCAATACCTTACTGATATTTTGTGGGCTACATTCATAGGCATCTTGGAGCACATGAGGCTAGGGGTCACTGGTAGAGCACACCTTAAGCTGAAAGCATGTGAGACTTACATGCACATGCCTCATATAGATGTATACATAATTGTACATGTTAGGTGTTATATGAGGAATGGTGCACATGTGTGTGGTCCATGTATATGTGTGTATATGTGATTCTCCAAATTGACTCCATCGTTTCCATTTCTCTCTCCTGTCTACTCAGGTGATAATAGATAATTCCTATTAAGCCTGCCTTCCCAATCCCTGCTGCTTGAACTGTCTTCCCTTCAAAAGCAGCTCAAATGCAGCCTCCTTTGCTCCTCTTGACCTTGGTAGCACACATGCTTTGCTCTAGGTAATATATGTGCCTTGCGATGCACGTGTTGCTTCTGTTCATTCATTGTGTCCTTGGACTTCTCTGAAGACAGGAAACCAACAGAGTCAGTGCAGTGTCCCTTTGTCTTGAGTTTCCTCTCAGGTTATTTGCTGAGATCTGCTGGCCTAGTCAGCCAGCACTATGGTTTTGCCTGGGTTTTGTAAGCAATAGAGACATACTCCAGCTGACTCAAATGCCGAAGAAACTGAAAAGGCATTGGGTGGCCCACAAACTTTCTAGTAAAGAGAGAAGGCAGCTTAGAATAAGGCTGATTGGAGTAAGAGCTGCTGGGGGCTTTGAGAATCTGCCTTTGGGGAATCTTGTGTCATTATGGTTTATCCCACCACTATACCTGTTGCTACATACAAGTGTGTGCCTCGTTTTCTTCAGCCATGAGTAGCATTGGATAAGTAATGACATACCTGACGCTGATGAGGCTTCGTTAAACATTAAGCATGGGCAAGGGTGCCTGGCACACGGTGGCTATATAGTATGAATACTATAGCTTACATACATGTGTCCCTCAAAACTCACAGTTAATACCTCATCACAATGGCGAATAGCATTAAAGAGTATGTCTTTTAGGAGTTCAGAAGTACCAAACTTTAAAACCAAGGAAGTTTCTATTCAAGACTGAGGAGTTGATTAATGGAGATTTGGGCTCCAGAAGCTTCTGGTACAGTCCAAGAAATAGATTTGTAGAGTCTCAGAAGTGTGGTCAGGCCATGGGAGGATGGGAAAGCCATCAGAAACTCATGGAAGCTATGAGGCTAGGCATTATATAGTTGACAACTTGACCAAGAAGAGCTGAGCAGTGTACCCTGGGATCTACTCACTCTGAAGAAGACTGTGAAGGAAGAAGAATCTGGATTCTCCTTGGAGAGCATACAGGGAAGACGAGTATGCATGGCTTGGGACTGGAGGGCTATGGTGGGGAGCCTAGGGCCTGGAGTCCCAATGCACAAGTATATTGGGAATGATGAGCTTATGAGGTGGGAACCCCAGTGCAATACCCTGGATATGGTGCCCTGACAAATTCTTGCTGCAAGGACCACATGAGGAAGAAGGCAACTAAAAAGAGGCTCACACTTAATCCATGTATAGACGAGGAGAAGGCACAGCAAGTCCCTAATTCTACTGCTTCTTCTCATTGCTGAGTCATGGAGGGGTTGGCAGAGGGGCACTACCCTAGCAGAAGTTGTGGGGATGTGTGAATTCCAAGATGTATCTTAGAATATGCATCAAACAGGCTTCCCAGACAAGTACCAATCAGGCCAAGAATAGACTGCCATGCCGTGCTATGCTCAGGGGACCTGCAAAATAGAAGTAACTTCCAGAAGCTCCATCACCAGTGTTACAGAGTTTGAGGAAGTAGTTCATCTGCTACAGTACAGGAGGTTCTTCTAGACAGCTCAGAGAGGGTCTAATGAGGCAGACTCTGGTCTGCGCGCATGTACACACGCACACACACGCACACGCATCCACGCGCACATACACACACATACATACACACACACACACGCACACACATACACATACACGCACACACACACATGCACACACACACACATACACGCACACACACACACACGCACGCACGCGCACACACACACACACCACACGCACACACACACGCACCCACGCACGCATGTGCACACGCATGTGCGCAAGCCAGGAAGGCTCTCTGGTTTTACATCTGTCATGTGTCTCAACCTATTTTTCAAATGTTGAGTTTGATAAAATGCAAAATGCATTTTGCCAAGCACTTTCCCCCTTAATTACATGTGTATATTTTGAAGAAAATTTAATCCATATGTTTCTGATTTGTTTACACAGAAATCATTAAAATGTTGTTTATGAAGAGCCATTTGATGTGCAAGAAGCCTTCAAAAACCCTTTAAAAAGCTGTTTAAAGTTCCTTGCTTTTTTTTCTTTGAATATGTGGGTGGGGGCAAAGCAGGGGAAAGCGGGGGGGGGGGGGGATGTGCTAAGAGCAGGGACTGACCTGGTAATGTTAGAAATCAATTCCAACTCTAATGGTTTGTTTTCTCCTTGGGATTCTGAACTGAGGCCTGTGGAGGTTTGACGTCTGCTTTCCTGTCTGTCTGCTGGGTCCTCTAGTGTCTGCAAGTGAGGACTATAGAATCAGATTCTGGGTCAGTATCAGAGACTGGAGACTAAAGCAAAGCTTTTCCTCTAAAGAAAATCAAAAAGACCCAGAAAGCAGTCCCTCTTCCCATTCCAGTAGCTGCCTGGTCTCTATAATCCTTAGGAAGCCCCCGGGAACCCCTCTGACCAAACCTACGCTGTGAGTGAAGGCTTTCAAGTCCAAAGGATAACTCCTTCACACTTCTGACTTTATGCACATACATATGGACATAGGGTGACATGTGTGTACACATCCACTTACACGTTTGCATTGTTTGGAGTGATGTTAATGGCAGAAGGCTATCACAGGGCCCTTTGTATGGCTCAGCACTACAGGCTTGCGTTTGGCTTAGAGATTGTACATGAGTGGATAGATAGGAGTGCGGATGCACACATACATGTCAACTTCCCAGGGAGGCACATGGCCCCTACTGCTTCTTACTGTCCATACTGCATGGCCAGTATACAAGTGTGATTTCTCCTACTGTCTCTGGGGCAGCAAGTCCTTGGATTATAGGCGGCAATGGGGATTGCCCTCTGCCAGGGAAATCTTTCCATCTCTTCTTTCTACAGATCTAAGGATACTACATGAGCCAAAACTTGGTGAGATCACTCTCGCTATCAGTTGTGACAGATAGAAAATGAGTTTATGTCCTTATCTAAGCCTTCTGTGACATTGTTCCTATATCATTATACTCTAGCTACTGCCTTGTGCTATGGTAGGATTATTTCCATGATCACTAAGGAGGTTTCAGATGATGGTGGCATTTGACTGTCAGTACTGTTCATGAGCAGTGGTTTGGGGGACTAGGGAAAACTCTCAGGGCCTGTTTCCTGGTCTGCAAGGCTGAAGTCATTTGTAGAATTGGTGTAGGTGGAGTTGCAGCATTGGTGTAGGCGGAGTTGCAGCATTGGTGTAGGCAGAGTTGCAGCACTGGTGTAGTGGAGTTGCAGCATTGGTGTAGGGGGAGTTGCAGCATTGGTGTAGGTGGAGCTGTAGCATTGGTGTAGGCGAGTTGCAGCATTGGTGTAGGTGGAGTTGCAACATTCTACATAGTGCCTACCACAGAAACACCTGGTATTTTTGTTTGTTTGTTTGTTTTAGAATTATTCCTTTTACTCTTGCCCAATAGTAACTCTATGTTATAATTAACCTTTTTTACAATATATTTTGGTCATGTTTTAATTACATTTTTCGCAGATCCTCCCCACTTTTATACTGACCCAACTTGATATTCTTTTTGACTCTTGTTTCAAAACATTAAAATAAATAAGAAACAAACAAACAAATAAAAACAAAATAGGAAGAAATGAAAAGAAAAAGCCCACAAAAACAAAAATAAAAACAGATAAAACATCAGTAAGGACACCCCCCTAAAAAAACAAAACAAAAACCCAACAAAACAACAAAAACATCCAAAGCATCCAAATGAAACAAAAGATTCACAAAAAATACTGTTAAATACATTTTGTGTTGGTCAATTACTCTTGAGTGTGGAGCTTGCCCTAGAATGTTGATATACCCAATGACAGGGCATGGAAGAAAACTGATTTTGTCCTTGCCAATGGGAATCAATTATAGGTAATTTATTGGCTACAAGTGGGGCACAGGTATCTACTTCCTCCTCTCAGTGCTGAAATCCCATGTAGCTTGAATATGTGCAGGTGTTGGGTGTACTTCCAAAGTCTCTGTGAGTTCATATGTGCACTAGTCCTGTTGTACATGGGAGACATTGTTTCCTAGGAGTCACCCATCCCCTTTGGCTCTTACAGTCTTTCCACCTCCCCTTCCTTGCAGATCCCTGAGCCTCAGGGGGTTGGTTGGGGAAACGGAGTGATGAAGGCATCCCACTAAGAATGAGTGCTCCAAAGTTTCTTGATCTCTGCACATTGTCCAGTTGTAGGCCTCTGTGCTAATTCCCATCCACGGCAAGAGGAAGCTTCTCCGATGTGGACTGAGTGAGGCACTGGTCAATGGGTATAACATCATGTCATTAGAAGTCAATTTACTGCTATGTTCTTTAGCAAAAGTAATAGTATTAGATTTTCTCCCAGTCCCAAAGTCTGGCCACCTTAGCAATGTTAGGCATTGGTACCATTTCATGGAGTTGGCCTTAAATTCGATCCAAAACGTGGTTGCTGACTCTCATACCAGTTGTGTCACAATTGCACCAATATATCCTGTAGGCAGGTTGCTGGTGTAGGTCAAAGGGTTTGTAGCTGGTTGATATTGATGATTACCATTTTTCTTCGGGCAGCTAGTCAGAGGGTATGATGCTTTTTCGAGTCGACATTCCAATCTAGACTACAGGTACCAGAAGAAGGCACATGCTCCTACATTACCCTGTCCAAAGCTGAAGAGGATGCTCACCTCCAAGCACAGACAGAGCTTTCTGTCATCACTTTTGGAAGGTTAAAGTATAAACACTTGTGAAGTGTAAGTCTAGACCACTGCCCTTTTTAACAAGGTAAATTTTCCACCGTGCCTTGTATTCCAGGATTCCAATATTCCTAAATAGCCTTTACTTCTGGTCCTCATCTATCTGGGTTGCTTTCTCCCTTCCTTTTGACTTGGGACAGAACGATCCTTTGCTAAGAGCCTAGCTTCACAGTTACTTCTTTGCCTATGGCCCTTGCCTTTTCCCCAGTGTCACCCGCTGGCCCCTCATCTATGTGCCCCAAGAGTTCTGAGCCCTTCTCTCTCCTTTTCTCTGCATCCCTTATATTCATGTTCTTTTACATGAGTATCATTCCCTGAACTTGAGGTGTAGAGCTGTCCCTTCATCTCTTCGGAGATGTATCCAAGGCTCCTGCCCACAGATATAACTGGACTAAACAGAATCCTCCTGTGTAGTCAGTCCTCTGGTGTTCTGCCTGCTTGTAGGTCCTTTGTGCCCTCTGTGTGTGAGGTTTACTTTTCCTTGACTGTTTAGGAAGCCAGCAGTGTGTAAGTGTGTGCCCAGTGCTATGGTACTGCTCTGTCCTTCAGTTCATTTTCATAGTCTCCCTCTTTGGGAAATATGGAAATCAAATGTAGTTTTGCTGCTGGATGAAAGCCAGGCCTAGGCCAGAGAAACTCCAAGAAGAGGTCAGGGTAGGGAAGAATCATGGCCCTACCAGAAAAATGATTGACAGTGTTTTTGTCCTTTCTCCTGTCCTGACCCAGGCATTCATGAAACGTGACAGTAACTGAAGAGAGCATTTGATTTATTTTACTTCTTAAAATATGAGTTAAAACTCAAAGTTACCGTGTGATAACCACATTCTTGGGCACGTGCCATGTCGACTGTTTTGAATTGGGGGAGAGCAATGGAGATTTCTTTAATGTCCTGGAAATGGCAGCTGTGGGTGTTCCAGCTGTGGCAATGGGTGGGAAAGTAGATAAAGAATCCCCTCCCCGGTTCAGTTCAATGTGTTACCACATTAGCCCTTGTGTGCACGACAGAGGGACTGCTCTGCTAAGGGAATAACGGGTTGGCTTCAGATTTAAGAAGCAGTGGAAAGAGGCAGGAAGTCCTTGGGATGCGCTCCAGGCTCTCTTGGTAGTGATACACACAGTGCTCAGCCCTGGGACTTGTACTCGGCCTGAGAGTATGTGTGCTATTTCCTCCCTGTGACTCAGGGCAGCATTCTCAGAGGGCTCAGCCCCTAATCTTGCTTGTATGTGCAATAGGCATTGTGGCAATACCTCGCTTGCTCTGGGAGTGGTTGTGAGGGTTGAAGTGTGCCTTAAGCACTGGGCCCTCTGGTGTGGCATGGTAAAGGTTTATAGTAGTCATGATCATTAGTGTCATTGTAAGAAGGGTGACAGTGAAGTCCCTGATGACATAGCTCATGCCTTTGGATGTCCATGACAGAGCCAAGTGGCATTTTTTTCCCTCCTATATCTTGGAACTTCAGCTGTACTTCATGAAACTCTGCGAATGGAAAGTAACATTAGGCCAGAGCTGCAGGTGTCAAAGGCTGATGTCCCTTCCTTCAGTGTCCCTGTTCCCACTGTGTGTGTGAACTGCCCTCACTCATCTTCCTTGGACTTAGAGAAGCTCTTTACATGGAAGTCAACATGGCTGTCATCACTGTCATTGTCAATCACACAGTGCATGGCTTGAAGTAGTAATGACTACTTTCTTGTTTTGGACTCAGGCCTATCACAAGGGTCTGGGGATTCCAGCTGTTGTATGTGGCACTAGCCTTGACAGGGACTTGAAAGAAGTCTCTTCTCACCTTCTCTTTTTCTTTACAAATACAAGCTAGTGGAAACTTCTGTCCAAAACACAGTGTCTACCAACTGTCCTTATAGACATCGCCACCACTAATTTTCTTCCTTTAAGGAACATAAGATGTTTACTGTGTGCCAGGCACATGATTTAATACAATGTTATCTTACATACTACTTAGCAATGTAGGAACTATTCTTAGTTTTCAGATGGGATAATTGAAGTTAGGAGACTTGCTATGAATCACTCAGTAAAGTAGGCAAGCCATGTGAACCCAGGGGTTCTGGGCTCACTGCTTCTCTATCCTATGCCTTGCCTGCCACCATTTCTACTCCCCCAAGGCTCTGCCTGAGTATTCAAATAACTGTGCCCTAGAAGTTTACATGCACATTTCATATGTGCAGAAAAGTTAAGCCTCTGTTTTTGTCAAATCGTGCTATTTTCTTCCCAGCATGTGACAGTCCATCAGAAATGAAAACTACTCTTATTTTACATAAACACTTCCAATCTCTTCCCTTTATCACACAGCGTTACAGCAGAAAACATTCTAAATATGTAAAACAAGTTCTGCACCACCGTATCAATAAGTACCTACAATTCCCACATGCTGGAGATGAAGCAGTTCCACATTTAATCCTGCAAACCTCCATATCCAAATACACAGTCGATGAGGGAAGAAGGAAGTAATGATTTACAATGCAAAGAACAGGTGCTCTGCATAGCCAGGAAGCACAGTACAAGGTGTTTAGGAGGAGGGACAGTTTGGATATGGAATGTCCTGCATAGACTTATGTATTGGGAGACTTGCTTCCCAGTTATGAAGGCCTTTGGGGGAAGATTATTGAACCACTGGATACGGATGGTAGTGGGAAGTCACAGAGGTGAAGAGCTAGGGGTAGGAGGTTGTAGGTTGGCTCTGCTTCTGGCCCAGACTCTCTCTTTCCTGGTACATCAAGATGTAGAGAATCCTAGCTGCACACTTCTATCTGCGTGTCTGCTGTATCTACCTATAATGATGAAGTGTATTCTCTTACTACACAGTAGCCCAGTTCCCTGCCTTCAATTGCTTTATTCAGATATGTTATTACATCATCATCAACAACAACACAACAGACACAGAAAACTTACCTGGAGAAGTTATTATCTTGAGCCATTATTGTGAAAAACCTGACTAAAGACACCTTTGGATCTGGCTTGCGGGAGAAATGTGGAAAAGTTTGGCAGAATAAGGGAATGAAGCCCAAGACAACCATCGGTAGAACTAAATGGGTCATTGCAGTAGGATTTTGTGAAACCAGCATAGTTACAGAAATATAGATGACACGATTCTAGAGAAGGAGGTTTGGATCAGGAATAGTGGGTAGAAGCCATTCATGTTACATTTTGGTAAAGTACTTGGCTGTGTCTAGCCATATCCTGAAAATGTCAGGGGAAAGAGAATTAAAGCAGTAGTTCTTAACCTGTGGGTTGCAGTCTCTTTGGAGTTCTAATGACCCTTTCACAGGGGTCACCTAAGAATATTGGGCAACATAGATATTTACATTATGATTCATAACAGTAGCAAAGTTACAGTCATGAAGTATCAACAAAAATAACTTTATGGCTAGGGGCCATCACAACTTGAGGGTTTGTGTTAAAGGCTCACAAAATTAGGAAGTTTGAGAAGCACCAGCCTAAAGGTACAAAGAGTTATGTTTGCCTTTCTGTTCATTTTGTATGAACATGTAATAATGTTTAATAATTAAGAGGACAAAAGATCTTATACATACACTCACTTTTAAGAAACACATCTACAGAAAAACCAAGCACTCCTTTGTATACATTGTGGCCAGTCTTCTGACTGAAGTTCTTTCTGCATCATGGTAGGAATGACAATGGTTCGTTTGTGCAGAACTGTCTAGTAGGACGTAGATGGAAGAATCGGTGTAAGAGAAACCTTGGCAGGATGTATGATGTGTCATATTGTGGTAGCAACAGTCATTTAAGACAGATGATGCTGGCCTGGGAGAAGAGAAGTTTCACTCTCTGGTATGTCTGCTGATAACTGTCATGGGCAGGGGAAGCCTTTCTTTAACTATAAAGAACATTTGATATTTGGAATATGATAGGTCAAAAATCCCAAGGTCAGACTAGAAACCCAAACAGATCTGAAGTGTGGTTTTTGGTCTTAAGAAGCAGTCTTATCTCTGTATCCCACAGCATGGAGCCAGGAGGCTTACTAGGAGATCTTTGGAAATGCAGCTCCTAGGTGTTAAAGGATTCTTTGGATGTAAAAATGGTGCCAATGGAGGGCCAGGACTAGGGTGGCCAATGATATGCACAAGCAAGTCCCTTCTTTCTTACCCTACTGTCTCAGGCACCATCCTGGAGCCTAGGCTGCAGCAGGGACATGTATTGCAGGGAGTCTGGGCCAGAGCTCCCATGTAGGCCGAAGAGTTCTTGGTAGCCGCACAAGTGGGTCTTGGGAGCAGGATGTGCAGTCTCAGAGCCACCCTTTCTTCAACGTGGCATTTGATGCCCATGTCTTAGGTTGCTATGACAGAAGACTTGGTGGTCTTCCTCAGTTGTCATGCCATCCATTGCCACATAGTATAGACCTCTCTGTTTTCTAATCACCAAAGGACTCCTCTCTCTAGTCTCTCTTCATTCTGAACTGGAAATGTTACTTGTGTGTATCTATGATCTAGCTTCTTCCCTCTCATTTCATGCCCGGAGGACAACTCCTGAGAGGGTCTGCCTCAACAGCTCTGAGTGCTGCTTTGCATTTAGAAATCTCTGCACCCCATATGGGCGGAGATGCTACATGTTGCTATTTTAAGCTTCAATGTGGATTAATCCACATCTTTAGAGATACAGTGCTAGAGAACTACAAAGACACAAAGCTCTACACGAGGAAATCCAGGCTGAAGTGGAGACCTGGCTCATCTCTGGCCTCTTCCTTTAGTTCACTGAAGCAACAGGTGAGCCTTGCATGGCACTTTTTCCTCTTGTGTCAGCTTTATCCAGGCACATAGGCTAGCTCTAAGGACCTCCAGCCACATCTAACCTTCAGAGAGTTTCCTGAGGTGCACTTTCATTCTCTCCCCTAAGGAACTAGCAGATGTAAATGCCCCAGGAACCTGGATAAAGTGCTTATGGGGAAAATCATTGGGAGTATATCTTAGGATTTCCATTACTGTGAAGAGACACCATAACCAAGGCAACTCTTATAAAGGGCAACATTTAGTTGGAGATGGCTTAGAGTTTTAGAAGTTCAGTTCATTATCACCGTAGTGGGGAGCATGGCAGCATCCAGGCAGACATGGTACTAGAGAAGAAATTGAAAGTCCTACTTCTTGATCTAAAGGGAATCAGGAGATGGCTAACTCTTCTGCACTGGGTGGAGCTTGAGCACTAATAGCCCTGAAAACCTGCCTCTACAGTGATACTCTTCCTCCATTAAGGCCACACCTCTTACTAACAGCACTTACCATGGGCCAAACATACACAAACCACCATGTGGTAGTTGTGATGTGCCAGTGTTAGGGAAACAGTGGGAGACTCCCTCCACTGGAGTGGGAAACTGGGAGAAGGCTCGCCTCACTTTCTGCATGTTTCTATAGAATTGATGGTGGTAACTCACGTTGCTACAAACCAGGCTGCAGAGAAATCTACGTGCTATTGTTCCTGTGCCATCTGGCACTGTTCCCTTGGATGTTAAGAATGGGTAGCCACACTCTCTGTCATTTACAAAAATATAATTGTGCTAGTTGGTATCCAACATAATGTACTTTATTATGTCATATAATATATATATATGTGTGTGTATATATATATATATATATATATAACTTTGCTCATATTCCCCCCACTGTGACCCCCTCATGTGCCTCCTCTTACCCTCTTCTCCTGCTCATCTTTCTTCTGTCCCCCCAAGTCCTTTCTTTTATATACATATAGAATATAAATATAGAATCTTCACATAAAAGGTAATGTGATATTTTGGATTTTCCCTCCCTTTACTGTCTGTTGTTTCTAACTCCTCCTTTTCTTTACGTCCCATTCTTGCCCCCACATTGCCCACCTTCTACTTTCTTGTCATATGTATTTTTTTTTTTTTCGGAGCTGGGGACCGAACCCAGGGCCTTGCGCATGCTAGGCAAGCGCTCTACCACTGAGCTAAATCTCCAACCTGTCATATGTATTTTTAAAAGTCTAGATTTTTGCATGTGAGAGATAGCATTCAACATTTGTTTCCCCAAGTCTTGCTTACTCTGCTCACCCAGAACTTTGTTTCCCTCGATTTTACCCTGTGAGTATTTTCTTTCCGTGGGTAGCATCTATCTTGAGATCTTTCTACTCTTCACGTAATGAAAGTGGATGTCCCCTTCATGCCATACCTGTGGGTAACAAATGAGGTTTAACTTCTCATTTACCAATGTGTTTCTCTGTTATGGATTCAAGTAGGACCATCCCCAAAATTCATGTTGAATCCAAGAGCCTCAGAATACAACCATAGAGACAAGATCTTTAGAAGAGTCATTAAGTTAAAAAGAGGCCCTATAGTATAGGACTCTAATCTAACTTGACCAATTTTTATAAAATGAGGGAAAGGTATCAAAGGAAAGAACACGTGAACACAGACTCAGGTCTACAAAGCAACCAGAAACCAGCCTTGCCAGAACTTGGACTGTCTTTAAAACTGGAAAAAATAAATTTTAGTCTTTAGTATTTAGTGGTATTTAATATTTAGTGTATTTGTTTAAGATGTCCAGTCTGTGGTATTTTTGTTATGACAGCCTAAGCTGACTTCTTTCTCTCAAAGAGGAACCGAGGCAGGTCTGCTTATTGCTCATAGCTGTCAATGCTCTGAGTATGAACCAGGAACCTCCACAGGTTACTGGAGTCACCCAGGTCTTCTGCAGTCCCTTGCTGATACCGAGAGAATGTTTTCCTGGGTCTGGGTGTTACCATGGCCAGCTCTCAGGGATGAGCAGTTCCTGAAGCCAGGGCTAGCCTCAGTTTGGAAAGGTAAGTGTGACTGGAATGGTGTTTCACATTCGGAAACAAAGCGTAGGAATGGTTAAGAGCCACAGCAGCCAAGGAATCTCATAAGTGTCCTGTACCATCCCTGTCTCTATCCGCAGCCAAGGGTTAGCATTCAAGACAAGGCCTTTAATAATCGTTGCTCAGCCCTTCCCAGCAGGGTTTAAGCCTGTATTGTTGTTTAGATATCACACTGTAGCCTCCCTTCAGCTACAGCTGAATGGAGCTGAGCAAAGGTGTCCTTGGCAGTGGGTAAGCACAAGTCTCCTTCCATCAAAGATTCTGGCTCTCCTGTCCAGGAGTCGAGAGCCTCAGAGTGGATAGGGTCTCGTGCTTCTGTAGATTTAGCTGGACTCAGCCCTACCCCCTTAGACAGCCCTGCATTGCCAACTGAAGATGTTCCTTTTTCTAATAAATAACTCAGTCGTAGGAGGCCAATAGCACACCTTTGGTTTGTGCCAAGGAGACTCTTATCTTTGTTTCCAGGCCCGTGGCACATGTTTCTGTAACATGGTTGGTTAAGTTAGTAAGAATTGTTTCTGAGATACAGTCTCTGGAGGAAAGTGCTTCACCTTAGAATGGGTGTTAGTTCTAAGTCAAAGGTCCTGGTGTGATGGATGGAGACCAGGGTTGGATTTTAAATGGGTAGAAACTGTTACCTTGGCTGATGAGAAGTCCAATCGAATGTCAGCACTGAATGGCTTAAGCCAAGCTACCTGGGCCAGGGCAGTATTAGTTAAGATGGGTAACAGAGAGCAAGAGAGAATTTATCATGTCTTATGTGTCTGCATTAAAAATAACAGCACAGAGGCAGATCGCAGTGCTCTGAAAATTGAAATAACTGGCTGGAAGGAGGAGGCTTTGTTCATGATGCTTTTTGTATCCCTCTGCACAGACCTTTAGGGGATTAAAGTTCATTGCTTGAGCATCAGCTGGTGTTTTTCTCTGTATGCGTCTATCTGTATGCATGCATTGCGCCATAGTACATCTGCAGATGTCAGAGGACAACCTTGGGTGTTGGTTTGAGGCAAGGTCTCTTCTTTGTTACTTCCTGCTGCAAATGTCTGCCTAGCTGACTCACGAGCTTCTGGGTGTCTCCTGACTCTACCTTCCGTCTCAATAGGAGCATGGGGATTCCAGATGCCTGCTACCATCCTGGGATTTAGATGGGTCCTAGGGACTTGAACTCAGGTCCTCTCATTTGCACAGCAAGTGACTTGCCCTGGAGCCACCTCTCTAACCCAGCATCTGACCCTTCCAAGTGCCCTAGTGTAGCTGTCTACAGCTTTTCTTGTATTAGGAGAGTCAGAGGAGCTGGTCCATCTCATCCTGAGATCCACGGGGTCCAGTGTCTGGCCCAGCAAGGGGAGGCATCCTTAGTGTTCACTCTCAGAAGCTGAGTCAGATCCTTTGCTGGGAGAGCCCAGCACCCTGCACTTCAGTCTGATATATTACAACACCTGGCAATCATGCTTTGAAACTGTGCTTTATAATAGGTAAGTTCTAAGTAGCCTTTAAAGGAATAAGCAAGTAGATACTCTCCTCTGTCATAGTTCATCCATTTCTTGTTGCTATCTTACTTCTGGTGTCCTGAAAATTCCATCCTGTAGAAACAATGTTTCTTCATTGTAACAGTATTCATGTTTAGCCTTTGGACCTTATGGGAATTTATGGCTAAACTAAAATACAGCTACATTTTTCCTGCTCTGCTAATTCCTTTATTTTCTATGGGTTACTAAGCTGTTATATCCCCTGCTGTCTTCATTTACAATAATGTCTATTATTGGAGGAAAAGAATATGAATAACTCCAAATGATTTAAATTATAGGGTTATTGTTTTAGCCCATTGGATGTCTACTAAAGAAAGCATATAATGACAGACTGTCCTGAGCTGGTGATGTGGCCTGAGCCAGGTTTCTCATCGGCCTACTGCCAAGCTAAAAGTAGAAGCTACGTGGTGGACAGGTCACCTGTCAGGAGCTGAGTAATGTCTGGCATGACCAGGGTCTCTGATGGTCAGTTTGTCAATGTCAGCCCCGAATCTATTCTCATTTGGAGGACAGATGAAGTGGCCACCAGGTCTCAAAGTAAAAGGGGCTAAGAGGTTACTGTATGGAAAATGAGAATTTTAAGTCCTCAGGGACCTTTGGATGATTTCTTGATTCCTTTGCTAAAAGCTATTCACACCTGAGTGTTTGTGGTTGCACCTCATGCACCCCATTGAAAACTGCAGGCTTTCTTACAAATCATTCTGGTGCAGATGATATACGCTTTAAAACACCCAGTGCAGGGCTAGAGGCACAGTAGTTAAGAGCACACACTGGTCTTGCAGAAAACACAAGTTTGGGTATTAGCACCCTTGTTAGGAAGCTGTAACTCTGGATGTAGGGGAGTC
Organism: Rattus norvegicus; assembly: GCF_021556685.1. NCBI lineage: Eukaryota > Metazoa > Chordata > Mammalia > Rodentia > Muridae > Rattus > Rattus norvegicus. The sequence goes on along the minus strand of NC_141549.1, from coordinate 4,651,966 downwards.
CAACACCTCTGATTTCACAGGCCACTCACTCACATGTAACCCCCACTGCATGCCACATACTCATATACATATTTATTAAGTAAAAGTAATTTTTAAAATCATTAAAACTAATACAGTATTGATCTCTACAACTGACCCTATGGTATGTGGCTGTCTCTTTCTGCACTCTGGATTTTCTACTGTGAATCTGTCGTTTCTGTGTTTGCTTGCTTTTTCAAACACAATCTCACAGGTGTGTGAGGCATGCCCATGATTATATTGGGCCACTTTCTGCATGTTTATACATGGAGAGGTGCCCATAGTCTTGGAATAACTGGGAGCCCCCTTACAAGACATTACCCATGCATGTCTGATGCAAACCCCACCAGAAAGCATCTATGCCAGATCTGGAGTGAGGGGTAGTGCCCTATACTGGTGGCCATAGATCCCAATGTCACTATAAATTCCAAGATTGCTTTGTTGCTACTCTGTGAGCCAGGTTCTGGTGAATGGCTAGTGTGTAGATTGTTCCTAAACCAACGCAAGCAGGGCCCCAAAACACAGAATGTATATGAGTGATCAGAGCCCTTGGAGAGCAAGGTAAGAAGCAGGCCTGTCTTAGGGTTTCCTTTGCTGTGAAAAGACACAGTGACCAAAGCAATGTTTATAAAGGACAAGATTTAATTGGGTCTGGCTTACAGTTTCAGAGGTTCAGTCCATTAGTGTCATGGCAGGCAGCATGGCAGCATCTAGGAAGGCAGTCATTTCACTATAGAAGGAGCTGAGAGTTCTGCATCTTGATCTGACCACAGCCAGGGGAGGGATTGACTCTGGTCAGACTTGAGCATATATATGATCTCAAAGGCCACCCCACAGTGACATACTTCTTCTAACAAGGCCACACCTCCTAAGGGTGTCATTCCCTGTGGGTCAGTCATATTCAAACCGCCACAAGATGCTACACACTGTGGGAAGGAGGTTTCCTTTGTCGCTTCCCTCTAGCAGACTAGCTGTAAGCTCTTCAGTAATTACTGTCTTTGCCAATATTATTAAGCTATTATCATACCTTTGTCAATATTGCTAGAGCTCTTGTTGTACTGAATATTCGCAGGTGCCTAGAAATTCTAAGAATCTACCTTGCTCTCCCGTGATATGTGAAGGCAGCTTACTGCAGTGGGTGGGGCAGTAATGCAGGTGCCCAGGTTACTGACCCATAGAAACACACGTGTGGCAGTTATTATGACTGCTAGTGTCAGTGCCTCTCCTCTAAGCTTTGTTATTAACATTCGAATGTGAAGAGGCTATACAGGGATGAGGGAAGAGGGAGGAAGGGAGCATAGAAGGGACGGGTACAATGCCACAGAAAGCAGAGACTTCTGGGATATTGTATTAAGTCATTTAAAAGCAGCTGTACATGTGGAAGAGGAAGGGGAAGGATTGAAGGAGCCAGAGAGGTTAAGGACACCACAAGAAAACATACAGAATCAATTAACCGAGGCCCATGGGGAAACACCACTGACACTGAACCAGCAACCAGAGAGCATGCATGGGACAGATCTAAACACCCTACACACATATACACTCTGTATAGCCTCTTCACATTCATGTGCAGCTTGGTCTTCATGTGGGACCCTAACAGCAGGAGCAGGGGCTGTCTTTGACTCTGTTTCCTGCCTGTTGATCTCTTTCCCCTAACTGTGCTGCCCCTAATTATTTAGTCTCAATAGGAGAAGTTGCACCTAGGCCTACTGTAACTGTATATGTTAAGGTGGGTTGATATCCGTGGGAGGCCTCCCCTTCTCCCTCTGAGGAGGGAGAGATGGGAGAGGTGAGGAGAGACAGGGGACTGGGAGGGGAAGAGAGGAGGGAGAGGAAACTGTGATTGGAATATAAAGTAAATGAATGAATGAATGAATGAATGAATGAATGAATGAATGAAAGAAGAGCAGCTGTGGCGAGACAGAAGGAGAAAAGGAGAGGCTTGGTCTGACCTTAGGTGGGAGCATGATTATATAGAGGGACATTTTGTTACTCACATGCTCTTGAATGACCAAAATGCCTACAGAAGGAGCTGGGATATGCCCCTTATAGGGGTGGAAATGATTTCTGTGCAGTCTATAAGGGAATCTGGGAAGTGTAGTCTTTCAGCAGAAAACTGTCACATTGGGCATCAGATTTCAATGGGTCCCTGTGCTGGCCTTGTGAGGGATCAGGGTCAGTTGGACTAGAAGTACAGAAGGCAAGAGTGAAGAGGCCCATTGTATATTGGGGAAAGAGGGGACCATGGTGCCCTAGGATGTGGCATCCCTGGTGTCCCAGAGTGTGGCATCCCTGGTGTCCCAGAGTGTGGCACTATACCAACTCTTTGTTCCAAGCTGTGGATCCTGGGGGGAAGTGCTATGGCTCACCTATCCTTTACGTGGCCTTGTGTGAACACCAGCCATTCATAAGAGTCGCTTACGGAGCCAGCAACCACTAAACAGTGTGGGTCATACACTGAAGGAGACAACACTGTTATGGCTATATCCAAGTAGGGTAATAGCAAGAATTACATTTCTGAGTACCTAATAATGCTGATGCCTGACCACAGCAGTAGAGATGTGAACAGTCCCCCTGCACCTACACTTGCCTGTGGGAAGCCTTGCCCTGGCTTTCTTTTCCAGCCTGACCTAATACTTGGCTGTGGCATCCCTGTTGGTTGCTGAGAGGTTGAATCGGGGAACGGGAACAGAGAGAGGGATTGGAGTGAAGGTAGGTAAAACCCTGGGCATAAGGGACCTCTTTCTGTACCAGACCACTGACAGTATGTATGAAGACTCCCTTAAAATAATTGGATCTAGTGTGCCATTAAGCGGCCATTTAGAGCTGTTGTCTAATGGGTACTGATTCCAGACTTTATTACACAGGAGTACAAGCTTGGATGCTCTCAAGTCAGCGTTAGCTTTAGAGATTTGAGATTTTCCAGGAGACATCCCAGAGAACCTGGAGGCGCCCAGTGGGTGATGGGGATGTTATTGAACTATTTGTACCGGCATCCCAAGAAAATGTTCAACAACCAATTACAAATGCACAGCCAGGCTAGATGGCCAGGTGGTCACGTGGACACTAGGGGCTGTGAAGAGTCCCAGACTCACCAAGGAGAGCGGCCCACCTAAGCTTACGTATTTGTTGTATGGCTGCAAGAGTCCAAGGGCGGGGGTGGGGAGGGTATGAAAACCTCTTATGAGAGGGGAATCACCTAAGGGTCGAAGTCCTATTTTGTACATCAGCTAGGAAGCTGGTCATAGGGACCAGGAAACGCTCACCCCTAAACCCGTAGAGCTGGCCGGACTCTGGGAGAAGGGGCCCTTCCCACTGACTGGAGGGAAAGCCTTATCAATCTGCCAGTGCTTGTGTGAGAAAGTCTGGTGATCTGGTAGCACTACGAGAGGGACTGTGCAGTTAATGGACCTGTCTGAATGAGGTTCAGCCCGTGGGGCGTAACCCAGATGGCAGCAGCTAGCCCATGTGCTGGAGCTCAGTGTGCCCACATGGTGGTGGCAGTGGTTGGTTGGTCTCGGTCATTGTGGGCACACCTGGGTGGTCACTAATGATTCTTGAGTCTCAGCACCAAATGCTGTGTTAAAGGGTGACTCGTACCCAGGCCACCACAGTCCCACAAGAAGAGATTTACTGAGGGGAAGCTGGGAGAGAGGAAAAAGGGGTGAGGGGTTGGTGATCACTGCCTTTAATTTGGGTTGTGATGTAATCAAGCACACTACAGCGTGTAGGTGAGGCACACAGGTGAGGCACATGCAGGGAATGTGGCAGTTGCCATGGCAACAGACGCACGAGGATCCGTGTGGCTTAGTGGTGATGTCATTTCTAATGCTAACAGCTGTAATTTAGCACTGTCTTCCCTGACATACTGGGGGGACTTTGATTTTGAGGCTCTTTTCGGATTTACAAAGACCATTTTTCACTTGTTGATGCTATGTCACATTAAGGTAATTTGAAGAATTGTCTAACCTAGGCATTGTTCAGTAATAGGTATTTTTAAACAACTGGAGGGCATTGTAGTGGGTTGAGTAATGTTCCCTACACTGTCCCTGGGTGCTCAGGACCTCAGGCTGTGGTTGTATTTGTCTGCTTAGGCTGCAATAACAAAGGTACCGGAGACAGGGTAGCTTGAATATCAGTTCTCCTGGTTCTAGAGGCTGGAAGTCCAAGGTCAGTATGCTAGCATGATTGTGGTGAGGGCTGTCTCTGTGACAGGTGACTATTTTCTTGCTGTGATTACAGGCAGCAGGGAGCACAAAAGAACCCATATTTTCTTGTGAGGGCACTAATCCCATCAAGAATTCTACACCCTTACCTGCTTATCACCTCTCAGCTCTAAAACATCACACTGTGGTCAGGATTTCAGTGTATGAATTCTCTGTGGCATGTACAAACATCCAATGAGTGCTATATTTTTGAAATAGAGATTTTACAAATGGAATAATTTGAATATCTTGAAAGGACATCTTAATTGAATTGAGGAGAGTACCTAAATCAAATGACAAGTGTCCTTTCAAGATAAAGAAAGGATACACAGGGACACATGCAGAACATAGCCACATAAAGATGGATCGTTCTAGGAACCAAGGAACATAGACTTTTTATAGCAACGAGATATAAGGAGAGATAAGAAGAAAGGCTTGTCAAGCTTCTGACTCAAAGACTTCAGGACAAACCATGTGCTATTTCATGCTTTTAAGTGTCAACCTGAGGTACCCTAGAATCAACTGGGAATAAAGTCTTTTTTTTTTTTTTTTTTTTTTTGGTTCTTTTTTTCGGAGCTGGGGACCGAACCCAGGGCCTTGCGCTTCCTAGGTAAGCGCTCTACCACTGAGCTAAATCCCCAGCCCCGGGAATAAAGTCTTAAAGAGGAACTCTCTAGATCAGGTTGGCCTAAAGCCTTGCCTATGGATGTTTGTAAGTTGTTAATTGATATAGGAAGACCCTGCCTTCTTTTGGGCAGCAGCATCCCTAGGCCGGGAGGTCAGGGGAGAAAGCAACCAAAAAGGAAAACGTAGACTTGCGTGCATTTATTTCTCTCTGCTCTTGATTCTGGATGTGATGGGTCCTGAAGTTACTGCCTTGACTTCCCCTCCATTATGAACTGTAACCTGGAATTATAAGTTAAACAAACCTTTCCCATAAAATGTTTCTTTTATTATTTTATTCCTCCAATTCATCTCATATGGGACCTCCCAAGGCAAAGTATTACGACTACTGTTAATACTTTTACTACTGCACTTCTCCTCCTCCTCCTCCTCCTCTTCCCGCTCCTCCTGCTCCTCCTCCTTTCCTTCTTTTCCCCACTGAATCAGCTCACTGCTGCCTTTATCTGAGTGGATACAGGGCTGTCTTTTGGAGTATGGCTGGCCTCTCAGGAACCAGATCCCCGGGGAAAACTGGCCCTTGCTCCCCCATCAGGTCCTCAGCTTGGGGTGAAACTTCATGACCCCCCCCACCCCCTTCTAGCCTGGGATTTAGTCTGGCTTGATGTGTCAAGTCTTGTGCAAGCAGCCATGGCCACTGCAAGTTCACATGTGTAGAAGCAATGCCCTGTCCATCTTTCTAGAATGAAACTAGAAGACCACCTGTGCCCGATGCTAATTAAAGAGACAAGTGAGAGTGAAGAGCCGAGAAAGGTTTATTTAATGAGCTGCATTGGAAAAGGGGGATGGATATAGAGGTCTTAAGTCCATCTTCAATCTCCCGACCTGAGGTGTCTGCTTAAATAGAGGATACTAGGTATGCACAGCTAAGCCATACTGGACACTATGGTCCTAGCCACCAGTGTCTGGGTGCCAGTCTCATGCAAAGTGATTTGATGACTTGCTGGGGTGTGTGTAGTATATACCCTGGGAGATAACATATACCTTTGACTGGTCCTAGGCACCAGTCTTTCCTGTATCCTAGTAGGAGATGCTGTGGGGAAATCCAGTTTCTCAGGGTCCACTGCCTCGACAGTCTTATAACATACCAACTGTGGGAAGAGACCAAGTACCCCTTTAGAATGTCTCCCTGCTTGCTGTATCAATTATATTAATAACTAGAATGTCAATTAGGTTAGTGTGATTTAAATTTCCCTTTTGATCTTTTTTACTTTGAAGGGAAGGTTGAAGCTAGTTGTAGAGGTGATTTCCAGCACCTACGCTCCCCAACATGAGCCCAGCGCTCAGTTATTCTAAAGGAAACTGACCACAGACTCGATTGCACATCCCTCTCCCCGCTCCTCAGGCCCGAGGTTTGGGCTCAGTTACTGTTTTTGAAGGTGGTTGGTCAGACAACGTAGACTGGCTTCTGGTGGTCTAGTCAGTCTGAAATCACAAACACAGAAATAGTGCTTGGCTCAAGACATCAAAAAGAACTTTCTTTTTTTGAATGCCGTCTGCATTTTGTTTATCAAAAGATCTTTCTTCTGTTTCTTTTTGGCATAATTAAGTGGATTTGATCATTCGCATTTGTGGGACCTTAACATATTCATCCAAATGCCTTCCTGCATCTGCTATCTATTTCAATATTGTTTCCCCTAATAGTTGGGAGATATTTTCAACGTTTGGACTTTTTTTTTTATTGTGTTAACGACAATATCTGGAGAGAGTTAAAGGTCTAGAAAGTTAATTTTTTATTCCACTCATCTACAATAATCAGTTGTTTTGAAGGCAAAGATAACGCTTTCCTGTCTTTCTGTTCCTTACCTTCATAAATGAGCTTTGTGTTACTCAAGATTAGATGGTGCCTCTGGTATGATTTTTACTGATCCTGTATGTTAATTAACTGTGTCCTGTGCATAATTTGGTTGTAAGAGATAAGATCTCTCCATATTTATGGTAAACGGATAATAATGGGTTTTAGAGAGGATACATCTAAAGGTAGCATGTTTCCTTTTAGTTCTGAACTGACCTTTGGTTTCCTGTCTCTTTCTCCTTCGTCCTTGTGGCTGTCCCCCGCCCCCACTTCTTATTTTACATGATCAAACCATTCTCTTTTATTTTTTTCCTTTAATCCTCATCCTTCGTAATGGGTGGGTCCTGCTTTGGCAGATCCTCTGAGTAACATAGCTTCCCTTCCGGTCTTATAAAAAGTCAGTATGTTCTTCCCTTTTGAAAAAAAAAAAAACCAAACAAGATTTATTTCCTTTTTTATTTTATAAGTATGGGTGTTTTATAAGCATCTCATGCAGTTTACCACTGCATGCCCAGTGCCTTTAGAGGGCAGAAGAAAGAGTCGCATCCCCTGGCACTTGGAATTACCCCGTTTGTGAGCTTCCTTTTGGATGCTGGGAATCAGACTTGGGTCCTCGGGGTGGGCAGCCATAGCTATTAATCACAGAATCATCTGTCCAACCTGCTTCTTTCCTTTTTGAGGGTGCTAAGCACATTCAATCTATCAATGAATGATTGCCTCAGCACTCCCAGGTCATTATTTTCTATTATAGATAAGTGCATTGATATAGCCGTATATAGAGTATAAATCTGCACCTTAATTAACATACCAAAGAAGCTGTTTAAAAATAATCAAGCAGATCATAAAACAAAATCCTGGAGGGGTAAATTAAAAATCAGGATTGGTTTCTAGTCCCATCCTGGTGTCTGTTATTTATAATTAGTGTCTATGATAAAATTAGTCATCGTTTGTTAGGGCTCCAAAATCTGGGCCTGAGGTTTCATGTACATTGTATTTCTGGCAGTTTGAATAATGTTCCAAACTAGTCACATTGATTAAATAGACCAATTTTGTGATTTAAATGTTTTAACATCTGTATTGCTCAAAGATCTTTCTGAATCAGTACATTTCTACAGATACAGAAATAAAAACGTTTGCCCCAAATTTTGGGATTCTATTAGAAAGCCTTGACTGGAAAGCACATTCCTGTGTAGGCAGCACCCGCAAGAACGCCCAAAGAGCTGTGACCTTGAGGAATTTGGGAGCAGGACTGCCATTTCGAAAGGCCTTGCTTTTTCTGTCAAGCGCCCCCCACCCCCTTGCCCCACATGCCTCGCAGCTGGCTGCTTCCACTCATGCAGTCCTGTTAAATATGTATGGCCTGGTTAGTTTTATTTTTGCAGAAATCACATTTTCTTCTCTTCCTTGTTACTTGTAACATATAATCAGCCGACTTGCACCAATACAGCCCACCTGGTGCTCCTTCTTCTCCTATCAGATTTGTGTTGTTTCTCTGCATCCCAAGAGATCTTTATTTTGCCTTAAAATTTTCTGATAACTTTGGTGAAAGTCGTTCTGTCTGCCATATATTTTGAGAATGCTTGTTTGATCGATCCTCCCTCCCTCACTCACTCCCTCCCTCCCTCCCCCCTCATCTCCCACCTTCCTCCCTCCTTCCTTCCTTTACTCCCTTCAATTTCTCTTTTCTTTCCACTTGTTTTCAATGGTCCTGAGGCTGCTGGATCCCAAGGCCTTGTGCTTCCAGCCCAATTCTTGACCTCTGAACTGTAGAGTCAGTTTCTTTAATGGCTTCTCATACAGGCAGAAGATGCGATGCTTGTGAGTCCTACAGTAATGCTGTGGCCTGTGCAAGTAAAGACTGGAGTACTGAGCCTACTCTAGGATAAAGAGTAAGAAGATAGAGAGCAGTATAGATGTGTGCATATGTGTGTGTGTGTGTGTGTGTGTGTGTGAACGAGTATATGAAATATAAGTCTTCTTAGTTCTTTGAAAAAATGTTTTTGAAGATGTTTCTTAAATTGAAAAGAAACCCAGTTTGAATTAGAGAATGCATTGACATAATCACAAGAGAAGCTCCCCTGAGCATCTTCTCCTTTAGCAACTTGGTAGGCTAATTACTGTTTGCTTTCCTTTTTTCATGAGCAAAGCAATCCGGCTGGGATCTGGGACATGCTCAATACCCAGAGCTGGTAAAATGGCCTGTGCAGTTGTGCAGTTTCAAAAGGCCATGATCTTAGATGTGGAGATTAGTGTTAAGAAGGACACATACACACTTTTTAATTTAATTCTTCCTGATTAAGTTGCACACTCTATATCATCATCATATGAGAGATGCACATGTGTCCACCTATCCACATGCATGCATTTCCATTGTCCATATAGCAGGGTGGGTTGAACTTGTCACCTGGGTTTGCCTAGGAAGGATAGATTTAATTTACACTAGCCTTTGTGATATTAATAGTTAGAGTCATTATTATCATTTGAATATAGAGGATCCCCTTAAAAGGCCTGTGTGTTGAAGACTTGACTCACAATGGAAGGAGTGAGGTGGAGCTCCTGTGTAGTGGGTGAGACATGAGGGTCTTCATCAGCACATTAACTCAAAGATGAGTTCTGCTTCGAGCAGACCAATGAGAGGTGGCTGGTGGGACCTGGTTGGAGGGAATGGGTCATTAGTGGGCTGCTTTGAAGTGTTTATTTTGGGTCCGGGTCCTTCCTGACAATCTTCCTGCCTTCTTGGTTACTACTCTGAGGTGAATACTCTCTGCTATATATTCATATTGCTGTGATATTCTGGTTCATTTAAAGCCAAAAAAAGCAATGGATGTAGCCAGCCCATGAATGGATTTAAAGTTTAGAAACTATGAGGTGAAATACATAATTCCTTTATCCTTTCTCAGTCGTTTTTCCATAACCTCCAAAAGTTTGACTATTATGCCCCATTTTCTTCTCAGGGCTATGTTTTTGGATGACATATTATATAGTCATAATGGCTGTGAATCACTTAATGGAATTAAACCTAGGGGTGAATGATCTATATGTCAAGGGAAGCTGACTGTTGAATTCGTGTCCTGTTACTTAAGAGTTAGGTGTTACTGCATATGTACTATGAGAAACAATAAACGGAATCATTTCATTTCATTTAGTGTTGCTCAATGCTATTGTTCTGGAAGTCAAACTATAGCTGATAAGAGAATGTGTAGGGTGAATGAGGTCCAGTGGAAAGACAGCTGGAGTCTCCCTGTTAATAGTTCTTGGCCAACATTATGGGAAGTTGGCATCAGTCCTAGTGAATATCATGGTTGTTGGCAGTGTTCACACTTCCAGTGGTATAGTTCAAAAGGTTTATGGCCCATAGATCCTCACATGAAATTGGGCATCAGAAACAAGCACTTACAATGCTGTACTCAATGTGAACCCAGACCCCTGGTGCCAAGTTCATAAAACCACCCCAGCACGAAGCTGGCTTCCTTCCCAGAGCCGCAAGGAGCTTGTCTTTCCTGAGATCCATTCACAGAAGCCACCATCCACTTGGAGTCCTTTCCCACATCCAGCCCTTTTCCTGCCTACACACTCCTATAGGGACAGAGGTATAACTGCCCTCTCTGTAGGGGACCACATCATCTTGTTCTCCATGCTTCGTCAGTCTTAGACCAGGAAGACAGAGAAGATGGAGTTGCAAGCTGTAAAAGAAAGGAACATATTTTCTGTATTAAAAGAATGTGCTTGTGTGTCACCCGCTACTCCACACATTGGTTTCAACCATGGTGGGGACTTTTCAAGGAGGGATCTGGAGAGGAATTAGAAATAACGAAAGTACATTTTTCAAGTCCCATCCATTTCTAGAGCACTTGTTACCTCATGCACTGCTGTCTGACCCTGTATGGTCGCTTGAGGGCTTCCTGACCTTTTAGATTAGTGCTATTAGGACAGCTGTGCAAATAGTAAAGCAGAATTTGGTTGTCTCCAGCAGGTGTTAAATGACCAAAATGCAGCCCGTTCTCCTATCCTTTGTCTTAGTTAGGCTCACTATTTCTATGATGAAACACCATGACCAAAAAAGCAACTTGAGGAGTATACTAGCTGGTTTTGTGTGTCAACTTGACCTTGACAGAAGCCTGAGTCATCATCGAGGAATGAGTCTCCCTTGAGGAAATGCCTCTATAAGATCCAGCTGTAAGGTAAACACCTTTATTTATCTATTTTTTTCATTTAGTGATCAATGGAGGTAGGTCTAGACCATTGTGGGTGGTGCCATCTCTGCCTTGTGGTCCTCGATTCTACAAGAAAGCAGACTGAACAAGCCAGGGGAACAAGTCAGTAAGCAGTACCCCTCCATGGCCTCTGCATCAGCTCCTGTCTCCAGGATGTTTCTCTGTTTAAGTTCCTATGCTGACTCTTTTTTGGTGATGAACAAAAATATTGAAGTGTAAGCCAACCAAATCCCTGTTCCCCAACTCGCTTGTTGCTCATGGTGTTTTTGTCGAAGGAATAGATACCCTAAAACAAGAAGGAAAGGGTTACAACCCTGAATCAGTCCATTGTGAGAAAACACAACAGGAACTTAAACAGGGTAGGAACCTAGAGACAGAGGCTACAGCAGACAGAGGTTATAGAGGAATTATACCTACTGACCTGTTCCCCATGGCTCACCCAACCTGCTTTCTTATAGACTCCGGAGCTATCAGCTCAGGGCTGCCCCTACTCACAATAGGCTCGATCCTCCCGCACCAGTCATTAATTCAGAAATGCCCTACAAGCTTGCCTGCTTGCAGGTTGATCTTATGGAGGCATTTTCGCAACTGGAGCTCCCTCCCCTCAGATGACCTAGTCTGTGTGGAGTTGACAATACTAGACAGCACAGCCTTCATTCTCTGACTCTACGAAGCCAAAGTCAGAGCCATGTTTTCCCTGCAACATGCAATCTTGTGTCAGAGGAAGAAGACTCAGTTTTTGGTCTCTGGGTGTGGAAACCAACAGCAAACTGAAATCTTGTCCAATTTCCCTTTGTAATGCCGCAATGTACCCAAGTCCTGCCTGTGATGTCAGTCCAGGCCTGCAGCAGCTGTGCAGTTCTTCTGTTGCTTGGTTCCCACTGCGGTTGTCTACTCCCTGCTTCCCTAGCTCAGCACCAGATGCTTTTGTCCAGCCTGCAGCACTATGTCTTTGCACCAGCAACATCTCTGACAGCTCCTTAATTGCTACATGCATTTGTACAGTTCCATGGCAATTATGTTTCAGACCCTGTCAAGGTACCTGCTAGCCTCGGGGCTGTGTTTATATTAAATATCAATAAAGCGCTGATAGCATCAGTTTGGATGGCAGGCTCACAGAATCATATTTTCCTGGGAGCCAGGCCTGTCTGGGAGACGGAAGGAAGGTTTGAGTTTCATTCTCTCTTCCAAAGGTTAAATGAAACAAGAGCAGACTTTCTGGGTGAATGTCATGAATTGGTTCTAACTAAATGATGACAGCCATGTAGGCTGGACATTGTCTCCAATTGACTATGATTTGTCAGAACATCTGTTTTTTCCATAGTAGTTTCTTTTATGTGCCCCTCCTCCACATGAAATAGGATAGATAACACTTCAAATGCCTTATCTTTAAGTGCTTGTTGACTGAATACTTGTAAAAGAAGAGGCAGAGGTCAAGGACTATATGGTCTTCAAGTTTTAGTCCATATTGCATCTTGCATGCCTTACAGTCCCCTATAAATCAGAGCCCACTTCCCTCTGGATATATGGTGTACCTTTGTGTGACCTCAGGTCCCTCATGCTCCACAGAATCACATGATCTTCCCAGAAAAAATGACAGAGACAGTACATCTAGGGCAGCTGGTACCTATATGTACCACGATGTAAGTACCAACCATGTGGTATCCACTCATAGAACCTCCATGGAGGCTCCAAGCATGAAGACTGGGCAGTATGGAACTTTCTTCCCCAATCATTCCTGTTTTTAGGTGAGGCTTAGAGTTTCCATTGCTGGAAAGAGACACCATGACAAATGCAAGTCCTATAAAGGACCACATTTAATTGGGGCTGGTTTCAGAGGTTCTGTTCAGTATCATCAAGGCAGGAACATGGCAGCATCCAGGCAGGCATGGTGCAGGAGGAGCTGAGAGTTCTACCTCTTCATCTGAAGGCTAACAAAAGACTGGCTTCCAGGCAGCTAGCTAGGAGGAGGGTCTCAAAACCCACCCCCACAGTGACACACTTCCTCCAACAAGACCAAACCCCCTAATAGTCCCACTCCCTGGGCCAGGCATATTCTAATTACCACAAGGTGCTAGAATAATTCTGTGTTTTTCAGCCCAAAGTCTTTAGAAGAGTGGCTTATATGCATTCCTATGATGGAGACAAGGGGAAATTCACCCTTAGCCTTAACATTAGTGTCAGCCCAGCTTTGGGGGACAAAGTTGCCCCTTTGACAGTCATTGGAATTCCCTATTCCTATGTCAGCTGTAGAGCACACAGACCCTGGGCTATTTCTACCACACACCTGCAATGTAGCATTGCCGTCCTTCCACTGTCAGAGACAGAAGAGAGATGTGACCACTGGTATAGCACTTGCCTCTCTAATTCAAAATGCAAAGCAGTATGTGTGCACGCTGTACACTTCTGGCACCTCTTGCTTCCTCACCAGAGCACAAAACCAGCCTGTCTTTTAAAGAACTGCAAGAGACTGATACTCCCCACAACCTTACCTACCACCCACGCGGTTGTTGCCCAATGGCAGCCTTGAGTGCCTGCCCCATTCTCTAGCAGTCTCCAGTGCTGTTGAGCTAAGACATGACAGAAGATCCCAATTTTCATGATTCTGCCTGAAGTCCCTACTTTTCCATTATTCATTCCAGATGCCTTTTGATTCCTCAACTCCAGGCATATCAACTTGCTTTTGCTCTGATAGGCTACTCTGCACCTTTTCTTCCACCCCAGGCCTCTTTACCATACAGATTCCAAATTCTCCCCCTAGGTTGTGTACTTTATTGAATTGAAGAGCACATCTTATTTTCCATAAGTCCCATTACATGGTGGCGCACAGTGGGTCTTCAGAAAATATTTTATGAATGAATAAATAAATGTATACTTTCTCCAGTATGGTCCTTCTGTGTTTTTCAAAATATTGAAAAACTAATTCATCTGCATCCTTCTGATAAGTTGCCAAAATAATGGGTTGGCTTTTTGTCACTGTGATGAATATCTTAGAGCAACAATTTATAAGAGCGAATTGTTTTGATTGGGTTTGAGGTCTAGTTCATGCCCAGCTAGGCTCTATAACCTTCTGACCTATGGCAAGGCAGAGCACTGAGGCAGAAGAGCATGATGGGAGAAAGTACTTCATACCTCATGCAGTCAGGAACCAGAGAAACACAAGAACAAGCCAGAACAAGCTAGAAGCGGGCATGCTCTCACATACAAGTATGATACTGGTTGCCTGCTTCCTCTGACAAGGCCCATTTCTAAAAGTTCCAAGCACCTCTCAGAAGTCCATAGTCTCTGCTGAGACTCAAAAACAAAACAAAACAAAGCAAAATATTAGCTGTAAGCCACTGAGGAAAAAAAAACATTATCTGCAACTCAAGAAAGACTGTTAATTCTAGGCCAGTTTAATAAATAAAAAACAGGTTGCAATATTATATATTATATATATGCAATATTACATATATATATAGGGACCACTGTAAGATTGAGACTCAGCAGAGCAAACACTTCTGTAAGCCTGTTGCTCCATGTCTGGAATCCTGAAAATGTGGTAACATAGTATGAGCTGTCAAGGGAATGAACAGCTCTGCTCATACATTGCTGGCTACAAAACACATGGCTTCTCCCCTGGGCTACCTCTGCTCACTGACTGTGGCTTTCCTTGGCATGCGTTCCACATTCCTGGCATCTTCAACTTCCTGCATTCGTCATTCCCTCTTTGACTTCATCTCCAAAGCTCCTTCTCTCGGGGATTGCTTGAAAGGTCCATGACCCTGGAGCACATTTCCTAGCTTCCCAGGATTTCCTTTGAAAACCAGATAGAAGCATCTACGAGCCCATCAATCTTGTACTCTGCACGTCTGCGTACAAAACAAGCATTCCAGGGATAGTAGTACTACCTGCTCAAGAAAGTAGCCACACTCCCTTGGACTACAGTTATTAGCAGCTTCTATGTACCTGAATGGCTGAGCCCGTGGAAAACTTCTGCATGTGTTCCTGAAGCAGTACAAAAAGGGGAATCTTTCCATGGTACTCTTTTTCTCATGAAAAAGACTGAACACAAGTTTACACTTCATACCCTAGAGCCTATCATGAATGGTGTCTTTCTGTTTCTGATGTGTGCTCGAGGACTCTTAGCCACTGTGCTGATACAATGTATTTTGCTTCTTTTCTGTAATCTCTTTAACAACTGCATCTTTCCTGATTTTAAATGCTTTTCTGGCCAAATTGCTTGATTTTTCAAGCTCCAGGCTCTTCCTGTTTACAAACAGCTAGCGGTGGACAAAGACTATGAAGATACATGGATGTGCTGTACGATATTTGAATGCTAATGCAGCTTAAATGACCTCAACTTTGAGACTTGAATCCATCATTTCTTCCCTGATGATAAAGATGGTTTAGTTGGTACAGATCTTTGCTCAATAGCAATTTCATTGTCTTGAGTGTTAATGAAATATATGTGACTTGTTCACTTTGAGAGGCTTTGGGAAATCCAGTGTTTCCTGAGGTATTTTTTCCTGTAAATTAAGCTGTGAGCTCTCTAAATTAATTTGTGTTTTTATGAGTCAGAGTTTTTAGAAGTCGTTAGGATTTTATTAAATGGAAGACAGCTGACTATCAAAGGCGGGCTGCGGGTCACGGTGCTTGGATCACTCCAAAGTTATTGTGTTCAAACCTACTGATATTTTTTTCACTAAAATCACCTTTTGAATAAAACAGGTTCTTTTCAAGTTAAAAAAATACCAGCTAGCAATAACCATGGTTTAAACTGTCTTGGAATTATCTCTGCAAGATTTATTTGTCCTTAGCTTTTAAATTCATCTTCTTGAAGAGTCTCAAGATACTGACAAAATATACAGAGGTTCTTTGTACAAAATAACATATATGGCCCCTGGTCCTATTCTCTGTAGAATTCTAATTACTATCTGAAATGCAGTCTGTTGTTGTTGTTGTTGTTGTTGTTGTTGAGATAGGCTCTCATGTAGCCCATGTGAACTCTAACTGAATGACTGCAAATACCCCATCCTTCCCCTCATTTGCCAAGTCCTCAATTCCAGGCATATCCCATTGTGTCTGGCCATTAGCACATTCTTCATTGGCCACATTTCTATAAGCATTCTGGTCATTTGAACTCCTACTAGCCTTACCCATAAAGCATCTAAGATTTCTCTACCTTTCTTCTCCAAGCTTTTCTTACCTCCCAACACTTAAGGCTACTGAACCACAAAGTAACCAAGTCATAGCGAATGGCCACCTTCTCCAGTAGCACTCTTCTGTGTCATTTGAACTTCTCATTCCTGTGACAGAATACCTGGCACAAGCATCTTCTGCAAAAATTACTTTGGCTCATGCTTGTAGATGTTTGAGTCCTTGGATATATTGCTTTGGGCCTGAGGTGAGGTGGGGCATAATGGTGAGAACCATGGTGGAGCGAAGCAGTTTACGTCACAGTATACAGGAGCAAACAGACAGGTAAGAGGAGCATCCAGCTGCAAGGTACTCTTCAAGGACACACTTCAGGAGATATATTATCTCCTACTCCAAAGTTCTCAGCACCCACCACCTGGGATCAAGGTTTTAACACCTAAGTCTCTGGGGGCACTGACACATGTGGAGTGTGTAGGGGGAGTATGATATTTATATTCAAACCTTAACAAGTAGTACTAGTTTCTGTCAATGAGATGATAGTCAAAAAAAAAGAAAAAACGTGGGTGAGACTGGCCAGGACTTAGTGCTGTATTCGATGAGATGTGGAACGGATTGGGATTTGGAAAGGTGTCCTTGGTCCAATTATAATGCCTGAGTGTCCTGGTGGGAGACCATGATGTGGGGCTACTGATGTTCTAGAACAAGGAGGCCATTACAGGTATGAGCATCTGTGCAAAGTTCCAGGCATGAGTCAACTTCAAAGGAGCTCCTGGGATGTTTGCAGGGTTGGTGTTACATAAATATTTACTGGAAGGAAAAGAGTAAAGGGTTGACTGGGCCTTAACTATGTCCAGCACAAGGTTCTCTTCCTTCCCAATGAGAGCAAACACTCAGAAAGAGGTTGACAGCTTTTCTTCCTGCTAGAGTTCAAAGAGAATTGGTTAATGGAGATATGCCACACACAGAATTCTGTATTTTAACTTAAGAGAGTGTCGCATGCCCAATGTCCCGCCAGCAAGAACGACACGCGGCAACAGGATTCTTCTGCGAGCAAGCCTTTACTGTGTTACAGCTCTTCTTAGTGTTACAGCTCTTCTCAGTGTTACAGCTCTCTTGAACAGGGACTCCGAGCAGCAAAATCGCTCGGCTTATATAGACAACAGTATGCTAATTATCTCTCAGGGATTGGTGGGGCTTGGATCACCCCACTACTTGTCCTCCAGGGATTGGCGGAGAATGAATCACCTCATTAGCATATTAACGGTCAACTGACACCTGGTGCATAAACCGCACATGTGCAGTACCGCTGTTCACCACTAGAGGGAGCCCTAGCAAGGGGACAAGCCTGCACATGCGCAGTAAGTCGTTTATATCCAGACAAGGCTGGATGTCGGCGCCATCTTTGTTTCGCCGCGCCGCTCTCTACATCTCCCCCTTTTTTGTTTAATAAAATGACTGGTCTAGATCTGGGTGTCACGTCAATCTTGTCATTGCTCCTGTCTTAGGTCGTTCTCATCCAAACTCGGCCTTACCCGTCATAGAGTTACCCTATCGCCACCGGGCCCCGTGTCTTAGGTTGGTCCGAGTTCGAGGAAAGTTGCCCGTCCCTGGATACAATGACTCCACATGACTGTGACAAAAATGATCTAGGGCGAACTCTTGATCTTTCAAAGAGGCCAGCCATATGTTGGGAGAAGCACCCTTTTTTTTTTTTTTGGTTCTTTTTTTCGGAGCTGGGGACCGAACCCAGGGCCTTGCGCTTCCTAGGTAAGCGCTCTACCACTGAGCTAAATCCCCAGCCCCCAGAAGCACCCTTTTTAATGGTGGTCATAGCCTGGTAAACAACCACTTTGTGTCTGGCATGTTCTCTTTTTAAACGGCCAATAAGCCAGAGACCTACTCCGCATCCCAGGAGGACAATAGCTCCCCGGGACAAACATGCCCGCCCGCTCCTTAAAAAGGGAGAAAGCATTGGTAACCCATGAGGTAAAGTCTTCAACTGTGATGGGGTCCAGCCTAGTGCTGTTGAGGACAGCAATCTGCATCAGCAATTGTCTTGATAGTTGCTCTGCTTTCATGGACCAGTTTCCTTTCATGTAATTCGAGATTATTTTCTTGATTCTGTGGAAAAACACAAATCGCTCCCCTAGATCTCGAAATCACGGGATCTGGGCCACACCATTCATCAGTTAAGACATCCGTCCACTTTACTTCTGCATTAGTTATAGGTGTAGTAGCAGCATGGCGATCCACAGCAGAGCGGCCATGCGCATCCAAAATTAAAAAATTTAGAGTAAAAAGAGCTAAAGAAAGTTGTTCTTTTGGTGTTCGGCTGCTGGCAATTCCCTCTTTTTGTTTTTGTATAAGCTCTTTTAAGGTACGATGTACCCTTTCCACAATTCCTTGACCTTGGGGATTGTATGGCAATCCTGTAGTATGTTTGACCTGCATTGTCTGGCAAAATGCCTGAAAGGACTTTGCAGTGTAGGCAGGCCCGTTGTCTGTCTTGAGACTATCAGACTTTCCCCAGGCTGCCCATGCCTCTAAGCAATGACTAATGGCATTACGAGCTTTTTCACCAGTCATCAGAGTAGCGTGTATAATACCAGAACAGGTATCAACAGAAACATGAGCATATTTTAAATTTCCAAATTGAGATATGTGTGTGACATCCATCTGCCAAAGTTTTAGCCGGATCAGACCACGAGGGTTAATCCCAACATGAGGAGGGTGGTGAAATTGAACACAATTTTGGCAACGTAACACCACATCACAAGCTGCAGCTCTAGAAATTTTTAAATTTTTGTTGAAGAGTAAAAGCAGGTACATGAAACTTTTGATGAAATCCTCTAGCGAGATCAACCAGAGTGGCATGAAAAATAAACTCTCTATGAGTACTAGCATCCACCAGGGTGTTATTACTGGTCATGGGACCAGGCAAATTAGTATGGGCTCGAATATGTTGTATAAAAATTTTATTTTTTCTGGCCCAAATCAAATTTTGTAATTCTAAAAGAATTTGACATACAGTACTAGTTGACCGAATTGGCCCTGCAATTTCAAGTGAGCGCACCACATTAACTACATAAGCAGAGTCATTAAAAAAATCATGAAATCTTTTGAAAACTTCCAATATAATTTTACGTTCTGTAATTTGGGGGGTGCCTGGTCTATATTGAATTAATACTGGTTCTTGAGAATCAACCATATAGGCACCTACACCTGTTTTGGAGCCATCTGTATAAATATTTAATGCTCCAGACAAAGGCTCTGAGGCAGTGACCTTTGGAAAAATCACTGGATGTTCAGTAAAAAATTGTAGCAAAGGCATCCCAATTTAGACCTGTTTCCCTAGATTGGCTCATGCCACATGTTATCTAGAATGACTCCATCCAAATTTTCCAGTTTTATGTCAACTTTCTGTTACCAATGTTACATTTTTTTAACCATATCCAATAACTTAAAAGCCAATAGTCCATAACCAAGGCATGTAGAGAATATTTATAAATTTAAAACCAATCAGAAAACAAAATTGAAGTGGCTACACATATCTTAGCTACAGGTGCAAGGCTCCAAGGGCCGATTGAAACTGCTTTTTTAAGAGAAGCACCTTGTCACTTGCTAAATCTCCTTGAGACCAGGAATCCAAGTAGGCACACTCAAGTTTATCTTTTTGTTTGATTCTCCTGAATAAATTTTCAGGCAGTCTACCTCTATCAAATCTGATCAGTATGACTCTGTGAGGTTTCCACAGCCTAATCACATACCTAGCAATAGCCTCAACTTGAGCCACAACAAAAGCTGCACTGACCCCATTTTTTATCTCTGCCTTCTCTCTGTTCCTTTTATCTCCTTTTCTTTTCTTTTTTTCTTTCGAGACCTTTTCTCCCTCTGACATACTTTCTTGTTGTTCTGCAAGGACCCTCTGACCTGTCCTAACGGCTCTAATGGCTTCCTCACATCGTTTATCCTCTAAGCAGGCAGGGACCATTCGCCAAAGAGGTTTTGGTCCGGGCTTAAGATTGCTGTCAGTGGCTTCTCTATCCCACACAAAGAAAAAAAGAAACAAAATTACCAGCCTTGCCCACAAAGGATCCATAACTTTAGGTTTCTTCACAGTGGCTCTCCACCTAGGCCCATATCTTTCTTCCTCATATATGGCTGCCTCTTCCTCTAATTCCTCCTCCTCCGACTCTGACAACTCTTGCTCAGAGTCACTGCCAGCCAGTTCTAAGGCTTCTAATTCTTTTAATGGATACAAAGTATCCTCTCCGGATGACTTGTACTTCGTCCTCCGGGGTACGCCTATTTTTTCCTCCAGAAGCGTTTCTTCCGCCTTTTGTATCTCTTTCACTTTTGTTTTAGTAACCTTTTTCTTTTTGTGCGCTCCTAATTTCTCACTCTGCTCCGTTTCTGACATGCTCTCTTAAATCCAAAAAGGGGCATGCCTCTCGGAAGCCTAATTTCTCACTCCGCTCCATTTCTGACATGCTCTCTTCCAAAAAGGGGCATGCCTCTCGAAGCTTACCTTTTAATTTACCTTCTCGCAGTTCTGAATCCTCTTCAGCACATTGAAGGGTCCCCTCGGCACCGGCGATGTTGGTTTCCGGGTTTCGGCACCACTTGTCGCACGCCCAATGTCCCGCCAGCAAGAACGACACGCGGCAACAGGATTCTTCTGCGAGCAAGCCTTTACTGTGTTACAGCTCTTCTCAGTGTTACAGCTCTCTTGAACAGGGACTCCGAGCAGCAAAATCGCTCGGCTTATATAGACAACAGTATGCTAATTATCTCTCAGGGATTGGTGGGGCTTGGATCACCCCACTACTTGTCCTCCAGGGATTGGCGGAGAATGAATCACCTCATTAGCATATTAACGGTCAACTGACACCTGGTGCATAAACCGCACATGTGCAGTACCGCTGTTCACCACTAGAGGGAGCCCTAGCAAGGGGACAAGCCTGCACATGCGCAGTAAGTCGTTTATATCCAGACAAGGCTGGATGTCGGCGCCATCTTTGTTTTGCCGCGCCGCTCTCTACAGGAGAGACCAGCCTGAGTGTCAAATTCCACTATAGAATTCAAAAGCATGTTAAGATGTGCTTATTTGGCAAGGATGTGCAACTTTTTTTACATGGGGATACAAAACTTCCATCTATAAAGTTCGCACTTGAGAACCACCCAATGGCATTACAAAAAATGCAACATGTATGTGTATATTATATATCATAATGCTTTAAATATGTTTACAATTTTGTGTTAGGCCAAATACATAGTTATCTCTCACTGTATGTGGCCCACTGGTCGTTCATAGATGTATGTCTAGGGCATTTTAACGGAGGTTTTATAACTTGAACCCACCTGATTCAGTTATTTGTTGTCGATAGCCAAGGCAGATAGGCTGTGCCAAGCAGTATGTTACCTGGTTTGTGGGATACATGCATGAAGCCTTATCCCACAGGTCAGATAAATGGAGTCCATTGTCTATGACCATCTTTCCCATTTTCCGGCCCTTTGTAGGAGCTCTTTGTTAACCTCTGCTGTTGGTGATGGAAGGTAGAATGTATTGGGACCCTTTGAGGGTCATGTGTGTATAAACTAGTGATAGAAAGAGAAGTCTATAACTCCATGGGAAGGTTCTGCATAGTTTGTGGCACACTGTAATACATGACAAATGTGAATTATCATCATCATCATTTTGATTGCTATCATTATTTTCTCTTATGAAGTTTTGTGTCTTTTCCTCAGATCATAAGGAGAGGAAAACATAATAGTTTTTCCATATAACTTAAAATAAGTTAAGGGAGTGTTTTACAGGTTTATCCTATAAGAAAAACAATCACCAACATGGAGGATTTAACTATGCCTTCTTATAAATATAATCCAAGTGAGGCTTGTTAACTGTTTATAGCCCTTCAAAGGACAGGGAGGGTCTAAGACCCTCAACTGAGAGTGTCTAGCCACCCCACACCACCTGTTGTATATGACTCAGCGCTAATTTTAGGTGGTCTCCAGAAGGGACTAGAGTATATAGACCATGGAAGACTGAGGACCCATCTATGTGACTATGGGAAACCCATCATCCTTGATCGGTAAAGACTTACAGTATGGCCTTTAGAAGGATAGTACGTCTAGCCCACAAATAAATTCTAACATACTTTGTAAGAAACCCCATAAACCTAGGGTTTCCCAGAATGAACTTTGGTGTGTTCATGTCTCAGTTTGTCACTGGGAAGAGGGACAGATGTGATCAATGCTCCTGGGAAGAAATTTCAGCAGCAGAATAAAGGTATAAGCTAATCGTTGGAATGAAAATCCACTGGGGAATTAATCCCCTGAGTTTACACACTGAAACAACAGACAAGAAGAATCTAGAGCATTCTTAGGAGTTTGCCAAGCCATGGCTTCCCAACCCCATTCAGAGTGGTTCAGTATAGAACCACAGATTCTCCTTGTCCCACTGGCCCTAAGACTGCCAGGAATTGACTCTATCTTTGTGAAAAGAAATCTGCATTTAATATCTAGTCCTTCATGAAATTTAGTGGGAGGGCAAATGTTTGGCAAATAGGTCTGCCTTAGAATTGAGCCCACATGCTGTGTGAGATAGAAGTAATAGATCATTAGCATTGGGCACTCTATTACTTAACCCATGATCCAGTAAGAATGAATGGCAGAGATGCCTTTCACTTGCTCAAATAGAGGCATGGAATTTTCACCATTCTCCTGAAGTTGGTCCAACACTGGTCCTGAACACAGAACTATGTGGGCTCAGGCCCCAGGCTCCTCATTTTAGTGTAATTGTATATCTGGGCAGAGCTTGGATTCAAAGAGTTATATTAATGCAGGCCTGAGGACCCTGGCTACCACTAAGTCCAAGGTAAGATAAGAGACACCTTCCTGAAGAGCAGCTCTCGACCAGACTTGTGGCATCTGAGCTCAGACTCTTCCCTTCCAACAATGGTTTTAGAGAAAAGCAATTTATGTGTAACTCTATATCCATTCACATTCCCTCAGATTCCCTAAAAATGGAGCCAGATTTTGTGATAGGAAATGACAAGTGAAAATAACTCAGTTTTGCTAATTCATCGTAGAACAAATGGTACTGGGGGAGGAAAATCAAGTATGTACCAGACTATTAAGGTCTGAAGAGGAAATCCAAGCACTGAGAGAGCTGTGAAGATTCTGATTGCCTGTGCTGGGGGCGGGGAAGGAAGCAGCTATGCATGCTATAGATTTCAGAAAGAAAGAAATTTGATTTTGGTCCATGAGTCTAGGCAGGATGAGCCCTGGTGTGAGGGAGGCAGGGCATACCTGCTAAAGAATGTGTACTTGTCTGGGAACTTCTCCATTCTGTTAAAATCCTTTCCAGAGCCTGCCTATTCCCTCAGCCTCAGCTTATATGACTCCCACCCTTCCCTCCCCTGCCCCACACTGACCCCAGCAGGGTCCCCTTCCTTGTTCTTACATGGTTTCCTTTCAGATCACTGTTTTTTGAACTCTGCCCTCCTTCTTCACAAAGCTCTTGCTGGACTGCTGTTTAAGGGTCTTCTCGGTATTCAGATGCCACCTTCAGGGCTCCCTCTTCCTTCCCACCCAAAGTAACTTTCTGACTTATCTCATTCTGTTTTCTGTTTACCATGCTTCTGTTTTCTATTTGAAGTTTTCAGTATTGCCTCCTCATGAGCTAGAACTGTCTGGATTGTTGTTGCCACTGCCAAACTCCCTAACTAAACGCCCAGTGAAGGAAGAGTTGTTTTGGCTTATGTTTTAGAGGTCCCTGTTTTGTGACTCTGTTGTCTCTGGGCTATGGTGAGGCAGAGAATTGTGATGATGAGGAAGGCAAGGAGGAACAAAGATGGCCTCTTCACAGCAGCCAGGGAGCAAAGCAGGAGGCAAAGAGTAGCCCAGGCAAGACATGGGCATCAAGGCTATGCCTCCACTAACCTACTTCTTTCAACTGGACCCCTGCCCCAAGTTTCCAAAACATTTTAAAGAGTGCCATCAAATGGGGAGTCAGCCTTCAGTGCATGAACTTTTTGGGGACATTTCATAAACAAACCATAACAAATCCTGATGTAGTAAGTGGTTGAGAAATATTTGTTATATGCATAAATGAAAAGTGTCCTTGCCTTGAAAATTTAAAAATTAGACTGATCCAGACCTACATTAAGTCTGTGGACACTGAAACTAAAGTGGGTAGGATTGGAGAGTCACCCCAGTCCGGGGATGCAGCCAAATGATGTCTGGTGATTTTCTGCTCCTGAGATCTTACGTGAACTGACTCAGCAGCACTTCAGGAAGAGCTGCTCAATCCCTCATCCATAAGCGAAGGTAACTGCCACTCAGAAAAGTGCAGTCCCAAGACCTAGGTCTTTACCTAACCAGTGTCAAGCAGGAGTCAATCCTGGGGCTCCACTCCAGAGAGTGAGCTCCAGAATCCTGGACTGCTTGGCAATGGTGTTGCCCAGCAACACTGGTATGGAGAAAGATGAAAGCTAGGAGCTCTTCCCAGGCTGTGCTTGTGTGTTTTCTAATGGATAGGATAAGCATCATCCTCTTTTCTGATGTGTTCATGGGCCATTTGCTGTACTAAGCACCTGATAGACTAGGGTCTGAAGGGCCGCTTGTTGTTGTTGTCTTGTCTGATATATTGCAAAGACAAGTCAGGGATGTGGAAGATGCTCTTCAGATACAAAGTATAGGTTTACCACAAAGGTGGCAGCCCTCTCTCCAGGCATCTCCTAGCATCTGTTGTGATAAAAGCCATACATTCTTGACATGTTGGTGGTGATTCTTTCTCGTCAGGGAGGATGCTGGACTGATGCTATTTCTGGACTTTGAATAGAGGGACATGCACAATAAGGTTATCTGGGGCAGCTGGAAACAGTGGGAAAACTACCTTTTTATGTGGAGATATTTTATTGCACAGAAAATACTGTGTTTGGTGTATATATTTGACACGTAGGAATATGACTGTGGGAATGAGGAGATGGCTCAGTTGGTAAAGCACTTTCTGTGCATTTGCATGAGGACAGAGTTCAGATTCCTAGCCTCTGGTTAAATGCTATGTGAGCATAATGGCCTGCTTAAACATTCTAGCATTAAGTCAGGATTCTCAGAACAAGCTGGCCGGTATAGTTAGTCAGGTCAGTAAACTCTGGGTTCAGTTAAAATATGCTAACTCTGTGAATAAGGTAGAGAGTAATCAAGAGAAACATCCAACTTCAACCTCATGCTCCCACACTCATGTATACACATGTGCATACTAGCACATAAATGCACACCCACAAGGATATATACATGCACACCACACAGGTACACAGGCACATTTGCAAGGCTACATTTTTAAAAAAATACATTTCATACAATAGACAGGACTCATCAACCAAGGTTGTATAATTTGACATGAGAATTAGAATTGTAGCTATTTAAGTAAAGGTCCTCTACCACAAAAAGTCCTGCTCTTACTAAACTCAGATCTTACAAATAGTCTGTACAGGGGCTGGAGAGATGGTTAGAATATTGACTGCCCTTGAATATTGAGGGCCCAGGCTCAATACACATAACACACATAGTGGCTCACAGCCACCTGCAATTGCAATTCTCAGGGATCTAATACCCCTTTCTGACTTCCTTGGCCATTGGGCACGTATTTAGTGTACATAAATACATGGAAGCAAAACATCCACATATATAAAAATATATACAAACCACAAATGGGAGTATATTGTAGAGAATAATTCTGAGTATGTATACCCTGTGGAATAATGGCCTCCAACCTTGTGAGTCCTAGCCTCCCATATCTGCAGGAGTGACTTTATTAGGGTATAAGGTCTGGACTTGGTGTCTGCTTGCGTCCTTATGAGGCAATAAATGGGGTATTTGACACAGATTCAGAAGGGTAGCCCATGTAAATATGGAGACAGCATTTATCACGCTAAGTCCGCAAGCCAATAATCCAGAATTATTGTAAAGCACATAGAGTTGAGGAGAGGGACATGGCACAGGACAGACTCTTTATCATGGGCTCCTGAGGAAATCAGGCCTGGCTTCCAGAACCAAATGAACAAATTTCTGCTAGTAGGGCTAGCAGGTCTAGAATAATTCATTAGAGTATGCAGTGGATACCATGAGTAAGAAGAATTCTGTGAAGATTAGAGGAAAAGGTATAAATCATCCTAAGTGAGCTAAGGGGACTGTTCAAAATTTAGGAACCAAAGACAGAAAGGGGAAAGCTTAGTTTGTTGCATGGGAGGATGCTGAGAATCTCACAAATGACCATAAGATGGTCACTCTCCATAGCTCCCACAGAAGGACTATGAGACTAGAATACTGGTCCAGTCTCACAGTGACAGCTACCTCTTCCTCATTGACTGGAAGGGGCTGGGGACCTGAGGAAGGCAGCTGAGCAGTTTCACCTGACTCCTGACTTACTTTACTTCTGCTGTAGGTTACTGATGCTGGGAAAGCATTTTTAATGTGTGCATGTGCATGTGCATATGCATGTGCATGTGTGTTTGGCTTGGAATTTAAGTTTCCTGTGCAAATTTTGTATCCATGTCTGTCTCTTTGTTGACTGTAATGATAGGTAGCTCTTCCAGGCTTCCCCATCTATTAAAACTGCTTGCTAGAGGAGCCTCTGGAATCAATCCATTCACTGTGGTGCTTTTACATGCCAGGAAAGTGTTATCTCAAATATTGAATCACACAAATGTGTACAGTACAGTCCCTATTTCAAGCAGGTCATGTTTCCTAGGTCCTCTTTTCTGTGCCCTTGGGAATTCAAATTTCCTTTTTTCTTAAAAAAACACCACTTCAGAGCAAGATTTAGTGTCCAAGTTAGATGGAGCGGTCTTCAGACAAGGAGATTACCCTTGTGTCTCTGGCAGTGCTCGCTCTTCTGTGGGTGGAAGTCCTGGAGTTCTAGGACCACCTAGGAGGGCGGGCATCCCTCTTCTAGCCACAAAGGAGTCATGAATACACAACTGAACAAGTCTCAAAGAAAACATGGTCCAGCTGAAAACCACTGGGTTCTGCAACATGTCGAGACAATGATCCTACTAGAATAGAATTTTTGTGTCTGACTGTGGTAAGGTTTTATATGGCTCTGATATAATCAACCCATCGATGGAGGTGAAGGCCATGGGTTCCTCAGAGTCATTCTTTGTATGTTTGTGGGCTCATGTGAGTAGCTTCTGCAGTCAAGAGTGAGTCCCAGTAATTACTATCAAGCTTGGGTGGGGATAATAAATGACCCCGTTCTATAGGATTGCGTGGATAAAGGCTTTCCCAAAAGTATTCTATGGTATAAGACTGAACCAGTCATGTTTACCCTACCAGGTTCTGTTGTGGTAGATTATAGTTGCAGGGATTATGATGTGCACTTTTGGAATGAAAGCCAGACTCCCAGTGGCCTGTACGATCTGAAAGAGTACCTAGAAGTGGAGGTGATCCAGTCAGGCAAGGCCCAGGCCTGCCAGCATGTCTGTTGTCGACTGTAAACTCTGTCTAGGAAACATATTAAGGGTGGCCAGCTGAGGAAGGAGAGGCAGCTGGCACTGGGTGGTCAGGCATGCAGGAGAGGTAGAGTCCTGTTCTAGTCTCATCTCTTGTTACTGTGATGAAAGCGAATGCCTGGTTAACAGCAATTTAGGGGAGAGAGGGTTTATTTCAGCTCACAGTTCCGAGTAACAGGGTGTCCAGGTGGCAGGTGAACGAATGAAGTGGCAGGTCCAGACAAAAATCACACCATGTAACAGGTCTTAGCTGGGAGGTTTATTGAAATCGGCCTCTGTGGGTCTAGGGGACAGGAAGGAAGGAAAGAAGGGGTTGGGGAACATAAAACGTGACTTTTGATCAGGGTAGTGGCATATGCGCAGGACATGTGACCGAGGTGACAATGGAAATGTGTTGCCTCTGGGCTACTATCGATGATGTTTATTATTGTTGCACTGAGTTGGGGGTGGAAGTGGGCATGACTAGAAGATGCCTGATTTGTCAACATTGCTGAGGGGTCCCTTTTAGACTGGCCAGGGAGGTGCCTGATTGCTAATAGTTGGGAACTTGAAGCCTAGAGAGAAAATGAATTCATGCAACCCTACTACTCAGCTCACTTTCTCTACCCTTAAACAACAAGAGATGGCTCCACTTACCATGGGCTGGGTCCTCCCATATCAATTAATTGAATCAGGACAATCCCCCTACATATATGCCCACAGGCCAGTCTGAACCGGCCAGCTCCTCACTCTACTCAGGATATTCTAGTCTATCTGCTTGGCAATTAAATGTTACATGTTTCCTGGGCCAATAATGAGTTTCTTAGCCAGTATAGTACACAGTAAGAGTATTTTTAGGATGATTCTCCATTCCACCTTGGTATACTAAGCAACTTGAGGCCAGCATAACAGAATCTGTCCTCATCCCTCCACCTCTGAAATACCAGGGATCTTAGGAATGAGCATGCCAGGGTGGGAAACTCTGACTCAGAATTCCACAGGAGACTCTGGAGACCCCTGTGAACTTTGGGTGCCCTGGACAGCTCTGTGGGGGCTTTCTACCATTGGCTGGCTGTATTTATCTTTATAAATGGGCCTCCGATATGGGCCTTGTCATCACTATTGTGTACATAAAGCAAGCACAGGCTAGAGGAGTGCCTCCCAGTAGTTCAGGCAGTTTTGGAAAAGACCTCACCTCTTGCCATAGTTCCAGTCCCTGTTCAGTGTCATAGGAGTCTAGACTAGAGAGCTGTTAAAGAGGACAGAAGCAGGTACTCCATGTTTCCTCACAAGAGGGGAACAGGGAGCAGACTTCTCCATTGTTTCCTGATTGTAATGCTCATCCTGTTGGTACTTTTTTTTTTATCTATTTATACTGGGGCCAAAGAGCTGCTCCATTCAGAACTGATTGCGGCTGCACGTCACCCCATTTTGAAGCATTGTCTTAAGGGGTAAAGAGGAATAAGGTCACAGTGGACAGCCACAGAGCAAACTCTGTGACCTACCATCTTTGGCCAGGGGGTAAAACTTTCTTTTCCTTCCTTCCCTTTGCTTTCGCTTTTTAAATATGTGAAGAAAACATAAAGAATTATCACTGGACTTTCAAGGGTGGGGAAGAAGGAAGATTTGTTAACAGAACTATAGGACAGAAAAGCAATTGTCTTTTAGAAAGACTCTTACTGTGGAGCTCAGACTGGTTAAGTAGCCCAGGCTGGCCTTGAACCTCTACCTTCTTGCTTCTAGCTCCTAAGTCCTAGGAGCACCACAGTGCCCTAGTCACATGTTTTCTGAAGAACAACCTCTGTTTTATCCATCATTTTTCCACTCACCCACCCAGCCACTTGTCATTGACCCATCTACCCAGGCACTTGTCATTGACCCATCCACACAGCCATTTGTCATCTCATCTTTCCATCCAGCCATGCGAGCAACCATAGGTCAGAGGATGAGTGGCAAAGGTGACTTCTTTCCTTACAGGCCTCACACTCCTCTTAGCAGGAAGGGGAGTCTGTGGTGCAGTCCCCATTAGGGTAGAGCTGTGCCTGCTGAGGCAACTATAGGAAGAGAAAGCACATGCTTCCCTTTGAATGCTGGGTTCTGGAAATCAGGAAGTCGATGCTAAGAGCACCAGCTCTTGAGGACCATATGCTCTCTGTCAAATGGAAACTGACTAATACGAGGATGTGCAATTTCATTAAGGCCTATCATGGAGGCCCCCGAGTGTCTCCTGGAGCAGGACGGGAGCGTCATCCCAAGTGCCTGGCATCTCTCGGTCTCAATGTTTTAGAATCTGCAGTGCTGGTGACCTGTGTGAGTGAGCCCTGGAGTCTGGCACTCGTGGCCTGGCTCCCTCTGCCTCCTAATGTAGCTCTGTTCTTTTTCTTTTCAGATCCTGCCATAGTCAATGGAGTGTATTGGTCTGAATCTCTAAACAAAGTTTTTGTAGACAACTTCGATCGGGACCCGTCTCTCATATGGCAGTACTTTGGAAGTGCAAAGGGCTTTTTCAGACAGTACCCAGGTGAGTGTGCCTAAGTTGACAACCCCAGCGCCCGTGAATGTTCCCCTTCACATTCATGCTTAACAGTTTTCTCCTGCCCCTTAGTAGAAAATAAAATAAAAGATTGGCTCATCTTGTCAGTGCACAGAATAGGAGCAAAGAGAAGGAGGTGCCAGTATGTATGTACTTACACACACACACACACACACACACACACACACACACACACACACGACATTGATACTTGATAGCAGAAACTGTGTCAGGAACTTAATTCACAGAACAACCAATGAAAGCAAAGAACTGGGCTTCAAGATGCACCGTATTTAATCCTCCAGACAAGACGTTGGTGTTCTCATTATTACTTCCACTGTTGCTGCCTTTATGGACATTGTTGTCAGGGTCAATAGATGAAGTTATATAGGGCAAAATTAAATTCTGAGGAGATGTTGGAAGTAATACAGAATGTGTACTTCTGTTCCCTGCCTAGAGATGTGGCTTGCGATGGAGGCAGAGGTTGAAACAGCCAAAGAAAGGCAGATGGTGGCACCCCCTCTAGAGAGGCCCCCGACAACTCCCTCAGGCCAGCACATTCCCAGCATTTGTCCTCCACACTCATGGAACAGGTGTTCCTTCTGGGGGCTTTCCTAGGCTTCTGCTTTGCAGTAGGGTTTTAATTCTAGCTTGGTTTAAATTTTAATTAAAAAGGGAAGTTTTAATTTTGCTTACAAGTTGTGAAAACAGGACTTGAGGCTGCAATTGTTCCAGCACCACAGCTGTAGGAATTAACAAGCTCAACCTAAAGGAAGGGAGAAAAAAACGCTGCACAATCTTGGAGCAATTAGGCAAAGGCTTTTATGTTTTCATTAAGTAAGACGAGGCACCTGATGCCTTTCAACGTCGCCGCACGGAATCATCATCCGACGACGCCTCGAGGAGCTGTTTGCCTTGTACCAGGCATCTGTGGCCTGGGACTTGCCCGAGGGGGCATCTGCCTCACCAGATTAGCCAATGATTCCCAAGGGCCCTTTTCAGCAGGGCACGCATGCTTCCTCCTGGAGCTCACAGCCATTTGAGCAACAAGCATCCTGTTATAGGCAATGTTATCATAAAAAGCGGGCCATTAAAGTTTCAATGTCACCCAATTGCAGTCTGCCTGGATGTGCTCAACACAGCAACTCTGGTGCACGCTGGTAAGGCTGGAGCCCGTGGGGCATGCCACCCCGCCTAGCAGCCAACTGGATAGCTGGCTGTCCGACCAAGGTGGCTTTGGGACGACAGTGGAAAGGATAAGTAGAAGCCAGAAGTCGTCAGCTGTCCCTACCAACAAGAAGTCCTTCAAGGACAGTTGCAAGGACATTGGAAAACAAAGGAATTCACCATAAAGGACTCAAGTAATTGGGGGGTTTATTTATAGATGAGGCATTTGTTAGATCAGTTTAGTCAACATGCTGGCAGTTGTTTTATGATATTCTCAGCAGGATTTTGAGTCCACGGAATGTCTGTATCTTTTCCACTTTAATAAGTGCACGGGGACAGACTTATGAATAAATTTCGTTGCCCCGAATGACGTCATGTGGACACTTGACTGTGGAATTGGCTCTAGGCTCTAGGCACTTCCCTTGCTTCTCACAAGTGTTTCCAAAGTCCTAGATTTATTAGAAGCCATGAGTAAGGACTTGAAAATCAGAGGGCAAATTAGGTAGCAGAGGTCAAGTTCCCCAGGATGCCCTCTGTGGAAAATGTCAGAAATTTGGGCTGCAAGTGACAAAGACACTGTGATAGGAAACTCCAGCAAGAAATAAGCTCATGACACTTGAAGTCTTATGTTCCGTTTTGGAGAACTGGTGGCTTCCTCTGTTCGACAATGTCCTTGTTTCTCTGGCAAAGGAGGGACGTTGCCTTCTACTTCACATGGTGTTTCAGTGAGGATCACAGGGAGCTTGTGCTCTGACAGTTTGCACAGCAGCTTCTAGAGTGTACATGTCTGTCCCTCATGACTGTGCAGCCACCTCTCAGGTAGTACTGAGTTACAGCAGCCCAGGTAACATACGCCTCATCATCTCCTGCTATTAATGACCCCCTGCCTGGCACTTGGGATTTCTCTTTGAGTGTCTGTGTGCAGTCCCTCCATTGAGATTCCTTCTTGGGTGATTCTACTTTGTGTCAAGTTGACAAGCACAGGGTCACCCTTTTCTGTGTCTATTTTTTTTTTTTTTTTTTTTTTTGCTGGTATTACATTCCTTGCTAGTTTTCCCAGCAGACTAATCCGATAGGGACTTTTAGAAAGGCACCAGCGTGAACAGTGGCTTTGGGGAGGCAGAGAGTCACAAGCCCATATACAAGATGGTAATCTCATTTCAACTCCACCTCCAGTCCCTTCTTAGAAGTTTTGGGAGAGTACGGAGCAGTAACAATGTCTTGGGAAGAAGAATGGCAGAACCAGAGGGTGATTACTTATAGTATCTAGAGATAGACACATGTCCTATCAACACACAGGATGAGCACAAGAAGCATCCGCTGAGCCCCTTTCCTGGGTTAGCACATCTGTAAAATTAAAAAAAAAAGGACTGTGCCATTCTAACTATACTTAGATTTCCACAAAGCTGTCTGTCATGGAAGTTAGGAATTAATCATATTATGGTGCCTCCTTGTGCAGAATTTTATCAGCTATATTCTATCTTTATACTTAATGACTTTTACTTGGCCCTTTCTTATCCTTCTGCTTTCTAATTCCTGGAGGAAAGACCTTTAATCTAGGGCCCAGTGTAGGTAGAATCATGGCTATAAGAGTGGTAGAACAGAGCGTCACTGTGGGCTACACAGTGCCTGTGTAGTAGTTTCGGGATGTTTTCTTGACCTAGCCTGTTACTACCCTGGCATGGTCAAGAATGCTGGCCATTGCGAGATGAAAGAGAAACAGTTCGTGGTGCATCCTAAGTCAGTAATTCCACCCATGAAAATAACCATTCTGTTTTTTTTTTTTTCCCATCCTTTAAAAACTGTTGAAGTCCTCTAGTCATGAACAGTACTGCTGGCTGAGAACAGTGATGTCCTAACTTGTTCTAAAACAGTATTATTTTTAGGTAAACAAAAACAAATAACATTTATTTACTATGTGTGGGTGAATGTGGGTATGTGTATGCATGACCACATGTGTACACATGTCACACTATATGTGTATCTGTGTAAGTCAGAGGACAGTTGGAGGAGGTAGTTGTCCCTTGCTATCATGGGTTCGGGGAATTAAACTCACACTGTCAAGTTTCACAGTAAAGGGCTTTACCTGCTGAGTAATCTTATTGGCCCTGACACAAAATATCATTGCCTTAGTTAAGGTTTGATCACTGTGGAGAGATGCCATGACCAAGGCAACTCTTATAAAAGAAAATACTTAATTAAGGCTAGCTTAAAGTTTCAGAGGTTTAGTCGTTATCCTAATGGCAGGAAGCACGGTGGCACGCAGGCAGACATGGTGCTGGAGATGGAGCTAAGAGTTCTACATCTTGATCTGCAGGCAGCAGAAGGAGACATCTGTCACAGTGGCTTACCTTGACCATACGCAACCTCAAAGTTCCACGTTCACAGTGACACACTTTCTCTAACAAGGCCACCCCTTCTCCTAATAATGCCACTCCCTATAGCAAAGCTTTCAAACCCATGAATCTGTGGAGGCCATGCTATTCAAACCACCTCAATCATTCTTAAAATAATAAGATTTACAAGGAGAATGCTGCCCTTGGCTATGTCCTTCAAACCATGAGACTGGAGTTGTTTGATAAGATTTGTGTATGGGAAAAGCTCCTTTGGCTTCAAGGCCTGAATTCGAAAGGCCTGGGGTTATTTTGCTGAAAAATTAGGGCCATTTCATTTCAGCATGGAAAGGCAGGCCAAATTTCTGAGCTTTAAAACAGCAGCAGGAAGGAAACCATGGTTGAGTTGGGAACCTCAGATCACATGATTTCTTCCTAGCCCATCCTGTAGACGTCCTCACTAGGGTCTGGTGATTGAGCTAGACACTGCTTAAAGACCTTTGAGTGGTGCCAGCACCTTGCTGGACTGTGAGAAATGGTCTTGGCTGTCTTTATTCCTAGCTGCAAAAGGGTCTGGAGTTGCTTCTTCTTTGCGTAGACAGCATCTTGCTGAGCCTGTCTCTATTCACCACAGCTTTCTGAAGCAAGGGGGTCAGGGCCCTGTTTGCTGCAGGCCTCCCACCTGAGGGTGCTTCCCAGAGGTGGATGAGCAGTCAGCGAGGAGCTGCTGTGTCGTGCCCGGTCACCCCATCTATTTGGTCAGCAAAGCAGAGCAGCCTTGACATGCTACACATAACCATTGGAAGTCTCAAGGTTTCTCATAAGCCCATTTCTCTTCTAGGGATTAAATGGGAACCAGACGAGAATGGAGTCATTGCCTTTGACTGCAGGAACAGGAAATGGTAGGCAGTGCTTCCCATCTCGGAGTCAATTTTGAGAGAAAATTTGAAGAGAGGCCGCAATTCATGGTTACTTAATTTTCCCTCCTCTTAGGTACATCCAGGCAGCAACTTCTCCAAAGGATGTGGTCATTTTGGTGGACGTCAGCGGGAGCATGAAAGGACTCCGCCTGACCATCGCCAAGCAAACAGTCTCCTCGATACTGGACACCCTGGGCGATGATGACTTCTTCAACATCATCACGGTGAGTGTGTCTGCTCTGTGCTTTCTTCGCACTTTGAGTCATTTGCGTCGTTGCAATGTGATGTGCAGGGTTTCCGAGCAGAGCATGAAGGTTGGTTATACCCATGTGCTGTTCAAAGAGTCAGGGAGACTAGAGGATCTTCTGGGGACAGAGAATGCTGTGAAATGTGTTGCTTCCTCAAGGTCAGCAAACAGCCTGTCCTGCCTTTTGAGGGGATGTTGGAGAATAGACTTATCAAAGATGTCCCACGAGCTGCTAGAATTTCTCACACGATAGTGAGCTTGAACCCAGCTCAGCCCCATGTCCATGGGCAGGAAGAAGAAAGGACTGAAAGGTGATAAGTGGTGTGCCCTTCCCTCCTCATAACCACACCAGGAGTCGGGACCTGGCTTGGGCAGAGGAAGAGTTCAGATAGTGTCTGTGAAATGTCCAGGGTCCACACACAGGAAGGTGGAAACCAGAGAGCTTGTCAAAGCTGGGCAGTGATATAGATAGACATTCAAGAGAGATGGTTTCCATTTATAATACTTTGCATTCTCTGGAGTTCTTTGATGTTTTTTCATGTCCCTAAAGACCCCTCACCCCTTCAAAAACCTACCTCTCTTTTTAAAGACTATAGTCACAAGAAACTTTTCTCCTTTTTAGTGCACAATGGGGCACTTGGATGTGGCGCACAGGTGTACTCTGCCATATTTATGTTTGGGGCATGCGCCGTAGCCACTGACAATGGAGGCTGTGTGGCAAGGAGCACAGAGCTTGGGCATTGGAGTTGAGACAATGCTCTGGTGGTGGTGAAGCTCTGCTGTGTGTGCCTTCCCATACCTTTGGACAGAGTGTGCTGTCATTGAGCCCTGTGTTAGGGCAGCCTTCTGCAGAAACAGAACACCAGTGTTCTCTAGGCTATGGTACAGATGTTTAAGTGGCAAGGGTGTTGCTTGGGTGCTCAGTCCCACATTCTGATGAGACCTCCAGACTAAAAGGCTTAACTGCCAAGCAAAACAACCAACAGCTGCAGGTTTGAAAAAGCCATTGAGATGGGCTAACAAGATAGTCCAGTGAGTAAAGGTCTTGCTCCTAAGCCTGACAACACTCGTCAATCCCAAGGACTCATACATTAACTCCTTTTCCTTGCCAAGACACATATGCAGGTGTGCATACTCATGAACACACTCATTCACACACACACATGCACACAAATGTGCATCTGCCAAATAGGTCGATCAAAGAAAAATTTCAAAGCTCTGAAAAAGAACAATTGGCAAAGGAAGAGACCATTATCTTCCTGGAGTGCAGATGTTGTTTAAGATGTACACTCAGTCCCAAGGGCAATGCCTAATGCACAGTAGGAGTTTAAATACTCATGGAATAAATAAGAGCAGTTCCTGTGTCAATAGACTACCTTCTGTGTGCAACCCAGAGCCACAGATCCCCAGTAGCTCACTACATTGATCTTTCACCTCAGCTCTGTGCACACGGCATGAAAGCAGAGAGGCATGGAGCAACACCAGTCACTGTTTCCAAATGGCAGCCAAGAGAGTGCACAGTGAAGCCTCAGGTCTGACCTCACCATGCTCTAGCTCCCTTGTGCAGAAGTAGAGAGGATGTAGCTAGTCCCTTCAACCATCTTACCACAAAGACATTGAGTTCAGGGCCTCCCCCTTTGCAAGAAGGCTCTGATCAAGGCTACACTGGCTTTCTACCAGGAATCCCCTAGTTGCCAGCCCACATGTGACTATGTAAATGTGGTTGGACCTCACATATCCTGAAGCATTTACAGATAAGTAGCAGCAAATTCAAGACAATCTTTCTTATTAATCTTTAATTATGTCTCAGAGAAGTATCAGGGATTCACAGAAGAAGAGGAGCTAACTAATTACGTCTTACATCCTTTATCTGTCAGAATTTATTGTTCGGTTAACAAGACCAATCACTTGAAATAATCTATGTAAGTTCATTAAGATATACAGTGTCAAAGCAATAATGAGGAGAGGGTGATTAGATAATTAAAAGGAGACAGCCAGCTATTATGGAAGAGTTGGGGGAAAATATTTTTCTTTAGCCTAAGTTATCCCCTCAGAGAATAAGGGCCAGTGGAGGTTACATTACCCATTTCCTTGCATCTGTCCATTCATTTTCAGCATGAATTAAGACAATCTGCAGAGTTATTGTGAAGACTGGGAAGTCTGAATATTTTTACATGATCCCTTTTGCTAGAATTCTGATCTCTGTTCCACCATTGTTTAAATGAATGGGTCAGACATAGTAGCTAATTCACATGGGAAGGCAATGAATTAATGATGATTGCTTTTGAATGAATAAGACATGTAAATCTTTTAGACAATTCAGTTCTTTTGTTCTTATTCCATTTGATATAATTATTTCAATTTTTCTTTATGCACCTACATACTTAAAACTTATGCTACATTTCAGCATGTGTTACCTTTGGATGTCAGATGACGACTTTCAGGAGTCTGTTTTCTCCCTCAGCCATGTGGGTCCTGGGGATTGAACTCAGTCTTTAGGCTGAACACCAAGTGTCTTGATCCACTGAGCCATCACACTGACCCAAGCTCACATGTTTTTATACAAATAAGATCGCATTCTACGGAATACCTAAGAATTTGCCTCTGTTTGCTTATTGTAATGAAATGTTTATCTATCTATCTATATACAAATATAGTTGATATCAGATGTTTACTCCAACCTCTTTGCTGGCTATAGATTTGTGTTATTCTTCTTCTGTGAGGCCCTCTCCTCTATCCGAGATTGCTGAAGTGGATAGGCTTGTCATAGCCTGCAACACACCGAATATAGAGTGCCCGTGTTTGTGAGGTTGGGTGTGTGCTTGAATGAATAATTTCTACATGTGAAATTGGTACATCAGGAAGAGCTGCATCAGTCCTACCACAGCGTCCACCAAGGGGTGTACGTCTGCGCTTCCTAGCAGTTAGAGGGCCCCAGCTCGTGGAGATGCCGAGGTGGCTAGTAGTCACGTATGCTGCCTTGAGTTGTGACTCCTGGTCCCCTGTGTACTTGTTGGAGTGACCATTTTTAAGTGGTTCTAGTGGTTGCAAGTGTGTACGCAGAGGTACACTGCACCTATACTCAAAATACCCTCCCTGCATAAGTGGGTTGTTCTTGCAGAATTCTGCTATCCAAAAGGACAGTCCTTTGGCTGCCTTTGCTGTGTGGTCAGCCTTCCTATGCTTGCTGGGTGGATATTTGAGGAGGCATCTTAGAGAAAGTCAAGAATGCAGGCCTTATTTCTAGTATTGGAATCCCTCAGACACAGTAGGGCTTTGTTCAGGCAAAACTAATTTATCATTGCCTTTGGTTTTCAGTGTCATGATTCAGGAAGGCAGGGGGATATCGAAATCATAGGAAAGATGGTTCGTGGACATCTGACTCAGCTTTCCATTTTATTAAGTTCATTGTCAAGTGTAGCTTATCTATTATAGTGGAAATCTCCTGATCTGGCCCTTTCCAGAGAGTAAACACAAAAGGACAAATAACCACTGGTTTATCTTTGATGGGCAGAATATTGAAAAAAAAACTCTGTCTAGAGTTAATGAGATAACTGACAGAATTCTAAAGAACAGGTGAAACAGAGAGATTTTATGCAGTTGGAGAAAAAAATTTGAGGTCAAATTATGACAAGAAAAAGCATATATTTTTTCCTCATTCCCTTTGAAGTCGTTCCCCAAGCCATGCATTAAATGAACAACATTATCATAAAAATGAGGGTGCTAATTCCATATGATGCTGGAAGTTGAGAAATGGTTTTACAAAGATGCCAAGTCAGGCATTAAACGAACACCGCATTAACTGGGCTGATATTGTGAAATCAATTTAAAGGCTTCCTGCAGGCCCTGTTTGTGCAGAACAGTATGGAGGAGAGAATCATTTGCTAGTTCATCCTAGAAATGTCTGATACCCTGTTTCTAATTCATAGCTTTTCCTTAGAACTAATTTTCCAGTACTCAGGCTGCCGTGGCTTTGCATTGTAAAGCAATCGGTGCTGTACGGAGAGGCCTGGGTTGGTGTTGGCTTTCCCTGCTCTTTGGTGCTATACTGCTAATTAAACCCAGTTACATTTCTAATTTTGGAAGATACTTTTGTGAGAAAGAAGATCCAGCGATACCTTGTGTTAGTGAAAATATTGTGGGCTCCTCTGCTTCATTCCGTCCTTCCTACATTTTCATCCCAAAGGCCACTTAATTAAAAGTACAGCAGCAAAACTATAAACTCCTTTAATTGAATCTTCTTTGCATCAGCCTCCTACATTCCAGGAACAAGGCAGCATTTTCATATTATGGGCTATTGGTGGAACTGTTATTTGACATTAGAAAAGGATTTTTTTTTAATTTTTTACTTCAGGGTTTTTTTTCCCCTCCTCTGATTTGTGTTGAGTTTCTCTACATTTTTGACCTCTTGCTTTCCTTGTCATTGTGATCAGTTGGTATAATAAACATGGTTGTGCGCTGTTTGAGTGTTTAGCTGTAGAAGACAAGCATCTGCCTCATTACCCCTGAGATCCTGTGTGTGACTGGCTGGTAGGGAAGCCCAGGAAAGATGCTCATGGTTTAGTGAGGGAAGGAGGGAGCCTGGCAGGGAGGGAGGGATGGAGGGAGAGAGGGAGGGAGGGAGGGAAAGAGAGAGAGAGAGAGAGAGAGAGAGAGAGAGAGAGAGAGAGAGAACGCATCAGTGAAAGAGTCTGTGAAAATGTGTCGACTGAGGTGATGACAAGTGGGTATTTGAAGTGATAGAGACATTAGGTGTAAGCTATGGGCTAGGTCAGGAGTGAAAGGAGGAAGGAACTTACTGAGAAGGTAAGTACCATTTTCAGGTGTGAACCTGGTCCTCACTTCAGGAGAGAATTGATAGTGTCTGGAGCTCACTGGGATGGGGGAGGGCATGGAGATAACTGGGCCAGAATGGGACTGGTGCAAAGATTAGACTGTACTGAGAGAGGCAGACCATACCAGACTAGTCCAGTCGTCTATGTGCGGGGCATCATGTGGAGTTTCAGCTTTTAAAGTGATGTAGGGAGACCTTCTTGGAAGCTTCTTCCCCGCAACTGTGTCTTTCCTCATCCCAGTGTCTAGGCAACTGATGGCCTTATCTAGGTAAGTCTGAAAGATGCATTGTTCTCTACCAGCATATTGAGCTTCTGACATGAAGCTTGGGTACCTTAGCATCATCTAGAATCCAAATGTGATCTGGCCATGGGCCAGCCCTCACGTTGTGCAATGTACAGGCCAACAGAGGATGCGATGCTGACTACATGACCACATCTTTATTCTCAGATCTCCCCTAAGAGTGCTCTGGCCATTCAAGGACTGAAGTTAAAGCTTGCCTTTCCTGTTCTTTCTTTCTGAGAATTGTTCTTTGACTGTGAAAGAGGAGGAAAATGCTTACCGAGAGAGGGTAGAAAAATGGAGACAATGTGTGGTGTTATGCTTGTTGCCCCCTGGCCATGAGTTTGATAGTTGATCAAGATGGTGACATAATCTTTCAATAAGAGAGAGGAATGTTAGGACATAGTCTGATATCTGAGGAAGATCATGGTGGCTTGGTTTGAGTTCAGAAGGATCATTTTAGAATGAGAGACATTCACTTTTTATCATGAAAAAGAAGAGTAGAAATATGAATATGTTCATTTACAACTGATAGGGTCCTTCAGTGGAGATGGTTATGAGCAAGCTGAGGTGGTATTTATATGTTTGGCACATAGTAGGTTAGTAGTTAGTGCTCAGTGAGAAAATGGGGGAATGAAGACTTCTATGGTAGACACCTTCTTGAGAGGCAATGCTTCATTCATCTTCTACTCTTAGAGACCTGGGACTCTGGGAAAGCTCAGAGTGTGGCAGGTTCCTGTCTTGGGCATTTAGTTGGTCACTTGTGCCCAGTGGTGCATCATTTTGTCTCCCACAGGGCATATACAGTGTTCTTCCAAGGAAACCAAGGAAACATGGCCCCTGCTCCCAAGAGCAGTCTGGTCCCACTACTAGCCCCTCTTCCTTTCTCCTTAGCTCATGTATCAGTCCATCACTGTGTCCACACTTCATTCCCATGCCTACTCCTTTCTCTCCTGCACACTTAATATGCAATATGGTGGCCTGCCTCATCTTCCTCAGCACCAGGCCCTTGAGCATACTCATTCATCCTCACCAGGAGCCTCTGGCAGGGCTCGTAACCTCAACTTCCTCCAACTCAGATCCTGTTGCTTATGGAGTGCAATACCTTGTCCAAGTGACTCAGTTTGTATGTGGCAGGGCCAGGGACTATTTGTGTGAACCCAAAGACAAAGTCACAAGGAAATAGGAAGGGAAAAGAAGGCTAACAGTGACTGAGACCTCATAGGTCATATGGAAGGTTCTAAGCTCTTAAAGTGGTGGCATTTCCTTAGCATGTGCTGGGTTCCTGGATTAGATATTCGCAGGGCTCCTTAGGTCTTTGATCTACCAGAGAACTCCTTCAGCATCAGTAGGAAGCCACATGCCACTTTGGTAGAAGAGAGGGGTGGTTGGAGGCTTCCCGATGGTAGAGTGACTGGCCATGAGAGGAGCTAAAAACCAAAGAGATTACACCTGTGAGGCATCTTTCTCTTTGGGGCACTGACATCTGTTTGGCCAAGTAAGAATGAGTTACTTATGGGCTGTTGAATATACCAAGGCTAGCATGAACTCCATCTTCAGTTATAATCTGATGTGACCCTCTACCACCATTAACTCACAAAACAAAAATCCAGAAAATACTGGAGCTAGGGAAATAGTAGCATGCTTGCTGCTCAAGCACAAAGACCAGATTTCAGATCCCCAGGTTGTGAAACCTAGGCACACAGCATGCATGTACTTCATGCTTATATTTCTAACTTCGGTGCTACTGGAGGGAGGAAGAGAGACAGGCAGATCCCTTGAGTTCATTGGCTAGCCAGTCCAGTCAATCGATGATCTCCAAGTTCAGTAAGCCCCTCAATAAGTAAGATAAAGAGTGAAAATAAGATCATGCTGATCTCTGGCCTCACCATTCACACATATATATGGGCACACACATACACACATACACATCCACAAGAACATACATGTAAATATTCCTTCCACATACACACACAATAAAACAGCAGGGGCATCCAGGGAGCATCTGTAAATGTGTAGCAGATGACAGGTTTTCGAATGGAGAGCTGCTGGAGCTTAAGAGATGTCAGGGCATCCTTTGCAGTCCCTTGGAGTTTGAGGAGCTTGTGTGGCCAGTGGGCTTTCTCGACTCAGCAGCTGGGCATGTACCTCTCCTCTCTTCATGTGGCCACCTCCATACCCGACAGTGATACAGACCAGATTGCTGGGCCTGGCTCAATCCTGATGTAGTCAGGAGAAATTAGGAAACTGCGAGCTTGGATGATGCCACTAACAAGCTGGCTGGTGTTCAGAGGAGGAGACGCCACTTACTGTGGCTGTCATGTGCTCAGGGACAGTGGGCCTGGTTCTGATTACTACATATGTACCTCCCTGATGAGGACAAAATTCCCTGGTCTTCTTTGCTTTTAAACCCTTCCCCCAGTTCCTCCCCCAACATCTGCTAGCCTCTGTATTAGCAAAATGCATTCACTCGGATCTGTCAACCCCTCCATCTCCACAGGCCCGCTGTGGTGGTTACCATAAGGTGGTTAGGTGTAAGTGGACTCAGTGAGGCTTAGCAGTTGCAGCCACCCAGGGTCCTTAGCAGCATAGGACTTGGTACAGCCATTCAAACTCTAATCTCAGACTCCACAACTACAGGAGTTGCCTTTGAAAGCATGTGTTAGGAGGAGTGTTGGTGGAAATTTTCAAATTACCTGAAAACCAGTGGACTATGAGCAAGAACAAAGCTGAAGAGATGAGTCAATTGGTAGCATGTGCTTGCCCTTTGAGCCTCAGGACCTGAGTTCAAATTCCCAGATCCATGTGAACCTTGCTATGTAATACACTTTTGTCTTCCCAGTGTTCCTGTAAAAAGACATATGGTAGAGACAGAGGTGTTCCCACAAGCTCCTGTGCCAGCTAGAGTCGGATATAGGTGTGCAGTAATGACTGACAGGATTTTAACCTAGATAAAAAGGGAGGACACACATGCAGAGTTGTTGTTTGATTTCTACACATGGCTGTAATATGCATGAGCACCTACACATACAGACACACACACACACACACACACACATCATAAACACATTATTTTAAAAGGCAAGAACCAAAGCAGGATCCTTAAGAACATTTAGATCTCTGAGTTACATTAGAGCTGAATGAATGTTCAAATGTTGCTTCAACCTGGATTCATCTAATAACCTGAGGGAAGGCTCCAGAAGGAGGACAAGTAGAGTCTTGGTCCTGTGGTTCAGAGGGCATTAGTGGCAGACCTGTGCTGGTCCCGCCTTCTTGTTCTCTTCTTTGCCTTGTGTTTTTCATCTCTGTCACCTGCTGGCAGTGAAGCAGCCACTGCACCTGGACAAGAACAGCAACCAGAGGGAGAAGGAAGGAAGGAGTAGGTATATCCAGATGGATTTTCTCTCAGTGACAGAAGTCTGAAGAAGACACACAAGAAGTTTTCCTTCTGTCCCATTGACTGCAGTGGTTCTCTAACTAACCCTGGCAACAAAGAGGCCCTGGAAGCTAGTACCTAATGGAGCACAGCTGGATAGTTGTGATTGGCTAAGACCACTAATGCTGCAAGAATTTGGTTCTCCTGAATCACGTCGTTCATCAGTAAGGGAGTTGAAGAAGAAGGGAATGGATGTCTCCATAGGAGCTTCCAGTTTCTCTCCAAAATGCAGGAGAACCTTGGTAAAGACCTTCATGTTGATCTATATATGTGCTTCCTGAAACCAGAGGTAAAAATTCCCCTCTGGGGGTCAAATGCCATACTCTGTTCATCAACAATTAATGTCAGCAGAGCAGACATATCTTAGGGTTTCTAGTTTTGTGAAAAGACATCATGACCAAGGCAACTCTTATAAAGGCAAACATTTAACTGGGGCTGGCTTAAATTTTCAGAGCTTCAATCCATTATCATCATGGTAGGAAACATGACAGCATTCAGGCAGGCATGGTGCTGGAAATGCTGAGAGTTCTATATCTTGTTCCAAAATCAACCAGGAGAAGACTATCTCATGGCAGTTAGGAAGAGGGTCTCAAAGCCCACCCCCACAGTGACACACTTCCTCCAGCAAGGCCATGCTATTACAATAAGGCTATACCTTCTAATACTGCAAATCCCTGGGCCAAGCATATTAAAACAACCACAATATATCTAACTTTTATTTAACATAACAAGAATATGAACAGTATAAACATAGTCCAAAGAACCATCACAAAACGAGCACATTTGTTTAATCTGGCTGACCATCCCCAGAAATAGAACATTACCACAGTTCCCCAAAACCCAAGCCCAGAACTAGTCCCTTTCACTGTCCCTTTAGCAAAAATATCCACTGCCCTTAAAAAGTTGCCCCACAAGGAAAAACAGCCCTGGATTAGATTCTTCACACTGGAGAGAAGGAATCGGGACGGTACGCATCTACTTTTTCCTCTAGACTTCATAAGACAAATGAAGGTTTCCAGATGCATTTCTGAGACCAGAAACAAAGACTTAAGGGGGACAGAGGTGAGCCTGACAGGAAGTGAAGGAAGATCCAGGGTGCAGAGGACTTCAAAATCCCAAAACCACATGGCTTCGAGGTCAGACTGTTGGGCATGAAGCTGGACACTGCTCCCTTCTTAGTTACTGATGCTTTTCAGAGAGTTTCCCCGCCCCCCTCAGTTTCTCTGTCTGTAAAGGGTAGGTATCTGAAGTACTTGAGGTCAAGTCAAACTACAAATGAAGCTTATTCCGAGTCTGGATGGAGAGCTCCATAGCAACTACCTGCCCAGAGCAGCATCTCACCCCTTAGGCAGCTTCTCTGTCTGCATTGCTATGCATCCACCCGCTGTCCTAGCAGCTGCAGGAATATCCTTGCATATACCCACAGTGAGGGTACTAAGCGCATCCTTTATTTCACCCTGTGACTTGCTTGGCTTTCCCATGGTTGTCACTGAGCACAGTCTAAAAGGTCCAATCCTCAGACAGAGTCTGTTCTAGAGTGGTTGTGAGAGATGCTTCTAGTCTCTTCCCACAGCAGCTCTGGGTGAAT
The DNA here is from genome assembly GCF_021556685.1 of Rattus norvegicus. Classification (NCBI taxonomy): domain Eukaryota; kingdom Metazoa; phylum Chordata; class Mammalia; order Rodentia; family Muridae; genus Rattus; species Rattus norvegicus. Next base: position 4,607,080 of record NC_141549.1, on the reverse strand, counting down.
CGAACCTGCGATTGTGCTAGTCCCATGTGTCTGTGTACCCTCTGACTCTTAACTAGTACACTTTGTGGTCCTCATTCAATATTTCCTCTTGGTTGTTTCTCTCCTTTGCAGTATAACGAAGAGCTTCACTATGTGGAACCTTGTCTGAATGGAACACTGGTTCAAGCGGACAGGACCAACAAGGAGGTAGGTGCTTCCTCTGGGCAGGAGCACCAGAGATCTGGGGGCATGCCCCTGTCTCTGTTGCTGTGATTATTCATAATAGTTCTATCTTAGTTTGTCAAATCTCCTTGAATGTGCTATGTTCACTGTGGCTGTTAGAGCTCACTCCAGGTTTTGCAATGTTTACTGAGAAGCACATATAAAATCATGACAGGAGTAGAATTACGTTGTCTTCTGCTCCCTGCTTCTCCTGAATCCATTGGATTTGCTTCGTTTCCCTCTTTCCAACAGCAGACATTGTGTGTGCTCAGTGTCTCACCACAGAGAGAAGATGGTTTTTGATGATATCTCGCTGAAAATTGAATCCACTTCTTATTTCTCTTTTCTCACTTGTAAAAATGGATGAACTCATTCTTTGGGGTATCGTTTGTGATAACTTGTCTCCATTAGTGTAAGCATCACTAGAGAGGGGTGTTCTGTGGACTGCTACATCCTACATGTTCCAAGAAAGGCTTATTCCACAAATTCTGTGGAATAAAGATGTGTTGAAGGAAAACCTTAGGAAATGGGATTGAAGGTTCTATTCAATTATAAGCCTTCTAGAAAATTCCCTATAGCAGACTTCTATGATGATCCATCTCTTTCCATTGTGGAACTTTTTGATTTGTCAACCCAAATATCATGAGTCTATCTTTCCATCTTTCCTCTCCCATAGCACCTGTAACAACTCAGTCAGTAAAGGTTTAGCCTGCAGCCTTTCACACCTCAACGGACTCACGGATGCCATGGCCCGTGTTATTTTACAAGATTTTATGCAAGACTTTATTTATCTCTTCCTCTGGTGATCAGACTTCTATGAGGGGACAGAGTGTAATGACCAAGGTGGCCTTCTGTGGCACACTGGACAAATTCTACAGAGCAAAGCTCCAGCCCTTATTGGGAAAAAAATTAGTGCTATCCTAAAGGAAAACAGGGGAAGAAGCTCTTTGGTAATCTCTGAGGGAGAAAGCCACAGGATACTGGGGGGTTCATTCCATCTAGTACACAGAAGAACCAGCTGAGATTCAGTTTGGGAGACAAAAAAAATCACATACGCGCGCACGTGCGCGCACACCCCCCCCCCCACACACACATACACGTTTCATGTTTACAAGGACAGAGTAGTTCAAGGAATAAGTGTTTCCTGAAATTTGTATGAAAATGAGGAACCTATAAGTTTCTCTAAGCACTTCCCCTCTGTCCATGTTCTGGATGAGGTGGTCCTCTTTTTTGGATACTCTCAGACAGGTGCAAACAAAGAAAGTTTGCAATTTTAAAGTGAAGGATGTTTTGCAATTTTAAAGTGAAGGATGTTTAAATGACCAAAGCCATTCTCTGGTAGCTTCAACAAAGAACAGAGAGCAGTGTGAAATTTGAAAATATCAAGTCATATTTGGGACTGGGTAAGGAAATGGGCCAGAACTTTGTTAAAATTGTTTTATATTTATATTTATATTTATTGAAGGAAAACTAAGGAAATGGGACTGAAGGTTCTATTTAATTATGAGCTTTCTAGAAAACTCCTTATAGTAGACTTCTATGATGACACACCTCTTTCCCTTGCGAGACTCTTTGATTTTCCAACACAAATAGTGTGGAAGAGCTATGTATCAATCAGGCTCACTCCCTCTGAAAACGGAAACTCTGCAGAACTCCAGTATACATGCATACAATGAACCTGAAAAATATTCAGGAGAAGGCAAACTACACAGTAGCTTTCAGACTTTAAAGTATTGGAAACATCAATGTAGCAGTGGGTCTCCTGTGAAGTTGTGGGGGCAGAAAGAGGGATAGCACTTTCAAGAACTAAATGAAAAGATCAAGTGGAGGTTGGAAAGGAAAGAGAAAAGGAAGCAAGCAGAAGGAAGGTGATGAAAAAGGACAGAAATCAATTAAATTAAAGAAGAAAACAATGAAGTCAATGAAACTCAAAACTGCCTCCTTAAGAGTCAGTAAAATTCATAACTTTTTGGGAAAAACAACAAAAAATAAAGAGTGGGGGAGGGAGGGAGAGGGGGGAGGGGAAGGGAGATGGAAAGAGGAAGAGAGGGAGAGGGGGAGGAGGGAGAAGGGAGATGGGGAGAGGAGCAGGGAAATCAGGAAATCAGCAATATTGGGAATGGAACAAGAGACATCTGTAGAGATCCTGTAGCCATTAAGAAAACAATAAAGTGAGCTAGGGAGATTACTTGGTGGTTAAAAGCACTACCTGCTCTTCCAGAGGTCCTGAGTTCAATTCCCAGCAACTACATGGTGGCTCACAACCATCTGTAGTGGGATCTGATTCTAGTGTGTATGAACACAGAGCACTCATATACATTAAATAAATAAGTAAATAAATAAATATTGTAAAAGATAATAAAGAAACACCATAGACAGTTTTGAGCTTGTGAATTCAACAACTTACCAAACGTGGTCTAAATGTACCAAAATCAGACTAATGAAATAGACAGTTTAATAGTTGTGTAACTATAGAGAGAAACCTAGTCGAAAATGTTAAAGCCCTGCCCTCCAAGAAATTTCCAGGTCCAGATGGTTTTACTAGTAATTTGTACTAAACACTTTAAGAAGGATTTATGCCAATTTTATATAATATCCTTGAAAAAATAGAAGCAGTGTGTTCTAGTTTCAGCTCCTGCATGAAAGCAATTTAGGGGAAGAAATGATTTATTTTGGCTTAAAGAGAGTAGTTCATTATTTAGAGAAGTTGGAGAAGGAACTTCACTGACAGATCCATGGACTCAGGACTACCTGCCCAGAAAATGGTTGCCAACTTATAAGTATGCTGGGCCATCTTACATCACTTAACCGTCAAGACTATTTCCCACAAGCAAGCCCATAGGCCAGTCTGCTCTGGGAAAACCCTCAATTGAGACTCCCTTCTCTGGTGACTCTAGGCTGTGTCAAGTAGACACTTAGAGCCAGATGAAACATATTGAGACATCACCCTCTCCTTTTTCTTTTAGGGGTTGGGGGGATTCTCTGGTAAAATAAAAAACAGTAGAGCAAAAGAAAACAGTATACTACTCGAATAGGCTTCACTCTGAATACCCAAAATTGTTCTAACACCAGCATCAAATCTATCAATGTCAATAGGCTAATGACAAGAAGATATGTGATATGCTAGCCTAGTGTTTGATAGGGACAAAGCATTTGGTTAAAACCTAAGCCCCACCATATTTTTGTTTGTCTGTTTGTGTTGTTTTGTTTAAAGAACTCCTTAATAAAATGAGATGAGATATTATTTCCTCATGATAAAAAGGTCATTTATAAAAACCACAGTTAACTTGGTAAAAGTTTAACAGCCTGACTTTGTTTAAAACCTTATTTTATCTAATGTGTATGAGTGTTTTGTGTGCATGTGTTTCTGTGTACTACTTAAGTGCCTAAGGCCCACAAAGACCAGAAAAGGGGCATCAGGTCCCCTGGTGCTGAAGTTACAGATGATTGTGAGCCACCATGTGGGTGCTGGGAACGAAACCCAAGTCCTCTAGAAAACCAGCCAGGACCTACAATTCCCAGAACTCAAGTTAAAGTTGAAAAGCCAAGTGTGGTATTGTGTGCACTTTATAATCCCAGCACTTGGGTATCAGAAAGGGGCAGAGCATGGCACTCACTGGCAAGCAGCCTGGCTTGTTTGGCAAGTTCTAGATCGAGAAGTCTCTGTCACGCACATGCTCTTTCTCTTTAAAGGTTCTCTCTGTCTCTGTCTCTCTCTGGTTCTGTCACAAGCAAACAAACAAACAATCAAACAAACAAAACCATGAACAGTACCTGAGGAATGCCAACTAGGGCTGTCCTCTGTGTCTTTCCTCCTTCCTACCAACGGCAGTTGTGGTACAGTTAAGTATGACCTCCAAATGGGACAGATTGATTTCTCCTAATCATTTTTTCCTTGAACCTCCCCTTTTGGCTTGTGCGTGTATGCATGTTTGCACACATGTAGGTACACGGGGTGTGCAGGGAACACAGATGTGACCAGCATGGTTTAGAAGAAGTTATAAAGCAGATCAGGGAAGGAAGGCTATTCTTGATAATGAAAGACACTGAAGCAATTCAACATCCATTAACAGAGCAAAGGTGACAGTACCCTTGACCTACGCTTTACAGTTTATGAAAACATGTATATCACGTGGTTCAACAAGTCAGGCGAAAACCATTTAGCTCTGACAGTCTGTGGACAAACAAGGGTGAAGTGTCAGGATCTAGGGCTAAGCAGGCTTGGCAGGGCAGAAGTTCTTCAGTCCTGTTACCAAAGTACTGGTTGCAGATTGCTTTACAATGGAGGGCAGTCTCCAGATATAAAATGTTTAGGTCCATTGGTATCTTAGATATTTTAAAATGGAGGCGAGCTCTGTCAGTCAATTCAAGCAGGTTTCTGGTTTTGCCATCAGTACAAGGATGTGGCCATGTACCTGTAGAACTCTTGGCAGCATGGGACACAAACCATTCATTAAAAGCAAAGTGTAAATCTATATATATTGACTTAACTGCAGTTCCTAGGAATGGAAGGCCATGCCCGGGGCCTCAGACCTAATGTCTAGAGCCATACTCTCTCCCTGTCTGTGTCTCTGTGATTCTCCCGTGTGATTCTGATAGGTCAGGGGCCCCGTCACTAGGGATGGAGTGGTCAGACAGCTAGCAGTGCAGCTGCCCATACTTGTGGGTGTGAGATGGGTCTATGCTGTACAGTCTTGACCATTTTCCACAGGGAAAAGACGTGCACCCAGGTTAGGGCTGACAGGGTAGGTGGTTCCTAGAATTGCAGTTGCGTGAACAAAGGCATAAGCTGTTTAAGATAAGATTCATTCATGGTTATTATTGTTTTGTTTTATCATTTTAACAGAAGATCTGAAAAACACTGACAGTCAAAGCTTGGGATTCTTTATGGGTTTTGCCCAGTGTATTATATTGTATTATACAAAATGGTAGATATGTGGCACCTTTAAAATGCTCAAGATAATCAAAATGGGACGGGGTGAAACTGGGTAGTTTCTGATTGGCATTCCTGGCTAGTCATTTCTGATCCGATGCCCTTGATGGCAGCCTTGAACCTTTTCCCCATTCTCGTGATTGGAGCATGGTCACCTGCATGTCACCTGTGTAGAACTGGCAGTGCGAGCATCAATGGCGGTTGTTGGCTTCGACCAGCACATTCCGATGCCTTCAGGAATGCTCACATGCTTCGTGACAAATTCTAGGGGCATTGGGCTGTCTGAGATTGCCCACTTTATACCATGTGACCTTTCCAGAAGTGGAGCCTGAAGGTTCAGCTGCACAACCTGAACGGTCAACCGACACGAAGACCTCCCGGAAGGCCACATCTAGAATTATGAGGTGGTGTAGCCTTGAACCAGGGGGCCTGAAACTCAGAATACAGTCATTTAAATCAAAACAGCATTTGATAAAATTACTTAAAGAACTGGAGAAAAGGAATGCGGGGATTTTAAAGTCTCTTAAAACAAGGCAAGAAGAGGGAGGAAATGTTGGTTGGCTTTGATCAAAAATGGCTTCCTGTGATTTTTGCATAAAATAAATAGCCGACAGCTCAGCCTCCCTAGACAGGGCTCGGGAGGCTCTCTTAACTTGTTGGTTTCGTCTTTAAAGGTGTGGTTTTCTGTCTGGAGGACATTTGCCTTTGCTGTTTTATATACTAAATAACTGGCTGGTATTTTCTTTAAGGAAAAAGAAACCATGACAAATTGGGTGAGTCTGGAGTTCAAATGTAGAATTCAAACAAGAAAATTCACATTGTAATCTACTTCAGACCTTCTGAACCATTCATCAGGCCTTGAAATGAACCTCCCGTGGTCTCTGCGGGGAGCAGAGGGGGGAGAAAAGGGGGGAGAAGAGGGGGGAAGGAGAGTGATATGGTTTTTCTCTGGTTTTATAATGAAGATGTCCTGAAATCCACCAAATTTCATGGTTCCGTTTAAGATTCATTTGTGAATTGGCCGTTGCAAAATCAGCCAACCTTAGAGACCACGTGACCCCATCTTCTCTGGCAGCTCTCATCCTTCCCCCAGCATCAGATACAAAAGCTCCTTGACCTAACAAAAGGACCCAGCAGAGTTCCTAGGTCGCTGAAGGGGGCGGCCTGGATGCTGAAACTTCCAGCCTCCCTGGGCTGTAGGAATGCGCACTTGCTGTAGACCACAGTTTGAGGGTGAGGGGGGCGTGTCAGTAAGCGGCCGTTCTGCATATAAATGAACATTGCCTGCTCAAATACCAAAGGACATAAAGTTTGATGAGAGAACAAATGATATCTCGCTTTCATTAAATTCAAAACAAGTAGAAGATATAAGAATTGCATTGCTTTATAAACAGGAGTGTCTAGAGATAAAAAAGAAAAATTAGTAACAATTTAAGTATAGTTGTATAGAAATTCTAGATCTGATCACTTAATATTCAATGTATATAATTTACTAAAAACAGCAACAAGAATAGAGTGCACACAGAGAGACAGACAGAGAGACAGAGACAGAGACAGACAGAGAACAACAGTATATTCTTAACAGTAAACTACTATTGTGAAATGGTAGTTTCTGTTTTGTTTGCTTTAAGCTGTAAGAGAGGAGAGAGAGAAAGGAAAGGGGAGAGGCTATAATTTAAGAAGTCCATCTGATATACTTCTGCATTATTAGAATATCTTTATATTAAGCACACATTAAGTAATTACACATTATTGAAAGTCATACAAAGATTTAAAGCAAAGTTTTTGTACAACAGTAACTACTGACCCACTCAATTCTCTCCAGGTCTAAGGATGATTTCCAACTTCTAGATCAATTTTACTTTTCTCATGGGGCAAATTTTGCTTTTAAAAGTTAAGAGACTTTATTAAGTAAGTTCAGGTAACCTAGTAAAGTGGATTAAATAAAGAGGGGTTTCCATAATACACACTACAAGAGAAATCCAGGTTGCTGCAAGCAGCCTTTCAGAGAAGTTAGAAAATGGTGATCTGGGGCTGGTTCTGTGAGAGACTATTCCCAGAAATTCTTCAAATATTACTTTTTATATATAATTTCTATTTATATGCATTTGACTAATGCACTTATTTAAAAGTAGCCATATTGCCATTAGGGGACTGTCTATGTTAGGCTGTGTGTCAATATCTATTTGGCTGAAAACTGTCAGTCTAGGGGAGTTCTGATATTGTGTTTGTCTCTGCTCAGTGTATGGGAATTAATGTGATCTTTTTGTATGAGTCTAGATTAGATGCCAGAAAGCTTCTTGTTAAAGGCTCACTAGCAAATATTTTGGTTTATGTGGCCATAACATCCCTGCTGTAATGACTGGCTTTTATGATTGCAGCAGAGCAGTAACATGGGCAGTAACTAAAGAATGGTCCTTGCTGAGTTTCAGGGAAACTTTTTACACAGATGGATAGTAGACAAACATGGCCCATGGAAGATAGTTTGCCCATCCTTGGTGTAAACCATGAGACTAGAAGATGTTAGCATATGTGGATTTTTGCATAACTCATCTTCCACCCTTTCTAAATGGAGCACATCAAGTCAGAAGCCTCCTTTCCGTTCACCTCTTAGCAAATGGGAGTTTAAGTGGGGGGATTTCTACCTTGGATGGAGTTTCCATCTTGGATAAACTAACCAGTTAATTTATTTAATTGATTTTTAATCTCATTGCTCATCTGTGTTTATCTGGAAGGCAGAACACAAAGAAAGGCATTATACACACACACACAGACACACACACACACACACACACACACACACATATTTGAAATAATAGTGTATCACATAGTATAGATAGAGTACCGTAGGAGTTAGAAAGCCTGTTAGATTCTCATGATTCCTATCATTATCATTACCAATGTATGCATCATCAGTTCTTGTCCCCAACTTATTTGGTCAGCTCATCAGAAGAATGATTGGAACATGTACATGCTGATTGACATGTGCAAATAAAAATTGTAAATACAGAACACCACCAGTCATGCATATCTTAAGAAGCCCAATATCCCACGCCAATGCCTTGCCAAACAGGTGGAGTTACCTTTCTTATACAATTTGATGTTATCCTGTTCTTCTCCAGTTTTGACATATGGAGAAGTAAAGCCCAGGTCTGAATTATGGGCAAACAGTAGGACACGTTTGAAGTTTGAACATGGCATTATGAGAGGTGTTTGTAAGATATTCCTATGGCACTATGGTGTCCACATTAGTAAGAAAGAACATAGCTGTGTGTGTTACATAAAGAAAGATGTGACAGGCGCTCATTACTTCTACCTGGGTGGGAATCGATTGAGCCCTTCGTTTTCCAGACTTCTCTGAATGTGGACAGGTTTGCTGAAAGTCTCTTTCTCTTCCTCCACCCCTACTCTTCCCACTTTTCCCTTCCTCCCTCCATCACTTCCCCTCCCTTCCCCTCTGTCACTGTCTTCTCTCTTCCCCCACCTCCCTCCCTCTGTGTGTGTGTGTGTGTGTGTGTGTGTGTGTGTGTGTGTGTGTAAACATACAGAAATGGCTGTCTCACTGCCACCTGGCTGTTAACTGGTAGTTCACTTAAAGTCACCAAATTTCTACTCAAGGATGGACTATGGGACTGTGGAGATGACTCCTTATAGACTATTTTCTGGTCTCCAGGCTTCCAGAGACTGTGGCATGATTTTATTTGGGGCAGTCAGTCACTTGACGGCATTCTACACTGACACCCCATCAAACATACGAACTATCGTGTTGTTGCTTCAAATTCTCTGGAGCTTTGGGGAAGGATTAATGAAACTGACCAGACACTACTGAGCAATCCTGATTAAAGCACATGGGCAGATAGATACCAGAGGAAGATACCCAGCATCTTCTCTTGTTCTTCACATTATTCCCTCGAGACAGGGTCTCACTGAATCTGGAGCACACAATGGTTTTTGTCATTGTTTGTTTGTTTATGTTTTTGTTTTTTGTGGCTATGCTGACATCCAGTAAGCTCCAGCAATCCTCTTGGTTCTCCCAGAAGTGGAGGTACAGACTCACATAACCAGGTCAAGCTTTTTGTGTGTCCTCATGATTACACAGAGAACAGTCTTATTCACTGAACTACCTCCTCAACAGAAATTAGATATTCTTTTTTTAAATAAGATTTTTAAATTAAATGTTGTGTATGTGTATGTGTATGTGTATGTGTATGTGTATGTGTATGTGGGGTATGAACATGTAAGTTACGGGCACCTGTGGCAACAAGAAGAAGGTTCATGATCTCCTGGAGCTGGAATTACAAGTGGTTGTGAACAGCCTAGTGTGGGTGCTGGGAACTGAACCCAGCTCTTCTGAAAGATCAGCCTGTTTTCTGAAGTGTTAATCTATTTCTCTAGCCCCATCTTTAGATATTTTTAATGGAAACATCCACTTACTGGGCTAGAAGGGGCTGTAATTTGACAAGCATTTTCCTAATAATAACATTTTACTTTAGACTGTGGTGCACTCTCATGTGCATGTCCTTGGCCATCACTACACAAAGCATTGTCTAGATAAAACAAGAGTACACTCTGGCCCAGGCTGAGGACCACACCAGAGACTTATTAACAGAACTCTGTTTCTATGTAGGGAAGCTCTGGGACTCACATGTCAGTATCTAACATCAGGGGAAAAAAACACTGTCTTACATTAAAAATTCATGTTAGTGTTTCAGCAATATCACTGTTGGGAATACAAAGTACTATAACCAGGATGTTCCCCTGTGCATCTTAAAATCCAGACACCGGGCTAAATCAATGCCCTGATTTCTGTGCAGTTATCGCTGTCCTGATTATTGGATTGGACACTGACTAGGAGATCTAGAATGTGTTGGGTTCGAAGTAATGCAGCCCTCCCATGTTCCTCAACTTGGGGTGTGACTCCATACTTTGCACAGCCTTACAGCCTCTCACTACCCATTTGTTCATCACATCCCTTATGGAAAGAAGATCAAGCTCTGGAACTTATTTTATATTAGGCAAACTGAATCTAGGGTACCATGCTCAGGAAAAAAACAAAAACTTACAGCAAAATAACTCTTAGAAGGATTCATATTAAATTGCATTTTGGGGGATCAGAGAGGGTCAAACATTCCACACAGGTACAGTTTAAGTGTCCTGCATTTGGATTAGATGGACCCCCACACAACAAAACCTTTTATGGAAGATGACCTCACATGTAACACACCAACAGGCTGAGTGTGATTAGGCTCTGCCTCCTGTTAAGAGAACCATAGGCATTCACAGACCTCTGGTTTCCTTTCTGTATGTTTCATGTGAAAAAGTTACCAAAGTAATAATGATAAGTTTAAAAATCTTGGCAGGCAAAACAATGTGCCTTCTTCCATACGGAGATTCCCCAATCAGGGCTGGAAAGAAGCCTCATGGCCTGTCTTCTAGGTTTAATTTCTCTACAGGATTAAGCCTGTTGAGAAACCCGGTTGAGATGAGCTATGAAAATCACTGGAGGCCTTACACAGCCATGATTTCACTCTGTTCTGTTCCTCTGGACTGAGTCTGGGTACCAATTCATCTGAACATTAACTTCTCCCCCATCACATGGCACAGGCAAGGTTGGGGGTGTGCAGCATCTCTGCCTCAGCTGTGCTCAACAGAGCCTGGGGAGGACACAGATGCCAGACCCAGATCTGTGTTCTGCAGGCCAGCATCCCTGGCAACCTCATCCAACTGGCCTTGGTACAGCTCCCAAATGTCAGTCCTTTAGCCTCCCCAGACATGTTAGGGTTGGCAGTTTATGCTGAAGGCATTTCCTAGGAAGGGGCCTGTTGTCTTGCCACAGAGATGCCCATGGGATGGGTCGTTTATCACACATCCTGAGAGAGGGACAGTGAGAGACAAATGGCTTACTTGGGTAGAAGTCTGTAAATAGTAGAAACAATGCTAAAGACATCTATGCATGGTACAGAGGCTCTTTCCCATCTTTACAGAGGGAAGATGGCCTTTTGTTGTGATTTTGTAAAAACGTTTGCCTGGAGTCTAGCAGCTTTCTTGGGCATTCGCTTCAGAATCTCACGGGGTTGAGCTGGATTAACCTCATTTAACAGCCTGCTGGGTCTGGAAGGGAACATCCCGCATGGAGCAGCATGCCCTATTCAGAGCTGAATTCTCCTTATCGTTCTACTTAGGGGGCAGAAGCCCAAAGCCTGGCTGTTCCTCAAGGACCCCTTTGGCGTCTAAACACTGTTGCATAAAGGAGGTAATGGGTGTGCTGTGATGGGCCCAGAGAGAAAACTCACAAACAAGGCCTCTTTCTTCTTTCTCAGCAGGGTGATGAGCCTCCTGCTCTCTATTTTCTCATGGGAGCGTGGTTGGAGGGCGGCGGGAGCTGCAGGCAGGAGAAGCAGGTCTTCCATGGAGCAGTTAGCCGCCAGCAGTTCAGACAGACATCCAGGGTGTGGTAACGTGAATAGGAATGGCCCCCATAAACTCAGGCGTTTGAAAGCTTGGTCATAAGGAGTGGTACTGCTAGGGGGTGTGGCCTTGTTGGAGTAGGTGTGGCCTTGTTGGAGTAGGTGTGGCCTTGTTGGAGGCAGTGGGTCACTTAGGCTTCCAGGTCTAAGAAACTCAAGTAGGGTCAGTGTGCCTCAGTCTCCTTCTGCTGTCTGTAGATAGAAATGTCAAACTCTCAGCTCCTTTCCCAGCACCAAGTCTACCTTCATGCTGTCAGGTTTCCTGCCTTGATGATAATGGGCTAAACCTCTAAAACTGGAAACCAGCTCCAATTACTTTTTCTTTATGAGTTGCCATGGTCACGGTGTCTTTTCACAGCAGGAGAAACCCTAACAAAGATAGAACGTCTCAGATGTTGCTTCTTCTGAACCTGTGTTTGATCACCCTGCCCCAATAATCCATTGTGCATGGCTTGTATGTCCCCAGTGAAATATAGTGTTTGGTTGGGCTGTGTTTTATGTGGTATCCATATCATGTCCCTGGATTCTTACCTAACAGTGGGCTCCCAGGTAGCTGAGACCTCAAACAGCACATTTTCAATGTAGATGTGTTGCGAACGGTTCGGCATGGTCGCATTTGATTGTATGTGCTTCTATATTTTGACTTAAATTTTATTTTCCGGATTCTCATTCTGATCATCAAAGTCATAGATGCTGATAGCATTAGTAGCCTGAACAAGACCTGACCATAGCTCAGGGGGCTTCAAAGAGATTGGGCAAAGGAGGCCTTTCTATTATTCCCAGACTCCTATCTAGGTGAGCTATCTTGCCTCACCATCCCACTCGCAGGAAGGGATAGGCTATGCATCATACTGGCATCTTTGTGCCTGACAATGGCCTCTTCCTCAGAAACACCTTCAACATCATCTCCAATCCCAATTTGCCTGGGCCTGAGATTCCCATGATAAAGTGCAGAGCCTTTAAACGTGGAGCTGTTGGTTATTTTTAGCAAGCTTCCTGGGCTGGTGACGGTTTCCTTGCCAGCATACTGTGAGATACCACATCTTATATTGCTTCATCCCGGGCAGCTTTACCTGCATCTGTGTGAACTCAGGTGTATTATGAGCACAGTACTCTAGCCTCTTGGCATTACTGTCCATCAAGTCTGTAAGAACTGGAATTAAATGACTGACTTTTTTTTTTTTTTAAGGGTTCAAAGTAGTGCTCTCGGGGTCAGGCGCTGTCCTCTAAATATGTTCCTTTGGCCTGATCTCTCATACAAACTAACTTTAAAACTACTACATTGAATGAATTATGGAGAATTCTTTAGCCAGTGGCTGGTTGAAGGGAAACCCTACTCTATTTTGTCACAAGCCTAGAAACTGAAGCTAGGCATCCATGAACACTGGTAAACATTTGTGTAGAAACAGAGACCAAAACTCTGTGATTGGAGACTGCATTTTCTTACCACCCCTGTCTTTATGTAGCCTAACTTAAGCCTTTGTAGACATCAGGGTGGCCACATAATTTTCAGTACTACCACAGTCTGGTTATAGTTAGTGACTACCAAAACACATGTTGAGGCTTAGGTCTTACTTATGAGCCCATAAGTCTGAAGAGGGCTGAAGGTCTTTCTAGCGGTACTGGTTTGGTAGACGGAATGGTTTACTTGGGTTGTGACACACTCAACTACCTACCTTTCATCTGTCTGTTTGCCTGCTTCTTCACATAACAAGCCTGAATGCCCTGCCAGGAGCTAAGCAGACAGCATCCATCCTCTTGGATTTCTGAAATCATGAGAAAAAATAAATCTCTTTCTTATATGAATTACTCAGGAACTGGTGTTTTACTAGAGCAACAGAACATGGAACAGGTCTAAAACAGAATAGCAGTGCTTCAGATGTTGAAGATATCAGCAGAGCATTGACTAAGAGAGGGACACTTCAGAGTGCGGGACACATGTGACTATACAGGTTGCATGACCAAGAAAGCTAGCTCCAGATTTTCACTGAGTTTTATTAACTCTGATAATGAATATCCCTTTTTCTATATATCTATTGGGAGCCTTCTGAGAGTATTGAAACGATGCTACTAGATCAAAACCCCTCAATTATGGCAAGGGTTTTTCAAAGTACGTGGGCTGAATTTTAGTATGCCTCATCTTTGTGATCATTTTGAGGAGGTATTTGGGTTCTTCCCACCTTGTGAAAGTCTACCTTTCTACTGGAGGAGACAGTTCCTTCTTAGCTCAAACCCCGTGAGGGGCCTGGATCAGAAACTCTAAAGCACACCCATCTCACAGTTGGGAGTTCAAGCTGCAGCTGAAGAAGCACTATCTCTGTCAGACACTATCTCTGTCAGACACACTCTCTGTCAGACACTATCTCTGTCAGACACTATCTCTGTCAGACACTATCTCTGGATGCTTTGTCAGAATGTGTTGGCTTTGGCAGGTGGTACCCTCTGCTCTATTTGGTGTTAAGATCATGTGTGTGGAAAGAAGTAGTCACTGAGGGGGAAGGCAGGCTTCAGTATGCTTTGTCTTAATTGGTCAGTTTCACTTGTAGTGTAAGCAAAGTCAATCAAGGAGCCAGGCTGGGAGCTGGACTGCCTGCCTGCCCGCCCACCCGCCTGCCTGCCTGCCTGCCTGCCTGCCTGCCTGCCTGCCCAGCTCTTGGGTATCCTTTTTGATGGCTCCAAAGGAGAAAAGGTTCTGTCCTTGCCTTTCTCTAGGTGAGACTGGTGAGCTCCCCAAACACCACCACCCTCCCATAAACCATTGTTAATTCTTCTGTTAGCCACCACCACCGGGCTCTCTCCACCCACCTGTCCCATTCTTTCCTTTCTTTTAAAGGCCAGCTCCTGTAAATTCCCTGTGGAGGTCTTTCCAGTTCACACCAAATGTCCAGACTCTTCTTCCCTCTATGCTGGTCTTCAGTACCCATAATGCTTCTGGAAGGCAAGGTTATCCCTTCTTCCATTGCCTCACCACCCTAAGCCCAGAGGACATGCATTTAATGATGACTTTAGGGTTAAGATTGTAAAATATGGAACACCACTAAGGACATCTCGAAAACAAGGTTTATCCATGGCCATGGCCATGGTTTTTGTTTTATTTTTAGATTTACTTATTTCATTTATATGAGTACCATTCGATCCCAGTACTGATGGTTGTGAGCCAGCAAGTGGTGACTGGGAACTGAACTCAGGACCTCTGGAAGAGCAGTCAGTGCTCTTAACTGCTTAGCTATCTCTCCAGTGCCGAGCACTTTAAAAAAATGATGCTTTTACACAAAGACACTTCTCATTCATAATATGAATAAACAAAAAGAAGAAAACTGCTATCAAAAATAGGCAATTGGTTATTTTTGTCTGTATTTGGAGGGACATCCATTTTTTTTCTTACAGTATGTCTTGTTAAGTGTCTCTTAAAGCTAACAGTAAGCTGAAATAATCTTTGTAGGCATTTATAAGTTCATTTACAGTATTTTATATGACTATGCAAACTTCAACCTTCCTTACTGAATAGATAACATGCTGTTTTTGTTATAGATATAAATAGTGCTGGTTAGAAATGGGCCATATAAACATCTGGATATTTGATTGACTGTTTCCTTTGGGTAAAACCATGGAATTAAAATTGGGCCAAATAATATTTAAATTTTGTACATATGTAAGCCTTTATATTCTTGTTAATTAAAAAAAACCCTAGTTTCAGAGAGATTTCTCTTTCTTTTTCACTGTTGGGGCTTTGAGCAAATGATTATTAGCAAGACTGAAAAGGCACTTTGTATGTGTGTGATAGGCATCAGGTTTAGTGACAAAGTCCAGTCCCCAAAAGGTGGTGCTTACATGGTTCCATTCATATGATATGCTCAAAACTTGATGCCAGCAATGGAGGCTGGAGAGATGGCTTAGTGGCTAAGGGAACTTGGTATTGTTCATCATCCACATTGGGTAGCTCACACCTACCTGTAATTACAGCTCAAGGGGATATAATGCCCTCTTCTGGCCTATGTTTGTACTGCACACATTTGTGCATACACATGCACACGGCCACACATACATAAATAAAATTAAATCTTTAGCAGAATCTTTCATTGATACAGGAGGATTAGAGGTCTCCAGAGTTTAACTGTGGAGCAAGGCTGTGATATAAAGGGTTGAGGAGAGGGTTTTCCTTTTCAGTGAGAGAAGAGTTCTGTCACCTGATGGTGGTGGTGATTTCACGAACCTGTATGTGTGACAATTTTTAATAAACAGAATGCATGCCTAAAATGAGCATGAAAACTGATGAAATCTGAATGAAGACTGTGGTTCACTGCACACTACTATGCCACCGTTGGCTGTCTGACTTGATAATTGTTCTTTGATAGAGATATTGTCACTGGGGGAAGTTGGGGGCAGGACAGAGAAACTGGTACTAGTTTCTGAAACTTCTTTGAAATCCTAAGAATTCTGAAAAGTCATTTCAGATGTAATGATTTTTAAAATTACCTTAGGAGCATCTAAAAGTTTCTAAGATTTATGTTAGGTCCTTTGCTCAGTGTTGTACATGTGTGATCTGGTGGACCTCCGAACGGCCTCCACTGTCCATTCCGTGGCCCTCATTTTGGTAGCAAAGTGAAGAAGTTTTGGTGTTGTTGTTACTGCTGTTGTTGGGTTTTTTGTTTTGTTTTATTTTGTAAACAAAATCGCTCTCATATAAGATTGAAAACAGTGGGGCGAGTTTTGCAAAACAGAATTTGTATATTTAATACTGTGAGATTCTTCCTATTCTCCAAACTTTGTAACACCAAGACACACACTGCTCATGGACTGCACATGCTGGTGCCGAAACATACAGCTTCTGCTTCCCCTGCCTGCTTGCTATGAGGAGCATGAACCTTTTACAGACTGTAAAGGTATCATGCTGTTGGTTCACTTATGCAGCAGAGTAACAAATAGACTTCAAGAGGAGAAGGAGGAGGAGGAGGAAATGGATCAGGGGGCCGGATGGCTCAGTTGATAGAACATCAGACTTGGGCCTGTGACATGACTTAGTGGATAAGGGCCATCCAGCCCGACAGCTTGAGTTTGATCACCAGGAAACACATGCTGGAAGAAGAGAAGTAGCTCAGCAAATTTGTCCTCCTCTGACTTCTACATGCAGACACACACACACACACACACACACACACACGGAGTGGGAGGGGAAGGGGGAGAAGGGGGAGAGGGAGTAGGAGAGGGAAAGAAATGGTGTGGTGAGTCAGGGGCACCATCTATCACATAAATGTGTTATTAGATATGTGCTGCTATGGAAGGGTGTCCTGTGAAGGGGGTTAAAGTGAGCAGAACCATGACACTGAGGTTACTTGAGTGCAGTTTGGACCCTGATACTTGCTAGTGATCTAGACTCTGCACCTCACTTGTTTGGTCAGTTTTCTTACCTAAGAAAAAGTATTTGACAGTTGGGCAGGTGTTATAGACAAAATGGTGCCCCCTTGATTCTGAGTCTCCATCCTCAACCTCAACTGTATCTGCAGACAGGGTTTCTGAAGTACTACTTAAGGCTGAATGCAGGTACCAAGAGAGGCTCTGAGCCAATCTGACTGCTGTCCTTAGAAAGTGAGATCCTCTCCTCGGGGATGTATACGTATAGAACAAAAAGAGTTGCATGTCTAACAAGCAAGAGGCCATTATGAGGCACAGAGAAGCTCTCAAGAGGACCCACACCTGGCAATACCTGGGCCCCCTGGCCTCCAGACCTGTGAGAAGAGACATCTCTCCAGGGAAGCAGGGAGCCTGAGGTCCTGCTTTCTTTTCTTCTCTTTTCTTTTCTTTCCTTTCACTTCCTTTTCTTTTTTAATTTTTTTAAATCAGGTATTTCTTTTTTACATTTCAAAAATTATTTCCTTTCCCGGTTTCCTGTCCATCAGTCCCCTAACCCCTCCCCTTCCCATTCTATAAAGGTGTTCCCCTCCCTGTCCACTCCCTTATGGTCTCCCCACATCAATCCCCTACACTGGAGGTCCAACCTTGGCAGGACCAAGGGCTTCCCTTCCATTGGTTCCCCGACAAGGCATTCACTGCTACATATGCAGTTGGAGCCCAGGCTCAGTCCATGTATAGTCTTTGGGTAGTGGTTTAGTCCCTAGAAGCTCTGGTTGGTTGGCATTGCTGTTCTTATGGGGTTGCATAATTGGAGGTCCTGCTTTCTAAGGCTCACATTACAGATGCTTTCCCCCTCTACACAGAGTGTCGCAGGCTTGCTCTTCAGTGAAGTTACCTGTCATCTGCATTGTTGGCCAGAATGACAGCTTCGTTGGTAAAGTGTCCTTGTTTGAAGGAGAAGTTTTGAAAAAGCCAAGATATGGCATACAGGGATTTCTAGTTGCTTCTCAGATATAATTTGATACCAACAAGGAGCTAAAGAACACAACACAATGTTGCAAAAGATAATTTAAAACATCATGCTATCCTGAAAATTGTATTCAGATTTAATAGGGATATCCTTTAATAAGGATAGAGATGAATAGAAAATTAACCACTAGTAATCAAAACATTTGGTATGGGAGTTATGCAACCCTTTTCATTTTCACATTAATTATATTTATCTCTTTCAGAAAAAACTCTACTTATACTCATTTTGTACTCAGTATAGGTTTATATTATTAGACCACAAGGTTGGGAGTCACACAAGGTCTTCCCTTTTTCCACAGGGAGATTTCTTCCTCTCCCTGTGTTTTCCTCTTACAGATAAAATAGGAGGATCTGCTGCACGACTGTAACTTGGGTTCCAAACAGCACCCTTTATGGGACGAAGGTTTCTTTTCTGTAAATGGCCCAGTGTTTCCTGGTCCGATTCCCTTGCTTCCAGGTACATGCTGGGCTTAATCCTCCAGAATGAGTGATGACACCTTCTCATGGGTGGGCTCTCCCTCCTGTTGCTATCACCTGACTTATTGTGAGATACTGACTCCTTGTCCCAGTCCACTTCTAACCAGCAGCTCAGGGACTATGAACCTCAGGGAACTCACCCGTAGAATCTGAGAGACAGGGGAGGGACAAGGACCATTTAACTTCCACATAGAGGACCTGTCTCAGCACCCTCATTTATA
This sequence comes from Rattus norvegicus, assembly GCF_021556685.1. NCBI lineage: Eukaryota > Metazoa > Chordata > Mammalia > Rodentia > Muridae > Rattus > Rattus norvegicus. The sequence continues at coordinate 4,588,400 of NC_141549.1, read as the reverse complement.
ATATCTGTGAAGAGTACCCCATGTCAGTGAGCATATATTGGGATGCATCTTTGAAATTTGGAAATAATGATTTTCTTTCTAAAGTTCCTTGAACTTCAATTAAGAAGCAAATAGAGAGTTGTTAATTAGACTTCTGAAATCTACTACATTCTTGGCTGAAAAAGAAAAATCCTCCGTGACTTCTTGGGAAGACTCAGCAATGTGGCTTTTCAGCTGATTGGACCCTCATAGCATCCACAGTTGTGCATTGTTGGGGCAGGCACTCTGTTCAGAGGAGGGTCCCCAGCATTCACTGTAGCTGGTAACACAAGATCAGATATTGGGGAATTGCTGTGATTGGACCATCTTCTGTCCAGAGCTCTGTGGGCAATGCACACAGAGGATGAGGGGAAATGTCAGAAGTCTGTGTCTACGGTGGGAACCAAGATGGCAGATCTCAGCACAGTGAAGACTGTGTGAACCTAACAAGGCCCCTTTAAGAACGCATCATGCTTGTAAATTCACACTTCCACTGACCAGGTAGACTGAAGAGTTGCAAAAAGACATTTTACTTCAGAAAGACCACTGGTATGTGTAAGCATTCTATCTTTAATCTTCCAGTTGAGAATTTAAACAAACTTCTCTATTGATGAATCCTATGATTCTTTCTTGGAGAGATTTCTTCTGTTTCAGCTCTTGCTAATGATTGAATCTTAAGTTTTCTCAGTGGGAGCTTGCAAGTTCCCAGTAAAGCTCCCTGATGCCTGTGCCTTCATATTCTGTGGTTGAAAATCTACCCTTCTATAACTCTGATATCACTGCCGACTCATTATTGAGCATGGAGATGGCCTTGTGCCTCAGCGGCTGTCTTCCTTGAGGTCCATGTTTCTGCTTATTCCTGACTCACCTGCTGCTGACCTGAGGGTCCCTTAACCCCTAAACCTGGCTTTCCTTCTTAGTTCTGAGTCTTGAGGTCTTCTCAGAGTCACACAACCATTTTGAACTAGTGATTTGTTGAATGAAATCTCTGAGTGCATGAACATTTCTGCTTAGTTGGCTCTTACCTGCCTCCTCACCCCATGGCATACAACGTCCTTGCTTTCTACCCTCTGCCATCAGAGTCACTTATACACTCCACTCTCTCCTACCCTAGGGTTTTGGCATGTGTATTCCTCTATGTGCCATACTCATGGCCCGGCTGGTATTCTTGTCTTTGCCTAGTTAATCCAAGGCTGGTTACTACTCCTTAGTATCCCTGCTGTATTGTTAACAGATTACTCAGGGCCTCTCCTTGAGGGAACCTGTTACTCTGACATATGTTACTAAAGAACTGTCTCCACCGGTATGTGAGGTCAGTGGGACAAAGTCAGGTCTACTCTTGCTCAGATGATCAAGCTCATTACTCAGAATTGGGTAGATTCTCAACAAACCTTTGAGAGGGCTAGGCATGTAGCTCAAATATAGGATGTGTGCTTAGCAAGTGCAAAGCCCTGGGCTCTATTCCCAGCTCCAAAATGAAATAGTAAATAAAGATTGATGACTCAGTGAATGGATGTGAACCAGAAGCAAGCAGAGGATATTGGGGTGCATTGTTCTAAGGGAAAGGAGAGAAGACTCTAAGGACAGCTATGGGTTGAGCAACTAAGCAGGAATGTTCATTCTACCTCACACCGAGGGTGGGTCTTCACAAGTGTTCTCGTGGTCCCCCAAAGGCCCTGGATGGAATGTGGCTCCTCACTAGGTTCTGTGCAAGGTCAGACAGAGCATACTCTCTGGGTGCTTCATCACAGAGTGACCAGCAGCTCCGGCCTTCACTTTCCCAGCACCCTGCTTTCTCTCCTTGGAGTGGATGCCTGTGCCAGCCCACTAAGCACTTCCTTGCCCTTTTCCTTGACTCTTTGCTGGAGCAAGACTCGTACCACATTCTGCGTGTCTCATGGACCTCTGTGACTTGCATGCTGCCACTTTCCTCCTCAGCCCCTCACTTGACCTCTGCTGTTTTCAATGCCTGTTCTTTCCTCCTCGCTGTTGAGTATGTGCCCAGGAAGATAAGGATAAGTGGTTGTGAGAATACTAGAGTTTGCTTTTTCTGTTGCTGTGATAGAACACTGGCCAAAAACAATTCTTGGGGAAGAAAAGGTTAATTTCCACTTACAAGCTAGGATCATCATCAAGGGAAGTTAGGAGAGGAACTTGGAGTCAGGAGCTGAGACAAGGGTGAGGGAACACTGCTTCTTGGCTTGTTCCCTATGGCTTGCCTCCAGGCCAGTCTGATGGAGGCGACTCCTCTGTTGTAGTTTCTTCTTCCCACATAACTCTAGTTTGTGTTAAGTTTGAAAAAAATCAACAGTGCAGGATGTCAAGGGCTCTTTAGAAAAATGCCTGACCCCAGGCTGAGGGTAAAGTGAGGGTAAAGCTGGAGAAGAAACTGGAACACCTTGTCTAGTATGGTGGCAGAGCCAAGGAGAGGGCTGGAGACTAACCCAGGAGGGAGCAGCCCCCACGGGGTAAAGACAGGAGAAACTGAATATGAGCCCCAAGCCATGCCAGACTTGCAGCAAAGTGAAACACATTGTACACAGTGATAAGCAATGATTTTTTTCTTATATTATTTCTCATCTATCTGAAACTTGGTGTTGCTTTGGTAATCTTTATTTTAGCTGGCAACCCTACCACTGGCCAGCTTTCCCTAGAGTTAGGGAAACGTGAGTCTGTTAGAGAGTAGCTATGTTGGCAGGTGTGGGTGAGTTCCTTCACCAAGGCTGAGTTCTTACCTTCCCATCACAGGAAATGCCAATGTCCCTGTCCTTGTATGTAGCGTTGGAAGGGGAGAAAGCCTTCCTTGCTCTTCGAAATGTCAACTGGGATGCTTAAAAATCAAAGGCCCTAGCACAGTGCTTTCTAACACTGTGATCTATAGTTACCCTACTAAGACCTCCTGTTTATTGCACACTTACTGTATACCGATTCCATATTAAGTGCTGTCTGAATTCATAAATTTCTATGATAACTCCTTGTGGTATGTACAAGACATGAATTTACTTCGTATTTGGTGATCATTTAGTTCTGTGAAGTTGCTATGACGGTGTTACCAGGCAAATGCCTTAGAATGTAGACATGATGATATTCACTGGATTAATGATTGGAAAAATAAAATGCTAAAAATCTAAATATTCATCAGTCAGGGATTAGTCAAATAATGTTGATAGTTCCTTAAATTGCTAAGCAGGGGATTTGCTTATTCCCAGACTTGAATAAGAATGTATAAGTTGGATACAATTAAGTTTAATACTTTTATATAATTATACCTGGCAAAATACAGAGATCATTATAACAAACACATTTTAATTAAATATAAGTTTTACAAAACTCCACAGATCTTTAAAGTGAACATACAAAAAGAGCTCTAGTTTAATTCTATCCTGAGGTGGTAAGCATTCACACATACACCTTGGGATCTTGATGCTCTTCAGGCATGCACACAGGCCTACGGTTCCTAATGTGGGTGCTCACATGCCTGAGAGGTGATGGGTCTGTGTGGATGGGCTCACTGGCATGCACAGCGCTTTGTCTGTGTTCTCCCTGGGCACCAACCATAAACACATTTCCAGAGTCAAAGCATCTCCCAAGGTTGGCATCACAGCTGGAATTATCTGAAAACCCCGAGACTTCTGTCTCCCATCCACCCCAGCTCATGAAAGCATTCTTACTTGAAGAAACACATTTACAAGTCAAGGCCTCATAAAGTTTATAAAGATCGAACTTGCACCTTCAGAGATGCCAGGAAGATGTGAAGGGCAAGTCCTGCTCTTTCACACACCCACTGCCGTACTGTACTGGAACACAAACCAGGTCTCCTGTCAAAATGCCCCTGGGCTGTGGCTTTCTTCACAGCCTCTGGATACTGAGGTAACCTCACATGTACCGTGACATCAGGTCACCAGAGCCTTTGGTGGACTGAGTAAAGTGACTAATGTGTCTCCTATGGAACAACAGGGGCTGATGTGGATGTGCTGGCCCACTTGCAAGACATCTCAGTTGAAAATGCCCTGTGCTGGGCTGACTGCCATCATCTTACAGGGAATAATTAGTGCTTTTGCCATGGACATGAAACTGAAGCTGAACTGATGAACCTGCTATGAAGTAGCATGTGTTGTTCGTGTCCAGGAGATCCATCTTGTGTCTAATTTGGCACTGGCTTTAAACAGCTGCTGCCTTTAGACACTTTAATTTGTTATCCACAATGAGAAGGAGGCCCTAGATGGGTTCAGGGCAGTTCTATCAAAATTTGCGTTTTTCCCCCAAATTGCAAACAGCTGAGCTAACTTTCTTGGACCAATCCATTTTCAGTTTTGAGAAACACCATGTCTCTAATTTTTCTAGTGGAATCAAATAGTAGCCCGATTTGCTAGAGTTTGGGTTTGGAGGTGGCTTTGCCACAGATGTGTGCCTTTCTACTGTAAAATCTACTGACAATATTTGGCCCCATATTCCTCAAGCATGTGTCTAAAATGGCTACAGAATTGATTCAGGGAATTTCTCAAGCTCAACAAGTGCCTAAGAGAATCAGCCTAGAGTTGAACTTGAGTGTTAGGTGTATTTTGTCAGCAGTACCCATGTCAAGACAGAGAATCCATGTTTACAGTAAATAATCTACTACTAGTAGTAACTAAATCAGGTTGGGAGATATGTGTGGGAAACCTGTCTCTCATAGATGGGCTTCTATGGTTTGCATTTGGCCTGTAGAACCCTGTGAAACCTTGTGTGGAGAGCTCAGAGTGAGACAGCCATGATGACTGTTAGACCACTCATCTATTTGGCTGAAGGACTGCAAAAAGGAAAGTGGTACACATCTGGGACTAGGACTAAAACTTGGAAGACCCCCACAAGGTTCTTCTGATGGACTCTGGTTGTTGATTTGATTGAATCTGGAGTTAACTACAACTCTGGCATCTATGACAAATTTTTTTTTCTAAAAAAATTTAAAGTTGGAAGACCCACTTTTAATCCAGAACTTTTGAGGTGGGAAGATCCACTTTGAATCTGGGCCACACCTTCTGTTAGCAAGCTATATAAGGGGCATGGAAGAAGGAAGCTTAATCTCATTGCCTGCTTGTTCCTGATTTGTTGACAAGGCCATATTTTTCACTGGCATGAGAACCTACTTCTTGGGGCTTCTGTTGTTTACCAAAGACCAGCTGCGCCATCCATCCAGCTTTGTGGAGGAACAACTACTATGTTCTTGGACCTTCTATTGGTAAACAGTCATTGTTGGACTAGGTGGAACACAGCCATTAGCCATTCTAATAAATCCCCTTTTACATGTACACACATACACACACACACACACACACACACACACACACACACACACACACACACGGGGGCAGGGAGAGAAAGAGAGAGAGAGAGAGAGAGAGAGAGAGAGAGAGAGAGAGAGAGATTTTCATTCTAAAAGTTCTGTTCAGTAAGGTTCTGTCAGGGCCTCTCAGGAGACATTCATATCAGGCTCCTGTCAGCAAGCACTTCTCTACATCAGCAATAGTGACTGGGTTTCCTGGCTGCATGAGGGATGGATCCCCAGGTGGGACAGTCTCTGAATGGCCTTTCCTTCAGTCGCTGATCCACTCTTTTTTCCTCTGTTTCATCCTGTGAGTATTTTAGTCCCCATTCTGAGAAGGACTAAAGGATCCATACTTAAGTCTTTCTTCTTGAGCTTCATATGGTATGTGAATTGTTTCTTGGGTAGTTTGAGCTTTTGGGCTAATATCCACTAATCAATCAGTGGGTGCATACCATGTGTGATATTTTCTTGTTCCATCCATTTGCCTATTAATTTCATGAAGTCATTGTTTTTAGTAGCTGAGTAGTACTCCATTGTGTAGATGTACCACATTTTCTGCATTCATTCCTCTGCTGAAGGTCATCTGAGTTCTTTCCGGCTTCTGGCTATTATAAATAAGGCTGTGATGAACATAGTGGAGCATGTGTCCTTGTTATATGTTGGAGCATCTTTTGTGTGTATGTCCAGGAGTAATATAGCTAGTTCCTCAGGTAGTACTATGACCAATTTTCTGAGGAACCACCAGACCAATTTCCAGAGTGGTTGTACCAGCTTAAAATCCCACCAACAATGGAGGAGTGTTCTTCTTTCTCCACATCCTTGCCAGCATCTGCTGTCACCTGTGTTTTTGATCTTAGCTATTCTGACTGGTATGGGGTGGAATTTCAGGGATGTTTTGATTTGTATTTCCCTGATGACTAAGGAGGTTGAACATTTCTTTAGATGTTTCTCTGCCATTTGATATTCCTCAGTTAAGAATTCTTTGTTTAGCTCTGTAGCCCATTTTCAATAGAATTATTTGGTTCTCTGGAGTCTAACTTCTTGAGTTATTTGTATATATTAGATATTAGCTCCCTCTATCAGATGTAGGATTGGTTAAAATCTTTCTCAAACTGTTGGTTGCTGTTTTGACAGTGTTCTTCGCCTAACAGAAGCTTTGCAATTTTATAAGGTCCCATTTGTCAATTCTTGATCTTAAAGCATAAATCTTCATGTTCTGTTCCAGGCTCTTCCCCACTTTCTCTTCTATTAGTTTCAGTGTATCTGGATCTATGTGGAAGTCTTTGATCCACGTGGACTTGAGCTTTGTACAAGGATATAAGAATGGGTTGATTTGCATTATTCTACATGCTGGAAGCCTGTTGAACCAGTACCATTTGTTGAAAATGCTGTCTTTTTACCATTGTATGGTTTTAGCTCCTTTGTCAAAGATCAAGTGACCATAGGTGTGTGGGGGTTCACTTCTGGGTCTTCAATTCTATTGTATTGATCTACCTGTCTCTGTACCAATACCATGCAGTTTTTAGTCACAACTGCTCTGTAATACTGCTTGAGGTCAGGATGGTGATTCCCCCAGAAGTTCTTTTATTGTTGAAAACAGTTTTCACTATCCTGAGTTTTTTGTTATTCCAAATGAATTTGCAAATTGCTCTTTCTAACTCTTTGAAAAATTGAGTTGGAATTTTGATGGGGATTGCAGAATGTGTATATTGCTTTCAGCAAGATGACCAATTTTACTATATTAATCCTGCCAATCCATGAGCTGGGAGATCTTTCCATCTTCTGAGATCTTCTTCAATTTCTTCAGAGAGTTGAAGTTCTTGCCCTACAGATCTTTCAATTACTTGGTTTGAGTCACCCCAAGGTATTTTATATTATTTGTGACTATTATGAAGGGTGTTATTTTCCTGATTTCTTTCTTAGCTTGTTTATCATTTGAGTAGAGGAAGGCTACTGATTTGTTTGAGTTAATGTTATGTCCAGCCACTTTGCTGGTTGTTTATCAGCTGTAGGAGTTCTCTGCTGGAATTGTTCACATCACTTAAACATACTATCTTATCATCTGCAAATAGTAATATTTTGACTTCTTCCTTTTCAATTTGTATCCCTTTGACCTCTTTGTGTTGTCTAACTGCTCTGGCTAGGACATCAAGTACTATATTGAATAGGTAGGGAGAGAGTGGGCAGTCTTGTTTAGTCCCTGATTTTAGTGGGATTGCTTCATGTTTCTCTCCATTCATTTTGATGTTCACTACTGGTTTTCCGTATATTGCTTTTACTGTGTTTTGTTATGGGCCTTGAATTCCTGATCTTTCCAAGACTTTTATTATTAAAGGGTTTTCAATTTTGTCAAATGCTTTCTCAGCTTCTAATTAAATAATCATGTGTTTTTTTCCCTTTGAGTTTGTTTATATAGTGAATTTAATAGATGGATTTCAGTATATTGAACCTTTGTGTATCCCTGGGATGAAGCCTACTTGATCATGGTGAATGATCATTTTGATGTGTTCTTCAATTTGATTTGAGAGAATTTTATTGAGTATTTTTGCATTAGTATTCATGAGGGAAGTTCGTCTAAAGTTTTTCTTTGTAAGGCCCTTTTGTTGTTTAGGTATAATCGTAATTGTAGCTTCAAAGAACAAATTGGGTAGCGTTCCTACTATTTCTGTTTTGTAGAATAGTTTGAAGAGTTTTGGTATTAGGTCTTCTTTGAAGGTCTGATAGAATTCTGCACTAAACCCTGGACTCTTTTTGATTTGGAGACTGTTAAGGATTGCTTTTATTTCTTTAGGAGTTATGGGTTTATTTAGATGGTTTATCTATTCCTGATTTAACTTTGGTACCTGCTATTTGTCTAGAAAATTGTCCATTTCCTCCAGATTTTCCAGTTTTGTTAGATATAGGCTTTTGTAGTAGGATCTAATGATTTTTTTAATTTCCTCAGATTCTGTTGTTATGTCTCCCTTTTCATTTCATTTCTGATTGTGTTAATTTGGATACACTTTTGTGCCCTCTGGTTAATCTGGCTAAGGGTTTATCTATCTTGTTGATTTTCTCAAAGAACCAGCTCCTGGTTTTGTTAATTCTTTATATAGTTCTTTTTGTTTCTACTTGGTTGATTTCAGCCCTGAGTTTGATAATTTCCTGCTCTCTACTCCTCTTGGGTGTATTTGCTTCTTTTTGTTCTAGAGCTTTTAGGTGTGCTGTCGAGCTGCCAATGCATGCTCTCTCCTGTTTCTTTTTGGAGGCACTCAGAGCTATGAGTTTTCCTCTTAACACTTCTTTCATTGCGTCCCATAAGTTTGGGTATGTTGTGCCTTCATTTTCATTAAATTCTAAAAAGTCTTTAATTTCTTTCTTTATTTCTTTCTTGACCAAGTTATCATTGGCTAGATCATTGTTCAGCTTCCATATGTATGTGGGCTTTCTGTTGTTTTTGTGGTTATTGAAGACCTTAATCCATGGTGATCTGGTTAGAATGCATGGGATTATTTAAATCTTCTTGTATCTCTTGAGGTCTGTTTTGTGATTGATTATATGGTCAACTTTGGAGAAGGAACCATGGAACACCAATGAAGGAGTTAGAGAAAGGACTGAAGGAGCTGAAAGGGTTTGCAACCCCATAGGAAGAATAACAATGTCAACCAAGCAGACTCCTCCCCCCCCTCACCCCCGGAGCTCCTGGGAACTAAACCTCCAACCAAAGAGTACGCATGGAGAGACCCATGGCTCCAGCTGCATATGTAACAGAGGATGGCATTGTCTGACATCAATCAGAGGAGAAGCCCTTGGTCCTGTGAAGGCTCGTTTCCCCAATATAGGGGAATGCAGGGTGTTGAGGTGGAAGTGGGTGGGTGGTAGTAGGAACATCTTCACAAAGCAGGTGAGGTGGAGGGTGATAGAGGAGAGGGGACAAGGAATAACATTTGAAATCTAAATACATAAAATATCCAATAGAAAATAAATAAATAATATTTTTAAAGTTCTGTTCTTCTAAACAACCCTGACTAATACAGCTTTTGGTAGTAGAAGTGGTTCTAAAACAATAGAAGTATAAAAATAAATATTTTAAGAATATTGAATAGGCTTTTCAACTTGCCAACACATACAGTTACTGAAGCCTTTCCTAGAAAGTCTATATTGTCAAAAAATTATACACATAAGGTGTCAAATACATTTAATTATCCTGATTCACTAATTGTAAGAGGCAATAGATTTGGTGACGGTACATAAAATTTGTGATGATTTGTGGAAAAGTAAGGAAAATGATGGTGTTCGTCAGTTTTTCCTAGCATCTGGATAAATTGACAAAGAACATGAGTGAATTCTGTGGTAAAATTAACCAACTGATAGCATTTCAGAATACGGTAAAGGGTAACAGTAAACTCACTGAGAAAAATGACCATCTCCAGATTTATATAAACAGCATAAATGTTCCTAAGTGTGCCCTGGAAGGGAATCTTCTCAGCAGCAGCCATAGAGCTCAAGTTGTAGAAGATCAAATCGAAGCCATTATTATAAGGTTGACTGAATTTCAGTGAAAATTCAGATCCCAGCCTCAGAAGGTGTTGGCTGTTAAAGTAATGGCATTAACAAAAAGATGTCAAAGGTTTTCAGCAGATGGCCTACTGAAAGGGAGCTGGATTTGACAGATATACCTTGGCTTAGTGTTGATAGAAGATTTTTAAGGCTTAGGGAAATTGCAACACCAAAGTATGTATGAAACTTAAGCCTCCACACAGGGAAGACTGAGAAGATTAAACCCTTCACTGATAATGTAGGATGCAGAAGGGTGAGAGGAGTGCCAGCACATCTGAGGGCTTTGCTGTCATCCCTTTCCTTGTGCCACACTTGAGAAACACTGTACAGGCCCTTCGGCACTGCCTAATCAATCAGCATAAAATAAATAAGAATCCTACTGCAGTTTTTGTTTGCTCTGTATAAACTGAAAACTTCTGAAAGAAATGAAAGAGAGACTCTGTTGGTTCATGGTCAAAGGGAATCTTAGTCTGGGAATCAATTTCCAGACTTGAGGCAGTTTGCAGATCCAGAACCCCTCGAATGAAAGGACCAAGGTTATCCTAAGGAAGGACCTTGATAAATACCACATAGTTTTACTGTTAGCTTTTCTTCAGTCCTTTCCATGAGGGACTTATGACCTTTTACAAGGGTCACCATACACTGCCAGAGAGGGAGCAATCAAACTTTTTGGGGTCTATTGGGTACTTGTTCCGAATTACTAATGATTCTGTGAGCCACAAAAACCACTGTGGTCCTCCAGGTAAAGTGTGGGCTTCTGTTGGTCAGGTGATAAATGGAGGTTTGGCTGAAGTCTGACTCACATAGGCCCAGTGGGTTCCCAAATTCATCCTGTGGTATTTCCTCAGTCCTGGAATATATATTTGGAAGTTGACATAATTTTATTGATTCTATGACCTCTGGAGTGAGGACCATTATGATTGGAAGGGCTAAATGGAGGCCTTTAGGATTACCTCTTCCAGAGAAAGTAATGACTCAAAACCAGTATCATGTCTTTGGAGAAACTACAGAAATTAGTGCTAATTTCCAGGACTTGAAAGAATCAGATGTGTCAGTCCAACTAAATCTCCATTTAATTCTTTTATCTGACAAGTGCAGGAGGCCAATGGATCATGGAGAATGACAGTGGTCTATTGCACCCTCAATCAAGTAGTGACTCCAAATCTAGAAATCATACAAGATGCCATTATTGACTTGAGCAAATTAACACATCTCATGGTACATGGTATGCCACTATTGATTAGCAAATGCTCTCTTTTTTGGGTTGCTGTCCATTAGAACCATCAGAAGAAATTTGCTTTCAGTTGGCAAGGCCAGCAATATACTTTTATGGTTTTACTTCAATGGTACATTAACTCTCCAGTCACGTTTTATAACTTAGTTCGAAGGGAACTACCTTGATAGTCTGTCTCTTCCATCAAATATCCCATTAGCTGTGAGCTTGTGATATACTGCATTGAAAGCATTATGCTGATTGCATCGAGTGGGCAGGAGGTAGCAGCTTGGACTGGTAGGGATGATGTATGCAAAAATCAAGGGCTTTCCACTCAGTGACATCCTCAGGAGTCCAGTGGTGTGGGATATTCAGAGGTATTCATCCCAAAGCAAAAAATACGTCGTTGTGTCTGGCCCTTCCCACCACCAAGAAAGAAGCACAGTGTTGAGTGGGCCTATTTGAATTCTGGAGACAGTGCGTTCCTCACTTAGCTGTGTTACTCTGGCCCATACATCGAGTGACTTGGGAAGCCGCTAGCTTTGTGTTGGGTCTGGGACAGAAGAAGGCCCTTCAACAGGTACAGGGTGCCGTGTAGGTTCTTCTATCACTCAGACCATATTATCTCGCAGATCCAATGGTAGTTGGGGTGCCAGTGACAGATAGGAATGCTGTTCTGAGCCTTTGTCAGGTCCCTAATAGGCAAATCAAACAAGAGATCTTTGGGATTTTTAGAGCAAGGATCCACCATCATTTGTAGACAACTTTTTTTTTTTTTTTTGAGAGACAGCTCTTGGCCTGTGATTAGGCCCTAGTGGAAACAGTGGGCCACTAAGTTTCCATGTGACATAAGCTGATCATCATGGTGTGGGTATTATCTGACCCACTGAGTCACAAAGTAGGAGGAGCACTGAAGCAATCTATTAGCAAATGCAAGTGGTATTCTGTGGTCAGCCCAAGTCATTCTTAAAGGCACAAGCAACTTACATAAATTTTCCCAATTGCCTATGGTTTCTGTTCCTGCTACAATGTCATCTGCTCCCAAACATGTACCTATAACTTGATGGGGTGTGCCCTATGATTGGTTGATCAAGGAAGAGAAGAGAAGGGCCTGGTTTACTGATGGTTCTTTAAATTATGCAGACATCACCCAGAAATGGACAGCTACAGCATTACAATCCTTTTCTAGGACAACCTTAAAAGATATGGTGAAGTCTTTATAGTGGGCAGAACTTCAGGCAGTATACATGGTCACATAATTTTTTTGGATGGAGAAGTGGTCAGATGTGATATTGTTTACTGATTCATAGGCTGTAGCCAATAGAGTTGTTTGATGGTCAAGGACTTCAAAAGATTGATTAAATGACTAAAACATTGGTAAAAAAAAAAGTCATGTGGGGCAGAGTTAGATGAATGCATCTCCAAGTGGGGCACCATGTGGCACATTTATGTTCCATGTAAATCATATCAAAAGATGACTTGAAGAGATCAATAATCAGGTAGATGGGATGTTCCGTTTTGTTGATAGTTAGCATTTCCTCAGCAATCCTTGTCACTGCTCAATGGACCCATGAACAAAGTGGCCATAGTGGCAGAGATTGAAGTTTTTCATGAGCTCAACAACATGTACTCCCATTCACCAAGGCTGACCTGGCTACAGTTAATGCTGAATGACAGATCTGCAAACAGCAGAGACCAATACTGGGCCTAAGATTTGGTGCCATTCCCTAGGATGACCAGCTAGCAACCTGGTGGCAGGTTGACCACATTGGACCTCTTCCTCCATGGAAGTGACAGTGCTTGGCCCTTACTAGAGTGGATACTTATTGTTAGGTCATGAACTTGCTGTCCCTGTATGTAATGCTTCTGCCAAAAACCATCATTTATCCACTCACAGAATGCTTATTTGACCATCATGGAATTCCACACAGCATTGCTTCTGACCGAAGAACTTGCTTCACAGCCAGAGACATGTGACAGTGTAGCCGTGGTCATAGAATTCACTGTTCTTACATTGTTCCTACCATCCTGAAGCATCTGTCCTGATAAAAAGGTGGAACGGCCTTTTGAAGACACAATTATAGTGTTCATTAGGTAACAGCAGTCTAAATAGCTGGGCAGGGCTTTCCAGAAGGTGGAAGATGCTTTCATCATCCAATATATGGTACTGATTTCCCCTAGTCAAGACCCCACAGGTCCAGTAATCAAAGGATAGAAAAGAAAATAGTGCCACCCACTATTACCTAGTGACCCATTAGGAAAATTTTTGCTTCCTGTTCCCATGGCCTTAAGTTCTGCTGGCCTAGTTTTTATTCCAAAGTGGAGAGCACCCCTGCCAGGGGACACAATGAGCATTCAATGGAACTGGAATCTCAAACTTCCCATGGCCTTCTGATATCTCTAGGCCAACGGGCTAAGAAAAGAATAACATTGTTAGGAGGGGTGACCAATCCAGATTGCCATGGGAAAATTGATTTGATTCCCCACAATGGAGGCAAGAAAATTTATGTCTGAAGCACAGATGATCCTTTTAGTGTATTTCTTGGTGCTACTATGTCCTGTGATTAAGGTCAATGAGAAACTTCAATGGCCTAATCTGGGAAGGATAACTAAATGCAGAGACTCACAGGGATGAAGGAATTGGTCGCTCTTCCAGGACAAGAGCCAAGACCTACTGAGATTCTTGCTGAAGTGAGCTGTAGAGTGGGTAGTAGAGGCAAGCGGTTATAGACACTGGCTAAGGCCACAGGACCACGTGGAGAAATGAGAATTATAATTGGCATTAGTGTTTTTGCCCTAATTTTTTTTAGAAATCTATTGGTACAGATATTTGTGTTTTATTTATTCAATGACTTTATCATGTAATGTAACATCAGTTAAGAGAATACCAGTGATTATTATGTTTAAGTTTGAGATACTAAAAGAAGCCAACTTAAGTGTTTGTGGTTGGGTGTGGTATAGCTATGTCAGGCTATTATGACCTGGTTAAATATGCATTTGCAATTGTATATGGCATAGTTATCTCAGGGGTAAGTATGATGTGATCATTGTTTTCATTTGGAAATTCATCATGACATAAGGAGAAATGATTATGTGTCAGGTCGACAAGGGGTAGACTCGTGATGTCTATTCTTGGTTGTTAATTTGACTACATTTGGAATTAACTAAAACCTAAGCCACTGTGTCCTGTGAGGGATTTTTTTCCTAATAAAATCAGGGATGACCTGCCTTTAATATGGGCCACACTTCTGCTGTCAGTCTATATAACGTTCATGGAAGAAGGAAGCCTCTGTTCTTTGACTGCTTGCTCTTATATCCAGCCTCATGGACTGAACAACTATTACAACTATTGGATGTGTGTGTGTGTGTGTGTGTGTGTGTGTGTGTGTGTGTGTGTGTCTGTGTCTGTGTCTGTGTCTGTGTCTGTGTCTGTTTTCATTCTATAAGTTCTGTTCCTCTAGAGAACCCTAACTAACACAGCACTCTTAGAAAATCTGGATTCTAGTTTGTCAAAACATGTAACTTTGTCACTAGTGGGGGTTTCTGGGGACAGAGTCACATTTCCACACTGTCACATTCAATTGCCTGATGAGTTCCCCTAATCCTTTAGGGGTTTTAGTTCTGGGTAAAATGAGATTCATGACATTAAGGCCAAAAATTTTTTTTGAAGACTAGCCAGTATGAAACAGAGCTGGAGGTTTTATTAAAGATATATAAATTTAAGTGTGAGGGTACTCAGAAAGACATAGCCAAGGGTAGGTTAGAGGCCTCCCAATGGAGACTCTCAATTTTTTATTAGACACATATACCTTCTTACTGCTGTCCAACCTAAATAGTTGCTAAGAAACCTTTCCCAATTTCTTCTCTTTCTTATTAAGTAAGACTATAGGGTAGTTTCAAAGGTGTCCTGGATGGAATTTATAATCTGTTAAGCAAAAACAAGTGCTTTAGAAGATCACATAGTTTAATATATGTCCTTTCCCTTAAATGGGGTTCCTGATAAAAATGCTCTTAAGATTATGTGTCTGTCGGCTGGAAGGGAGAGAGGCTATGCACAATTGCTGGCTGTGCTTGAACTCTTGAAGCTTTGCTGTACACAGGCTCCAGTGAGACTCCAGTATGAGGATTGTTTCTTCCCTCCCATCCTTATAGTTTCCCCGCTTTTATGACCTGCCTCACCTTGAGCCACCTGACTGTCACAATGCATAGTAACTGCTAGAGCCAAGCACACTGAGGGACACTGGTGTTCTGGAGCTGTTCATACATGGCTCTAGGGGTGTTAGATATGCTCTCTATGACTGAAACAGCAAGTACAACAAGGACCCTGTCATCTGCACCATGGATTTATGGGAACTCACTTATAAATCACATTGCCAAACATGAAATTAGTTAGAAGGCAAGGGAAGCAAAGTCTGGAGCCATGTGCCGATCATCACATATTGGTCACCACATGGGAAACTTGCCCGTGGAATCATGGGATCATAGTTATGGACATGAGTCTGAAGTCCATGTACACCTGTAGCATGCTATTCCTTACCAAGTTTCTTAGTGTTCTCTAGAACCAATAGAATGGATAAATATTGAGGGGGTTTTATTAGACTGTCTTATGTAATACAATCTGGTTAGTCTGACACTGTCCACCTTCATGCTGGAGAGGCTGAGAACCTCAGTTAATGGGGCTGAAAGTATCATCAGTCCCAGGTGGGTGACAGTGGCCTTCAGGATTCCTCAACAGCTCCTGGTCTTCAGTTCAGGTTGGAATGGTGAAAAGGCTGGATTGTGATATCCGTGCAGGGGGCAGTGGTGGTGACAGGGTAGAAGAACTGACGGTAAGGTGTCAGTAGGCCTAATGAACTTGCCAGAATGACAGGAAGGCAACATGAAGACAACCAGGGACAAGGCAAAGGTTTGTGTTCTGAGACTTCCTTTCTTCTACCTACTACCTAAAGACAGTCCCCACATTTAGTGTTTATCTCCACACCCTAATCAACCTGATCAAGAAAGTCCTGGAGGCTTACCCGGGGCTCACTTCTTAGTTGATTCTGTAGCCAATCAAGATGACAACCAGCATTAACCAACAAGCCAGAGAGCCATGTCAGGAATGTGCTGAGAAGGTATCCTGATGTAGATATGGGGCTCCCTTCATTCAGTGTCATTGTTGGCTAAATATTCTTTATTCTTTGGATTGAGTCCCCATTGGCCTATTGCAAAATAGTAATGTAGCATGTCCTTCTTTGGGGGATATCAGGAGGATGGAGTGCAGTAGCATTCAGAAAGCTCACATTTTCTTTCATGCAGTTTCAACCACTCTGCCTGTTTTGGCCACCATCGCAGGAGTTGCTAAAACAATTTCTGAAACTATCTCATGGTTTATGTACACAATAATCCTGGTTTTATATAACAGGCATGTCCTAGATTCTTTTCCTATTGCTGTGATAAACCACTCTGGCATAGACATCTTAAAGGAGAAACTTTTTTTCTGGCTTCCAGCCTAACATGTTTGGGAAGTGCAGGCAGTAGGAAGTGAAAGCAGATGATGACAGTGCATCCTCAGTCAGGAAGCAGAGAGTTATGAGTGCATGCCCTGCTCAGCTCTTTCTCTGCTCCTATAATTCAGGTTCCAGTGGCATCCACGGGGTGTGGGTCTCCCTAGCAGTTAATACCCAGAGGTCTACCCCCCAGGTAATTCTAGATTCTGGAAACTCGACAGGTAACACTGACCATCACCAGATATGAGAGTGAGGATTATAGTACTAGATGACCTCGTAGCCCTTAGCCCAAAGCATTGTCCATCCCTTACCATAGCCTGTCTTAGTTACTGTTTCCATTTCTGTGGCCAAACACTGGGGCCCAAACAATAACAACAACAAACAAGTTGGGAAGAAACAGTTTATATTTGACATGATTCCACAATGTAGTTCATCATTGATAGAAATCAGGACAGGAACTCAAGCATTAGAAATCTAGAGGCTGAGGTGCTACTTACTGGCTTGCTCCCTATGGCTCGCTTACCCTGCTTTCTTATAGAACCGAGGACCACAAGTCCAGGGATGGCACCACCCACAGTGGGCTGGATCTTCCCAATCAATCCCTAATTAAGAAAACACCCTATAGCTGGATCTTATGGAGGCATTACCTCAGTTGAGGTACCCTGCTTTCAGATGACTCTAGCTTGTGTCAAGTCGACATAAAGCTAACCAGGACAGAACCCCTGGTTCTCAAGTACTCTGGGTGGGGTCCATCTTTGCTTCTAGATGGCCACTTCACTTTTGACTTCCTGGCCTGGAGAGAACGGACTGGGGCACTTATAATTCTATGGCATACTGGCAAGTTTTATATCTACTTCATAAGTTATAGTCATTTTGGAAGAGAAAATCTCAGTTCAGAAAATGCCCTCCCAATGATTGGCCAGTGGGTGAGTCTGTAATGCATTTTCTTAACTGATGATTGGCATGGGAGGATTCAGCTCACTGCAGATGGAGCCACCCCTGGACTGGGGTCCTGGGTACTATAAGAAATCAGGCTGAGCAAAGCGATGGCCTCTACCCTGCCCTTGTTCCCCTCAGTGATAAACTTATATGCTGTAAAGTGAAATGAAATGAACCACTTACTTCCTGTGCTGGCTAGTGTTATGTCAACTTGACACACGAACTAGAGTTATCTGAAAGGAAGAAACTTTAATTGAGAGAAATGCCTCCATACCATCCAGCTGTAATTACTTATTGATGGAGGATGGCCCAGCCCATTTTGGGTGGTGTCATCCCTGGGCTTGTAGCCCTGAGTTCTGTAAGAAAGCAGGCTGAGCAACCCATAGGGAGCAAGCCAGTAAGCATCATCCTTCTTTGGCTTCTGCATCAGCTCCTGCCTCCAGGATCCTGCCCTGTTTCAATTGATGAACAGTGCTATGGAGGTATTAGCCGAAAAACCCTTTCCTCCCCAACTTGCTATTTGCTCCTGGTGTTTCTTGAAGCAATAGAAATCCTAACTATGGAAGACACTTCCCAAGTTACTTTTGGTCATGGCAATTTATCACACCAATGGGAACTAAGGCACTCAGACAAGGAAGCATGAGAGTGCCGTTGTCAGAGAGAGAATCATCAGTATGATTCTAACAAAGCAAATGCAGGTGAGGGAGAGCCCATTGTCCCAGAGCCCTCCACTGGCTGTGGTATGGTGACTGTGTGAAGGAGATAAGCAGGCTCCATGGTGCCTTCTGGCACTGGGCATAGGAAACCATGCAGGTTTATCTCCCCAGGCAGTAAGCTGTGCTAATTGCTTTGGAAGTGAGGCCCTTTCCTGGGCAGCAGCATATGCCACATGAATTGTCTAAAGCAAAGATAAAAAGGCACCCTACTCTTCCTTTATTAATGTTTAATAATATGACAGGGCTGTCGGTAATTCCCACAAACTATTTATTTTAATTTAGAAAAAGCATGGGGACTGGCCAACTTCTGTCCACAATTGTTGAGCAGTTCCCAGACTGGCAATTTAGAATCTTCTATTCCACTATAGTTGGGCTCCTGAGGACCCTTGGAGGATTGTGGGTCAGTGAAATTAATCATGTTTGTATTCACTTAAAGCAACCTGGCCATTGAAGGGCAGGGTGTTATTTTCCAATGTGTATTGTATTATAAAGCTGCAAATCAGGTGTGTGTGTGTGTGTGTGTGTGTGTGTGTGTGTGTGTGTGTGCGCGCGCGTGCACACACGGTAATGTTTGTATCTTCCTCATTTACTCTCCTTTTAAGACAAGGTGTCTTACTAAAACCTGTAGCTCACCAAGTAACTAGACTATCTGGCCAATGAGTTCCTGCCAGCCTCCTGTCTCAGCTTCCTCTGTATTCTATCTAAACTCAGGCCCTCATGTTTGTGAGGCAAGTACATTAAGAACTAGGTCGCCCCCATAGCCACCAACTTTCTGGATTTCCTTTATAAACTTTAAATCTTGATAATAATCATCCACAACGCATCCTGACTTTCCCTCCATTTTGTAAGATTTGGAAACTTTTATAGAACTCTAAATTAGGCTGTCGTGTGTGGAAGAATACCTGTAGCCATGGCATGGTTGTGAGATCAGCTAGAGAACATGGGACCAGGCTGGCAGCATCCTAAATCAGGAAACTGATGATTGGACTTCGCAGAACTTCCATCTATAGAACCTTAGCTCACTGTAAATTAGTTCTTCCTTTGAACATCCTCAGCAGAGTGCTGAATGGGTCCTAGATACGTCACTCTGGCAGCTCATGGACAAGCCCTCTTGAGGGGCCCCTGTAGGTGTTAGACAGGGAAGAATGTCTCACAAAGATAGTGAAAACCCCGTTCAGATTGACTGCATTAACATGGATCAAACTTTGAGGAGTCTAATGCCAGGCAGCTCATTGTCAACATTCAGGAAAAAACAGCAGTGCACTTGGAAAAAGGTTTTCAGGCAACCATAGGTCCAATTCTATGTGTAAATAAAGCTTACAGTGTGACTGTGTAAAAACCCCTTTACAAAGAACATGTGATTATGAAAGTGGGTCCTATAGCTAAAAGAACCTAGTGTGGTCTCTGACTAATGGCATAGAAGTCAGCATGCCATAAAGTGCTTGTGACATCTTGTCTAAAATTGGATAATGGTTTAGGAGTAGAAGAGTCTTGAATGATCATTCCAGAGAAAGAGGGTGAGGTCTATTCCTTCTGACAACAAAAGTTCGCCAGGTTGCTGACCATGACCAACCACTCTTAGCTTTCTGGGTGGAATGCTAGTATTTGATTTTATCTCCTCCATTGAGGAGGGATCACTGTGTGATTAATATTCCTGGTCCTCTTAGTACTTTCTGTTAGTACAAAGACCTTGTGTCCTCTTCACACCCTGTTTTTCTTAGTGACAGCAGCTGTTGCACTGTGACACGATGGTCACTTTTCATGAGCGGAGCACAACATTTTAGAGATTCTGAAATGAAAACAGTCTCACATTGCTTTCTTGTACCATACATGGCTCTCTCTGTTGAGTCATTCACTAGCCAAGTGCCTCTGAGTATTAAGAGGAAAGAGAAGGCTAAGGAAGAAAAATCTCTTAAAGGAGAGGCAGGAGGCTGATAGGATGGGACAAAAATTCTTCCTGTAGTCCTGAGCATGATATACTTTTCTCTATCCACTACCCAGGCAGTTACCATGGCCATTCAATAGATAGCAAGACTGAGGTCGCTAGATATATCAAGGACAAGAGCTTCTAGTTGAGTGGTTTTCTGTTTTGGGGTCGTCAGAGACTGAACCTCAGTTATGCTAATATAGTGGTAATACTGCGATGGCATTTACTATTACCACTTCTGAATTTTACCATGAACACATTGAGTGGAAAAGAATTCTGGTAAGGAGTAGGGAATACAGAATACTGAGCCTGGTACCTTTGCTAGTTTTCATACAGCACACTTGGGATACACATGGTTAGCATTGGTCTTCACCACTCTGTGCCATGATACCAAAGCAGTGGCTGTCACTGTTGGGAAGGGGTGCTAACTCAGTAATGTGCTTGCCTTATACAAGCATGAGGACCTGAGTTCAATCCCTCCAAATCCATGTTTAAAAGGCTGGTGTGCTGGCACATGTTTAGAATACTAGCATTAAGGAGGTGGAAACCTGTGAATCGCTATGCAGGTCAGTTAGCCTCGTCTACTCGGCAAGTTCCAGACTAATTAGAGATGTCTCAAAAGCCACTTGAGAAATGAGGGCTGAAATTGTCTTTTGGCTTTCACATGTATGTGCACTCGTGCATGCACACACACACACACACACACATCTATGCATATGTACATGCATACAAACCCTCAACAAAAGGAGAAGGAGCACAAGGGGGACATTGAGGGCCATGTTATCATGGGGCCACTTTTCCAAGGTATCATCTTGGCTGTAAGCATCTTTGTGACTGCTGTGGTCCACAAAGATCCTCTCACTATAGAATCTCACATTTAACTAAACCAGAGTAATGAAAGGAGCATGTGTACTGGCTTATTCATCTGAAAAGGCTGGGCATGTCTGTATTAAGTGTTCAAGCCCCTATTGTCATGTCCCCGTCTTTTGCCCTCCACCATGAACTTCTCTTTTTGGCTGTTTGCTTCATCCAGATGAGTATTATTCCTGCAATGGCCAAGTGGCTGGTAGAACCCAGGTTTCCTCCTTGGCTTCCCAGCAACCTTACTGGGTGACAGCCCTCTCCTGTATTACAGTAAAAGTCCTGGGTCTATTCCCTTGAGTGACAGTGAATGGTGCTCATAAATGAACCCATTTCTTGGTCTGGGAAGCTGCACTGGTCAGTTTAATATTCAGCTGGAGACAACTTAGAACCATCTGGGAGGGAAGTCCTACTGAAGGATCAACTATGTCAGACTGGCGTGTGGGCATATCTGTGTGGGATTGTCTTGATTGTTAACTGATAGAGGAAGACCAGCCCACTGTGAGTAGCATTATTCCCTAGGCAGAGGTTCCTATGCAGTGTAAGATAGGGGAAAGCAGATAAACAAGCAAGAAGGAAGCTCATGACTGTGGATGTGATGTGAGTAGCTGCTTGAGTTCCTGCCAAGGATTCCCCTCAGTGGTGGATTATAACCTGGAATTGTAAGATGAAGAAACCTTTTCTCCACACAGTTGCTCTGTGTTAGGATATTTTAGAACACCAACAGAAATGAAACTAGGACATAAAATGAGAAAGTGGTATCATTTAAACCATATATAATGTACTGGTATAAGAGAGGATATTAACCCAAAGGCTCAGAAAACCAAAGATACAATTCATAAACCACATGAAGCTCAAGAAGAAGGAAGACCAAAGTATGGATGCTTTAGATCCTCCTAGAAGGGGAAACAAAAATACTCACAGGAGGGAATATGGTGACAATATGTGGAGCAAAGACTGAAGGAAAGGCCATCCAGAGACTGCCCCACCTAGGGGATCCATCCAATATACAGACACCAAACCCAGACACTATTGCCAATGCCAAGAAGCTCATGCTGACAGGAACCTGATATAGCTGTCTCTTCATAGGCTTTGCCAGAGCATGGCAAATACAGAGGTAGACACTTGAAGCCAACCATTGAACAGAGAATGGGGTCCCCAATTGAGGAGTTAAAGAAAGGACTGTGGTAGCTGAAGGGGTTTGCAACCTCTTAAGAAGAACAACATTAACCAACCAGATCACCCAGAGTTCCCAGGGACTAAACCACCATCCCAAGAGAACACAAGGATGGACCTATGGCTCCATTCACATATGTAGCAGAGGTTGGGCTTGTTGGGCATCAATGGGAGGAGAGGGAGGCCCTTGGTCCTGTCAAGGCTTGATGCCCCAGTGTAGGGGAATGTCAGAGCAGGGAGGTATGAGGGAATGGGTGGGTGAGGGAACACCCTCATAGAAGCAGGGAATGGGTGGGGTGGGATAGTGGGTTTCTGGAGGGGAAACTGAGAAAGGGAATAACTTTTAAAATGTAAATAAAAAAATCCAATTTAAAAAAAAAAGTGAGAGTCAGAAGAAAGTAAAAGGGGCTTGGGTCCCTCTCTGTATTATTAAGAGGTCTCTTGGGGGAACAGAACCAATAGAAGAAGCAGGAATTTGTTGGATTGGCTTAAGGGATAAAATCTGAGCAATCTACCAATAGCTGCTTCACACTGCAGAAGCTGAGAGCCGAGTAAATACTCATCCCATGAGGTACCGTGGCAGCCCCACCACATCTCTGGAGACCTGGGGGAGCCGTGAAGAGCTATTGGCCTTCAGTCTAGTTGAGAAGCCTGGGAAGCTTGGTGAACTGGGAGAGGAACTGAGAAGGCAAGCAGGGAGGAAACAACGCTTTCCCTCAGACCTCCGTTTACCTGGGCTGTCACCAGAAGTCGCCACTCACATTTTAGGTGGCTCTTCCCACTTCAAATAACTGATCAAGAAAATCCCTCACGGGTATGCTCAGCAACTTATCTCTCAAGGGCTTCCTCATCCAGTCAACTTGACCCCAGGGTTGACCATCATGCTATAATAGGCTTACACTCATGATTCGTCATTGAAAGGATGAGCCAAGATGGTGACACTGACTCTTGTATCTTCAAGTTAGCACTGATCCATCAAACCCTCTGTAGTGATAGCAGTGTTCTTCAAAGTCAGTTTTTCATGACTGACACTGAAGTAGTCTCTAGCCACAAGGGGGTAATGAGCACTTGAAAATGTGACTTGAGCTATAGAGGAGCAGGGTTTTTAATGGTGGGTAATTTTAATTTAGCTCAAATGTCAGTAGCTGTAGGTCACCCATGGCTACCAAAGAGGGTAGAATAGCAATCAGTGGACATACACCCTGGGCTATAATTTCCTGAAAGGCACCTCTGTGTACAGAGGTGGGCTGACCATTAAATGCAGCTATATGCACAGTGAGTGATCTGTTTTATGTTAAGGGTAGGAAAGAAAGGTATAGTGTGGAATGAGGAAGAAAAGAAACAAAGAGAATCCTGTATCTATGGTGCTATTTGGAAGCTCTCTCCAAGAAAATATTCTGTTACCTAATATATGAATCATATTTATAATAGGAAAAAAGCTAAACAAAACTAACTGACCTTGTTACAAAGAACACTGAGACCACCCCTGTGCTCTGTTTGTTCCATTTGACTCTCTCCATGTCCAACAATAAAAGCAGCCCTTGCCTGAAGCAGCATGTGACACACAGCTGCCCGTGGATCGCACGAAGAACAAAATGGTAACCAACTGTGCAGGAGAACCTGCTGTGTCTGAGCACTGTGACACATGTGATAGCTATGACACCAGGTGGACTCGGAAACTGAGCCTAACCATACCACTACAGCCCAGGGCCCAGTTAGAGACCAACTTCTTGGTACAAAGTTCGGGGATGTAGCATAGTGACAGAGCGCTTGCCTAGCGTGTGCAAGCCTGGGCTCCATCCTCAGCACAGATCTCCAAGACAAATAAGTCAAGTCCAGACTCAAGCATGCTGTGTGACACACATGTGTCATGTTTCCTCGAAGGGTTTCATAGTTACTCTCTTATAAGCCTGAGGCTGGACTTCTGGGCAGAGCAAGAATAAACTGAAGGGACTCTGGGCTGCTACCAAGGAGGTTGCTTTCCTTTCTGACCACTCCTTGAAGTTCTTCTGGGTTTCTAGCCTTCTCCACTTTGCCATGAGTACAGCTTTGTGGTAAGATCTTTGTGATTCTTGCACTTCAGATGTATCTGAGCTTCTGCCATGTGATAAACCCAGAAGACAGAGTCCTGCTTATCTCGAAGAACTAAACAGTTTTGAGTGGCGGTAGAGCTTAATTAGATAATTGCTTATCAAGAGTGCTGAACACATTCTAGATCTGAGTAGCAACCTGAGGTTGGAAACTGTGCTGGTTAACAGAGACCCTGGAGGAAAGATGCTTACTATATTGTTCCTACGGCTTGGTGCTTTCTCATACAACTCAGGGCCACTTGCCTAGGAGTGGTACCATTCACAATGGGCTTGGCTCCACTTGATACACACTTGTGATACCTGGAAAGAGGAAATCTTGATTGAGAAAATGCCTCCATTTAAATGGCCTGTGGACATGTCAGAGTCTAGGGGGTATTCTTGATTAATAGTTGGTGCTATAGGGTCCAGCCCACTGAGGGGGGTGCCACCCCTAGGCAGGTGGTCCAGGATTGTGAGAAAGCATCTAAATAAGTTATAGGAACAACATAGTAAGAAGCCTTCCTCCAGAATACCTGCTTCAGGACCCTGCCTTGAACTCCTGCCCTACCTTCTTTCAGTGATGGTTTTTGACCTGGGAGTGATAAGATGAAATAAATTCCCAGAGTTGTGTTCTGATCAGAGAAGAATATTAGGACACAAAGGAGGCCCTGTGGACTGCTCTGAGAAGCAAATGGCCTGAAGAAGCCTCCTAAGATAAGAAAGGATGACATCAATACTGACCCCCAACCCCCGGAGCAGTTGGGAGTATGGCAGAGAAACCTGGGTATGAGCTGATAGGAGGTTCCATGAAGAAGGGGCACTTGCAGAGTTCCAACGGATTTTTCTGCATTCTTGTTTCAGCACTTCAGGGAGCATTTGGACAAACTTTTTGCCAAAGGGATTGGAATGCTCGATATTGCGCTGAACGAGGCCTTCAATGTACTGAGCGATGTAAGTACATCCTTTATCCACTTTCCTCAGGCTCAGCACTCGACTGGGTTTGGAAAAAGTTGAGGTCAGGATTATCTTCTGTCCTGGGGTGCTCCGAGAGCAACAGGCACAAACTAGGATGCCATTACATCTAGATCAGGTTGTTACCTCTGCAGAGCAAGGCTGTTGTCATTGTATGTGAGCAAATGGAGGGTCAGGGTGGTGGGTCCCTCTTCAATGCACAAATGGAGGGTCAGGGTGGTGGGTCCCTCAGCAATGCCCAGCTGGAGGGTCAGGGTGGTGGGTCCCTCTTCAATGCACAAATGGAGGGTCAGGGTGGTGGGTCCCTCAGCAATGCCCAGCTGGAGGGTCAGGGTGGTAGGTCCCTCTTCAATGCACAAATGGAGGGTCAGGGTGGTGGGTCCCTCAGCAATGCCCAGCTGGAGGGTCAGGGTGGTGGGTCCCTCTTCAATGCACAAATGGAGGGTCAGGGTGGTGGGTCCCTCAGCAATGCCCAGCTGGAGGGTCAGGGTGGTGGGTCCCTCAGCAGTGCACAAATGGAGGGTCAGGGTGGTGGGTCCTCTGCAATACACAGCTGGTATGTGGGAGATAATTAATCTCGATCCCAGGCTTGGGTTTTCCATGATTCTGCTTTGCTACTCAGTGAAATCCCAGCCTAGATTTGGGCTTTTCATACATAGCCACACTGGCTCTTGAATCAAGGGTTGTCACAACACAGAGTTTTTTCTATCAATGACATGCGTGGACACAAAGCCATTTTGGTCTCAATCCAGAGCCAGTCTTTTCCTCCTGAGGAGGAAACAGAAAAACAGGGAAGGAGGTGTCTACTCGGCTTCTCCACTATCCACCCAAAGCCAGCGTCTCTTGCCTCCTTCCCAGAGGCTATTGGCTACAGGTGATTAGATTTCATATTCTGCAGCTTGAATGCACCAGTAAAGTGTTTGTCAGCATGCACAAAGCCCTGGGCTTACAACCCAGTAGGGTGTAAACTGTGCACGGGAGCAGACAGCTATACAACCATAACCTTAGCAGCTGGGCAATGGAAGCAGATGAATCAGATGTTCAAGGTCATCTTCAGCTACTTAGTGAATTCAATGCCAATCGTAGCTCCAGGAGTCCTCTCTTTTTCCCCTTTGATCCTCTGTCTGTCTATCCCCTGCTCTCTGTTTTTTCTGTTTCTCTCTGCCTCTCTACCTCTCTGTCTCTGTCTCTGTCTCTGTCTGTCTCTCTATCTCTCTTGCTCTCTATCACACACACACACACACACACACACACACACACACACAGGGTGGGGGGGCAGAATTCTCTGTTAATAGCATGTTGATAACTTAGAAACCACTGACTTGGGCAGAGGGCAAGCTGCCCCTTCACATTGGTTTGGAACCAGACAGGTGACTTCGTAGAGCTTGGAGCTCTCAATCTGTGAATTCCTGAGTTTATTGGTCTCTTTCAGAAGTAATACTGAAAAGACTTGTCATGATTTAGAAAGGCAGTCTTTTTATCTCAAGAACTACTCTGAGCTGCCAGTGTTCACTGGAAGTCTTCCCCATGGCTTCCTTGCTTTCCTGTTGAGGTGGCAGAGGGGGCTGAGTTAGGGGACTGTTTTGTACTTGGGTTTGTGGCTCCAGGTTGGCTGAACAGGGAACCTGTTTATGGTTGTGAATAATGGATCCTCAGCCTCAATCTTGTTTTCTCACCTAGGACGGTAGATGTGTGGCATTTCCGGGAGATACATACAGAAATCCCTATTCATCCTACACAGGGCATGTTCAACTCAGAGAAAGCAGTCCATCCAGGTCCAACTTGCTAAATAATTGTTTATTAGTGTTACTAATAACTACACACATGGCTCAAGGCAGGCACGCTACCAAGAAGTCCCATTCCCACATGGGTTACAGCTCATGAGAATCATGTCCCCCGTGAGATCCCATCACCTTTCCCAGACTTGGCTGCCAGTGCATTGTCTTGCTTCTTCTGTTGTTAGGGCCACAGACCAATTTAGTCTGTGGGTCAGTGAAGCAGCAGATGGTAAGTCCCACAAGGAGGAGATTTAAGAATATGCCTAATAAAAAGAGAGGTACTCAGGCAAGAGTAAGACACACTGCTAAGAATCTAAGTGACATCATTTTTTATCTCCAGGATGTACCAGATAGGATTACAGTTGATAAGATAGAGCAAGAACTGTAAAGGAAGCTAGGGTATTTACATGTAAAATAAAGCCGAAGTTTATGGTCTTGTTTGTGATATTTCCAGAAAGTATCTAGGATAAGAGTAAAGCCATACTTGACTTTCCTATTGACTTGGGCCTTAGGCATGGTTCATGGCTATTTCATTAGCCTTATTAGAAAATGTTTTTAGATAAAGTCCATAGTACCTCACAGTCAGCACCTTCATGGTGAATCTCATCAACTGTGTGAGAATTCTTGATTGTCAGCAAGTGAGAAGCTTTACCTAGACTTTAGTCCTGGGGCTCCTTCTTCCACATTCTATAACGCCCAGCCTTTCTATCCTGTCTCAAAGCAGCACTTACTTCCACTCTGAGGCTTGGCCTCACCTCTTGCATGGCCTTTCATTCATCCTCTTTCCATTTTTCTTTGCCTGTAGCATATTTGTTTGTTTGTTATTCTTCTTCTTTGTCCCCTCTATTCATCAGTTTTGTTTTCAAGTGTTCCTGAGCCAGTGTTATGACAAATGCTGATGGGCCAAGATCTTCAACATAGGGTTGTGCACAAGTTGGAAATCCACCTCGATTCTGGATATTTGCAATGCACTCATATATGTAATTTTTACTTCATTTCAAAACTTAAATACAGTTTTACAAGAAGGTCCCCAACACTTGTAAAAATGAAGGGCTAGGAGAAGCCGTGTAAGGTAGTGGCATTTCAAAAACATATTTATTTCAGTACTCAAACTGTCAGGCTCAGGAATACTTCACATCACACACTTAATATTAGCATCTTGTAATCTGGGTCCACTAAGCATATGTTTGGGCATAGTGCCCTTTGTACCCTCCAAAATATTGTGTCTACACTACCAGAGATCACTAAGATCTAGAGAAACACCAGTGTGGATGGCTTTTTTGCACCTCGAATTCTTGTTAATATATTTTTTTAAAATCACACTCATGTAAATATGTAAGTATGTATTGTATAAGTATGTATGTGTATATGATTGTGTATTTGTAGAGGCCAGAGTACAATTTGTAGGAGTCAGTTCTCTCCTTCCATCACGTGGGTTCCCAGGATTGAACTCCATTAGACTTGGAAGTAAATACCTTTTACCCACTGAGCCATCTCATTGCCTTCTAGTTTTTTAACAGTGGAATTTTTTACCTATCGATATGCCTGATCTTTACCTGTTGAAACCCTGTGGAGTATCAACAGTCAGACCCCACATGGACTGCTTATCAGTCGCAGACAGCAGGAAACAGCCCTAATGAAAGCTGCCAAGAATCATGCTGGAAAGTAGCTAGCAGTTGGCACCGTATTCCTCTGAGTGCACATAAATCTTATAGAGAGACATTTCCACCCCATCTCTCCCCATTGGGCTTTCTAAACAGCTAAATTCTTAGACAAACACAGAGATGCTTAATCTTCCATGAAAATGAGGCTTTATCTATTTTCCACTTCATCAGTATAGCCTTTAAGTGATAAAATTCTCTTCCTGTGCATTATGTCTGCCCCTGCAAGCCTGAGCTGTACACACACACACACACACACACACACACACACACACACACACACACACACACACACGATTCCCATGCACATGCTCACTGAGAATGTGACAGGCTGGAGCTTAGAATGGCTCAGAGGTTGCAATAATTAAATAGAATTTATTCTGTCTTGCAATTACCAACATTTCAGTTTTGGTATTTGCTCAGATGACTTAAAGGCTCATGGCCATTGAGACTCAAGGCTTTGAAAGAGCATTCAAATAAACTTCTAAGCCCTCTCCAGTTCTTGATCTCCACTCCATTCATTAGACTCCACAAAGAACACAGAGCCAGTTTGCTACAGTAGTTAACATGTACAATGTCATGTGACAACTGCAATTATCTTTTTTGGCGATGAATGTGATCTTTGCAGTGATTACCTTTAAATTTTTTTTCTTAGCCAATTAAATAAAATTCAGTGACATTTCAAAGACTGTTAATCACAACCAAATGCTCTAAATGTCAGGATGCATTGAAAGTTTCACTGCTAACTGATGAATCAGGGAGCTAATTGTAGTTCATCATCAGGTCTGTGTCATTATTATTATTATGGAAAACACTTTCATCACTCTCCCTATTCAATAAAAAAAGTTCTAGACAAATATGAAGAGAAGAGATATTACTCATCAAAGCATTTGAATTTAATTGCATTCCTCAAAATCCTCTAAGTCCACATTGCTTCAGAGGGTATACAAGGGGCCCTGACGGAGAGGAAAGCATGGTCTTTGTTAATAAATAGCTCCTAGGGGTCCTGACTTTTAATCCACAGTACTCAGATACCTTTATTTCCTTCCCTTTCTTCCGCTTTGTTGGGAATATTTCTTCTAGGATGCTTTTGAAGGAGTTCCCGGAATAGCTGCAGTCCCTGCTCTCTGAAGTCTCTGTGTCCTACAGCAGGCATGGCTTTTATTCTGAGGTTTGCTGTGGGCTTTTCAAGAGAAGTATGTGGGAGGTAGCCTCCCCACCTATCATCTCAACAAATAACGTCTCCGGAAGGCCAGTCTTGAAGGCTGTACTTTTCTACTTACATAAAGAAGAAAGACATAACCCTGAGAGAATCTCAGTGGTGTTTCATTGAGGACTAGGTAGTTTATTTATTCACACTTAGGAGGCTGGAAAGAGCCCATTTGGTTGAACAATGGTGAGAGCTGGTTGGCAGAAAATGGCATTGGAGCAGAGTGAGTGCAAGACTGGGAGGCCATGTCTTAGATCAGGAAGCCAGAGACACCGAAGGCCACAGTCACTCATCTTACTTGGTTTCTCAAGGACTGTCTTCATCTTTTTGTATTATTGTTATTTACTTTATATATAGCCCCCTCCATCCTCTCTTCTTAGTCCCACCCTTACAAATTTCTTCCCCCGTTGCTCCCTCCTTTCCACCTTGGCGGCATCTGTTCTCTGTCATCATCTCGATCTCATTTGAAGACAGCAGTCTTGGTGATCGGTGATCTTGGGACCACCCACTTGGCTCTGCCTCTCACTGATCGATACCACTTCTTTACATAACTACACTAAAAGTCACGCCCCGAACCCAGGGACAATTGGAGAACATTCTTAGACCAGAGCAGTCACCATCTGCTTAGGAACTCACTCCCCTATCATTACTGAAAAGCTATAGAGTGCAGACTGTGCCAAACGTAGGTGATGTGGCCACTCTGTCCAGGGTCACATGCCAGCTCTTAGTCAGAAGTCTTTTCTCTGTGGACGACTTATTACTTCTCTGGGCCTCAGCCTTCTTTGGTTCATGCTATTACCCTGGTATACAGTGAACATTTTAACTGTTATAACAACTACGTAAGGATGTTGTTATTACCATGTTACAAGTGGAAAACTGCCTGGTTAGGAAAGAGAACATCTCAGGAATACATCTGGTTCTGCAGTA
This sequence comes from Rattus norvegicus, assembly GCF_021556685.1. Lineage (NCBI taxonomy): Eukaryota > Metazoa > Chordata > Mammalia > Rodentia > Muridae > Rattus > Rattus norvegicus. Next base: position 4,557,600 of record NC_141549.1, on the reverse strand, counting down.
GAATTGAAGACTTTCTACTGTGTTACGATTTTCCATATGCAGGTGGTTGGCTTTCTCTGTCTTCCTAATAAAGCCTCAGAGTAATTCCATCTATCCATCCATCTGTCTGTCCATCTGTCTATCCACCCACACATACACACATATGTTTATGGTAAACATATCGAACTTGTAAACAAATAAAGACTAGACATCATTGCCTTCTGTGTGAATGTCTTATTTGTTCCCTGGGCCACTATGGACCAGACAGAAAGGCTAGGAGTATTCTTCATGCTTACCCAGTGGTTCGGTCAAGACAGATAACACATCCTCTGCTGAGGTACCCTTCCTTCCCTAGGCAAGTGCTAGGGAAGAACTTTTCCACTGAGCTACAATTCAGCCTCCATTTCTTCCCACCCCAACCCACTAAGACAGATTTGTTTTTCTTGTTGTTTTTTGTTGTTATTGAGGAATCCTTAAAAAAATTTTTTTTGCATTCTTAGTGAAGTTTTCCCTGAGAATAGTGTGTAAAAGTTTCCACATCCTGTTTCCCTTCTCTTTTTTCTGTTTCTAGAATTACCATCATCAGGGTCATAGTATAATTTTCTATGTACCTTCAAAGAGAATATAAAATTAACTGAAGGAAGTGATTTGGGTATGTTTCATCCCCAGGAACACTCATGCTTGTGAGAAAATGAATAAGCTGGAGACAGTAGTGGAGGGAGTGTTTGCTACTGAAGGTTAAAGACGTATTATATACGTCAGTGCCTCAGCTTTGCTGTGTAATTGTGGGGGTTTAAGGACTTGGTATTACCTTGACTTGAATTATTAATAGCATTCATTAAAAATTTTTTTTCACCTCCACTTCACAAGCAGGATATATTACCCTGGTAATTATGTCTACTCACTTGCAGATCTTACTCAGGAAGGCTGGTAGCTTTGTGTGTGGTACTGAGATCAAACCCAGGGCCTCAGACATGGAAGGCAAGAAGTGATCTGCCACCGAGAGACATCTCACACTATCACTCCCATCATGTGACATTTGTCTGTCTGTTTTGAGAACAGAGTGTCAATCTGAAATCCAGGCTTACCTGGAATCTTAGACCAAAATGACCTTGAACTTGCATCAATTCTCCTGTCCTTCTGTCTCCCAACTGCTGGTATTTCAAGCATATACTCCATCCCTGGCTACGAATAGGAGCTTTTAAAACACGTAAAGTAGGATCTGCACACTAGCAAGTACAGCGTGGGACTTCCAGCACGTCACACATACTAACACACTTACAAAGCCTTTGTGCTAAAACACGTATTTTAAGTTCATTTTTCAAAAAGAGTACTTAACCTTGGAATGTCCCTTATCATTTCCCTAACTTGATTCTTGTCTAACACCCATTTTGATTTCAAACATATGAAACATTCTATACCCACTCAGCTCCCTCAGATCAGCCTCCCTCTGATTTTGAAAGAGATGTTGCCTCTCTCATAGCCCACTGCCCTCCGTCATATTCTAAGAAGTCTTTGGCCGAGTCTGCAGTGGCTTGCTTTCTACAGTGAGGGTAGTATTTTGGGGCCGAAAAACTTAGGTAGACCGCAAGAGTGTTTTAGAATTCTCCTCCTTGGTCTGCAGCTAGATGCAGTTTGTCATTCTCAGAGCACAAAGGTGACCCATGTGGAGAGTTAGTCCTGTGGTTGCCTTGGCGGTAAGCAATTAACTCTTGAATTTTGAGAGCTTTCCTAAGCTCAGGACCATATGCCATGGAAGTCTTGTGGCTACACAGATTCTCTGATGTGTGCTTTATTTTAAACATCTCTTCCCACAGTTCAACCACACCGGACAAGGAAGCATTTGCAGCCAGGCCATTATGCTCATAACCGATGGGGCAGTGGACACCTACGACACCATCTTTGCAAAGTACAATTGGCCAGAGCGAAAGGTGAGTTTATATTGACACCATCTATGCAGTGGTGTCCATGCAGGCTTTTATTGCAACCTCCAGATCATCCACAGATAAGTATCCATGTCAGCTTAATCTCATAATAACCTATGGTTTCTCAGCCTGTGTTTGTGGGTTGACCAAAATCAAATACTACAGCTTTTGTAGATTTTGAAATGAAACTGTTTTTGGAGAGAATGAAGGAGCCCGTGAAGATATGTTTAGTGAGTTGTGTGAGAAGATTCATTGTGAAGTACCTCCTCTTGTTGGGCAGTATTTCCCTTTAGTTGTTTGCCTTGATGCCAAATCTACCCAGTGGGCCCTGAATCTGTAAAACATCAGGATGGCTACTGTGGCCTTGAAGCCATCTTCTCAAATATGCTTCCTTCTGTCAGACTTTCCGTGACTTATTCTACCTCTTCTCTCTGTTCCTGGGCACTTGTCAAAGCTGGGTCCTCTGTTGTAATTACTTCTTAGTTTCCAAGTAGAACCAATAAATTATTTTTTTAACCTTTTGAACCCATACATTAGGGCATCCATGACTGACATCAATATTTTGGAGGGACCTAATGGTGAGGTTCCTCAAAGCTAGTCAGTTTGGATTCCCTGAGGAAAGGTTTAAAATTATGGATACTTGGATCCTATTCCACACCCAAATCTCTGGGAGTGTGTACCTATGTTTTTAAACAATTTCCACTAATGGGTGCATGACAATGAGCTGACAATTGGGAGTCACTGAGCCACTTATGTGGTAGGATTTCAGCAGGGAACAAAGTCAGGCAGAGTAGGTGCCCTGGGTATCTTCTTGGTCCCTGTGTTATCTTGGCTGCTTGTATAGGAACATAAGACAGCCCAGGCCATGCTCAACTTCCTTTCTCTGTTTTGCATGTTTAGTTTATAGAACATGAGCTAACAAAGGACATTTATCAAAAAGAAACAGAGGGCAGCCATACTTTTTGCCACACCCGGGGAGCATGCTTATTGTGGGGCCACAAGAGGAAAAGTCGTTTCACCTTACTGTTGTCATTCTTGACCTGTACAGGTCTCTAATCCGTGTAAGATTTTACTTCCTACCTAACCAGTAAATCTAGTGATGAAAGCTCCATGTTTTCTATACAGCGTAGTCCCCAAAGAGATTGCCTGGTACCTAACCAGAAGTAAGTGTGACCCACGGGAGGCAAGGAGTTTAGAGCCTAACCCTCAAATGAGATGGAAGCTCCCTCTTGTACTTAACACAAATCTTAGATGCTAGAATCTAAGACCTAAATTGGGTGGCGTCTTTTCAGGACGGACAAGAGGTTTTATTCACTCCTAATGAGTATATGTGATGTGAAGAGAGGTGGAGGGTGGATGTCCCTCTGCCCTCGTAGGACCTAGTACAGTAAGAGTTTGAAGAAACAGTCTTGTAGGGATGGGACTTAGCAGTTGAGAGTACCAGCTGAAAGGCCAGCAGTAGAAGGTGAGAACAGGGTCCTAGATGTTTTATGGGCAAAATAGAAAGTTCACAGATGGCCTGACATCACACAGCATAGTGAAGGATATTCTGTGTTATTTGGGGACTAGAAAGAGAGAAGAGAGCAGCGGGGGGCCTTTTATAAGCACCCCCATTTATGGATACTATTCATTATGTATGACATGCATTATGCTCTATAAATCTCTACCATTTGGGGATCATGGACAGATAGCAGTTACCCAGAGAAGTTGGCACTGAAACCTTCTGACCTTGCTTATAGGGAGAGATAATGGCTAAAAGATGTGAAGCCCTAAGTCTACAGACGAGATACAGATTTCTCATCTTTTCCTAATGAGCAATCCTGACTGTCAGCCTGGAGTTTTGATGATGTATTGTAGCGAGGGTCCTTTAAATGAAGCAGCGTCTTTACTTAGAAAATGTCAAGCAGGAGCAGAAATTATTTCTGTAGTAAGTAGGTCTTTTATTACTTGAAATTAATAGCGCACCCCCCCTTCCCTTCAACCTCAGGATGGAGAATTCTATGATATTCATATGCACATATGATCTCTGTTTTATGAACTTGCTCCCGAGGGTACAGGTGATAAACTTACATAGCACCCCAATATGATTTAGCACCTCAGTAAAGTAAGATGATGTGGAAGGTCTAAGCAGTCATCTTTCTCCATTATTTTGAACACTAGCTATTCAGCAAAGGGTTCTGTCTGACATGTAATAATTGGCAATCTTTGAAACTATAAAAACAGGAAGCGCAGTCGAGAGAGAGAAAGATGATCATAAGAATGGAAATGATTGTTGTGAAACAGTAGTGCTCAGAACCAACTAAGCGTCAACCCCACCTGGAGGGTGCTATACATGGCCCAACCTGGGGCTCCTGACTCACTGTGGACGGGGCCTGAGAGTAAAGAGGCCAAATAGGCCACAGGATGAAGCTGATGCCATTGATGGAAACCCCACACATAAGAGAAAGCTCAAGGATCAGGGTCTTCACCACTCCTGTCCTCCACTACTCGTGCCCTCTACTGTAGCTACACAAGGACCTGATCCTTTGGTCCAATACACTGGATAGATGATGATGTTTCTTGCCCTATACCCTGGCAATCTGTCAATCACTGATCAACACATACAGAGATGAACCCTAAATTCTAGACTCCCTAGAACTTGTCTTAAGGAGGTAGAGGTCCAGTCTTATATTTGCTTCTGTTTTTGTTGGTATCTTTAACCATCTGTCTGTCTGTCTGTCTGTCTGTCTGTCTATCTATCTATCTATCTATCTATCTATCTATCTATCTATCTATGGTTAAGGTTAGGGCTATGATTAGGGTTGGGTTAGGGTGTGTGTGTGTGTGTGTGTGTGTGTGTGTGTGTGTGTGTGTGTGTAAAGAGATAGATTCCCTATTTTGAACAATACTGCCAGAAAGATCTGGCAAAGAAAGGTAACTTTCTAACTCCCACACCTTTAGAATTTATGGCCTATATAATTTCTTCACCTTCAGTGACTTGTTTCTTACTAGCAGAAACTTATAATCACGAGGGGTGTTTTTGTCCCATTCCAATTAATGTGGGCTAATCAAATGATCTCATGGATGGGATTTGTCTAACCAAAAAGGCTTACGAAGGGCTAGGCCTAGAGAGTCTCTTTGCTAATGTGACGAAGTAGGGAAGCTCAGGCACATGGAACCATAGGCAGCTGTTTACAGCCAACGGACCACCAGCTGATACCCAGGAGAAAGCTGGGCTCAGTATTGGAGCCACAAGAAAAACAATCTCCTTCACTAGCATGAGTGACCTTGGCAGTGGATTCTTACCATGATAAGCTTTGGGATGAAAAGCTAGTTTATTCTCTGCCTCACCTAGACATAGGAAACAGTGCTAGCAATGCTGTGGCCAGGCTCCAGAAATGGGAGGTCAGAAATGCCTGTTGTTCCAGAGCACCCTGCTTTTGGTAATTTGTTATACAGCAATAGAAAAACTGATCTAAAAAGCAAGGAAAAGGTGGAAAGTATGAAAACCCACTTATCAGAACTACAGTATATGACAAACCATATTTACTGTCATGATATAGCAATGATTTATTGTTTCCTGTGATCCCTGGATTTTCTAACTTGCCATGTTTTTGCTGCACTTGATACCAGGGGAGGTCAGTAGAAAAGAGGCGAAAAGTGGTGGGAGCTTGGCAGGCAGCCTCAGGACTCCCCACCATGGCCTCTCTCTCCATACATCTAGTCTTCCAGGGCTTCTCTGGGTCCACTTCTCAGTATAGTTAACTGGACTTCTATATAGTAAGGGATCTGGGTTTCAAGAAAGAGAAGGCAGAAGGAAGGTGGGGTAAAGACATGGGGAGCACTTGTGATTGTCACTGATAAAAGCTGTTTACTACCCACCTAAGCCCTCCTTGCTCAAGACAGCTGCATACTGAAGCATCTTAGAGCACATTAGAAGGAGAATACATTGTTGGAGAAGCTGTGAAGGCAGTCTTATGATTGCCTGCTCAATGTGTCCCTTGCCAGCATTTATTTCCAAGCATGGGTGTGAGCAGCTATTTGTTCATTAATGAGACACCGTTTACCTTTGCTTAATACTCTTCGGGTAGTGGCTTAACACTAGCTCTTACACATTTGGAATAAAACAAGAACTCCACAATGTAAGAGACGTGTGTTCCAGGATCTGCTCAGAACCAATGCTGTATATATTTAAATTGGGAAAATGGCCACTCCTGCCACCGTCCTGCATCAGTTCTTCTAACTTAAAGTCATTATTTGTTGTTACTTGTTAGTTCCCTGAAGTGCAAGAGATAGAGGGATACTGGTTGAACAGGTAGGAAGTGACAAGCTAAATGAGACACAGAAGGGATTGGCAGCCTAGCACTCACAAGTTTAATATGGCCTACTGCCTGCATCGGCAGACTACAGGCTATGGGTAACATGTATGTACATTTTCAAATGAAAACAAACAAACAAAAAGACAAACAGACAGCAACAGTGGGTTGGGGAGATGGCTCAGCAAGTTCAAATCCTCTGCTCTCAAACACTGCTGTCTGTGTACACAGTCCATCCCAGAAAATTGGAGAATGTCTGCAGAATAAAGCAAATGGAGCAAGACACCAGATGTTCTCCTTTGATTTCCATATGCACATGCACTGAAATGATCACTTGAACACACATATGCATGCATGCACACACACACACACACATAAGCACACAGACATGTACACAAAGATAAGTAAGATGTAAATAAAAACAATAATACTTCATGATAAAAAGCACAGAGAGGTCAAATTTCCAAGCCTGTAGGCAGGGTTATTTAGTGTGGGCATGCCCATTTGCTCTCATATTGCCTCTTGCTGATTCCTGGCTTTGATTGTGACAGAAACTGACTGGCCCATGGAGCTTGAAATGACTAGTGCATGGTCCTTTAAGATTGCTTGCGAATACCTGCTCAGAAGGGTCTTCAGGGAAATTAGAAAAAGCCTTGTGAGGCTGAGTATCATTGAAATGCCCTCAGTGTGGTGTGCTACACTGGATGCCTCTGAGAATGGTAGGGGAAATCTGCCCCTCCCTTTCCTGGACTATTTTCTTTTTAGATAAACAGGGAAGCCACAGAATAAAGAGGATAGGAGTGAGATCATAAGTGGAATATGCTTTTCGTACCCAGGATGCTCAGGACCTTACAAGTTTTCAGCAGTGTGGTGTGTCCTCATCTTTGTGCTTCCTTCAAAGCTGCCTCAGACTCAGTCTTCCATGCATGGTACAGAATGCTGAGGGGTGGTAAACCCTGGCCTTATACTAGAGCCAGGGCCTGGAAGGATGGTCATCGAAACTATTACATAGGATGTCCCTTCCTTGGATTTCAATGGTCATATGTGTGGGTACACGGCAGGAGACTATAGATCATAAGTCAGTGGAGTGACAGAAAGCATATACTAGAAAGAATCAGATTTCATCTTTGGCAGGTTAACAAAATGGCATGGTCTAGGTGGCTTCTAAATAACAGTGACTTATACTTTACAGTCTGAGAGCCTGGGTTCAGCATGAGTGGGAAGAGTTGGCTCCCAATGTGGAGATTGCCATTTCGAATTCTCACACGATTCAGAGAAGCAGAACTCTCTCATGATCTTACATGGGAATTCTACCCTATACCTTTCCGAAAAGTACTGATCATCTCCTTATGCTCCTAGAACCATCAGAGCATGAGCCAAGATTTCAACCCCTCAACTGGACAGATTCAAAAAGTCAGTTTACAACCCTTCCCAAACACAAATAGAGTAGCATCGTTCTTATTCTTGTTACAAGGGAAGGACCAATCCACTCATGAGCTGAGCTGGCAAACTTTATTTGTCTTTTTGTAGCCCTTTAGGGGTTAATATTTTACTTGTAACAGTTAAATAACAGATTACCCATTAACTTACTCTTGGTGTGGTTAGGAAAAGAACAATGCCTGGGTGTTAAATGTGGGTGACAACCCATCTTCCCTCTTGAATGTCATCCTTTCTCACAGGACTTTGATTGGAGCAACAAAAGTGGTTCTTGAATTCTCTATCAACTTCCTCTTCATTCCCCAGACTCTGAATTTCCTTCACTAAATAATCAGTTTTAACCTGATCTCTTGTGGTTTTAAGATGACAGTGATACCTGGAGCTAAATTTTTACTGAGCGCAGTTCTAACCCTTTCAGATGCCACTGTATGAGATGTGAACACTATTATGGGGTTTTTTTTTTTTTTAAGAAGACACTGAGGCACCAAGAGGCCACAAGCTGATTTGAGTTCCACAGTGACCAATTGATGTTGTTGGTCAGTGGCTCCTCAGCTAGAGGCTAAGCTTGATCCTTAAGGAATATGCAGATATCTTGTGAACAAAGCAAAGTGAAATGACAGGATCCACACAGTGCATCAGGACAATAAGTCTGTCATTTGTCCTCACTGGTCCCAGATGCTGAACAATCTGCAGGAGAGCAGGACTCTGGGTTGCTGGAACTCCAGGACTATAGGCAAGAGCAACAGAGGAGAAAAATCATTTGGTCTTGGGACAAGGCTATCTGTGTGCTTAGGTGCGACCCCTCCTCAGAAGGGAATTCAAAGGCCAATGACGATCCAGTTGTGAGGGCTTTGCTGTTCTGTTATCTCAACAACAGACTTGGAGGTGGGAGTTTCCAGGTCCTTCTGAAGAGGATAGGGGATGTAGGTCAGGGTGACGACTTTTCTAGCTTGCATAAGGCCCTAGGTTCATTCTTTACACCCGGAAAGAAAGAAGACATTGGGATTGGGCTCTACAATTCTGCATTTTGATTGTAGTTTTCTGTAATGGTCTCTATCTGCTGTAAAGTTTCCTTGATGCAAGGTAAGGACTATACTTATCATTGGATATAAGGACAGATATATAGAATATGGTAGGGATGGATGGTGCTGGTTTAGTAAAATGACAGCTTTTGGTTTTCCTTCAGAATCTATGACCTCACTAACCCTGAGTATTTGGTTAGGTTTCCAGTCCCAGGCTTGAATCCCCTGTTGATGAGTAGGACTCAAGTCCAACTAGAGAGCTGTTGGTTATCTCTAAAGGGCTAACTCTTTTAGGAACTCAGTCTTCCAATCATTGAGAGCCATTTGGAAGGGGCTTTTTATTTTATTTTATTTTTCTTTCTAATTTGCATTATTTCCATGCCTGACTGAAAACCTGTCTTTGAGCAGGTTAAAAGGAGATAGTATTTTCTAAAAATCACAAGCAACCCAAGAGGTTAAGATCATTTTGTGTGTGTGTGTGTGTGTGTGTGTGTGTGTGTGTGTGTGTGTAACATTGTCCTTCCCATCACTCCTACATTAGCTGTGTCTGTTTCTGTCCCATAGGAACAGTTACTCTGGGACCTAGAGAGAATATTGGTCAAAGGACTAGATGAGAGAAGGTGGGTGGCTGTCATCATACAGTAACTCTTTACTGGGGTCTTCTGTGCCACAGGGTCTTCCAGTGGAGCTCACAAGTATGGGGCTGATACAAACCTACAAAGAACTCACAGAAAACTGAAGGACATCACCAATAACACTTGAAATATGGGAAATCTTCTGAGCAAGTCAAATATCACTCTGAGATGGAAAAGGGCAGGGTGGCCATCCTTGTAGATGGGCCAGGAAGGAAAACCCCTAGGGCATCCTGGGTAACTGTACGGAGCCATGTTGTGGGGCCAGGAAAAGCCGGGCACGTGGGCAGAGTCCTCTGAAGAATGTATGGCTGGAGCTGGGAGTCCCAAGGACCGTGTCATATAAGAGGCTGTCAGGGCCACGAGGGCTAGCACCTCTGACAGAGCCCAAGAAAAAGCTGCAATGCTTCCTTGATACAAGAGTAGTGGTGGCGGTGTTATCAAGGATTTTGAACAGGAAATATACATGAACTTAGAGTTTTGAGTTCTGTGGCTGCTAGGAGACAAAGACTTGGGTTACATGCAGTTTTCGGGGAGGGGTACGTCATTGCCAACTTGTATCAACCTTAGTGGGTGGCAGGAGTCAAGGTGGTAGACCCTATTTTTCATGAATGCTTCAGAAGGCTGCTGCCTCTCATTGATGTTTTATCTCAGGGCTCTGTTGAGAGAATCCCTTTACCCCCCCTCCCTTCTACTCATTCTTTCCTCCCCCTCCCCATGACTGCAGTCACACTGCGGTTTGGAAGTTTCAGGGTGAGGGTATACATTCTAACGCTGTCTTGAAAAAGTAGCCAGAACATTCGTTACTCGTGGTCAGTCAACAGAATGACAGGAAACACATTTGCCATCACCACAGCTAGCGCTCATATGGGCCTTCCTCACAGCTGAAGGCAAAGTCGAAATGGTTCATTGTCTCCCAGTTTATTTTTAATTACTTCTGCTGGTATTAGACATCTTGTGACTCCAGCAAGAGGAACATGACAAGACATGTTAGGAAGGAGACTCACTGACGTGTGGCTGCGGCAAGTCATTGAAAGGATCACTAGGACTTCGGGGCTCCGGTCAGCCCCGTGCCACTTTTCTGCTGCCTCAGCTGCTATGTCTTTTCCTGGGCTTGTTGGCCTTGGCTTCTTTCCAGGTGCCGCTGTCTTCCAAATGCATATGAGGGGTAGTGTGCATTCCCACCAGGTGACTCCACCATCTTGCAGCGAGGGACTGTCTGAGTAGACTCTACCCACTGTGCTAGCAAAGTCTTAACCCCTCTGCTTACTGTACCCCATTGTCCAATGTTTTGCTTTGCCCTGTGTGAAGCTCTCTTATTGAAACTCCTTCTTTTTATTTATTTATTATTTTTAAAACAAGGTCTTATTATGTAGCCCTTGCCAGCCTGGAATCTGATTTATTTAACAAGCAAAAGATTTTGTCTCAAATCTCAAAGTATGGCCTGAGTCTCATAGGATCTTACCCATTCATATTAGACAGTAACCCATGGCCTTTGCCCTGTCACTGTGGTAACTTGGAGTCACTAAGGCACTGATGAATGGGAGCTTGTAAGAATGGTTGTTGGGTTGCTCTGGCTGCAGCCAGAGGCCTGCTCTCTGAGTACTATTTTTCTGAGTGATAGCCATACTTTGGGAGTTATAAGGGTGTTAGTGATCCTGCCATGATTCAGCGAAGAGCGTCTGTCCAAGCTAGAACTTGGTGAGAAAGAAGTTCCATGGTAAGAACTGTTCCATTACCTGGACCAGTTTTATCTGCTGCAAAAAGAACCCATGGGAATGGGTCCCTGACACTCAGAGAAGGAAACAGTGAAGCTGGGGTACAGCTTTTTTGGGAAAAGATAGCTGCTTTGAGGTCGATCCTGCCAGTGTTGGGAAACCTAGTGTCACCGCTATTGTTGGAATAAAAATTATCCCCGTCCAGGAGAAGCATCCTTGTCAGAAGGGAAGGCATTGGGAACAAGGGCCACTGTACTTTCCTTTCTGTTGCTGCGATAAACACAGAAACCAAAACAATTCAGTAAAGGGTTTGCTTGGCTTACACACCCAGGCTATAGTCTATGATTGAGAGAAATCAAGGCAGAAACTCAAGACAGGCTTCTCACCACTTTGCATAACACTACTTCAGACTTCACCTCAATGCCAAGTACAGAAGGAACCATGCAGGGTAATGCTTACTATCTGGCTTGCAGATTGACTTATACTCAGCTAGTTTGCAAATGCCGTTCATGATCTGGGGAATGGTGTCACCAAAGTTAGGCTGGGCCCTCCTACATTAATTAAGAATTAATGTCCAAGGCAATAGCCCACAGACCTGCCAACAGGCCAATGTGGTCCAGATAATTCATCTATTAAGACTTCCTTCTCAGGTGACTCTAGACCCAGTGATCAGTGATTCTCAACCTTCCTAATACCGTGACCCTTTAATACAGTTTTTTATATTGTAGTGACCCCAAACTATGAAATTATCATTGCTACTTCATAACTGTAATTTTGCTACTCTTATGAATCGTAATGTAAATATCTGATATGAAGAATATCTGATATATAACACCTGGGAAAGGCTAGTTTGACCCTCAAAGGGTTTGTGACCCTCACGTTGAGAACTGCTACTCTAGATTGTATTGTATTAACAGCTAAAGCTAACTAGGACACCCAGCAAGAAGCCAATGGGAAGGATAACTTTCCCTCCTCCCTGCATTGGTATAGCCTACCTCTACTGGTCAAGACCCTGGACAGGAACAGCTGTCAAAGCAGATGTCTGGCTGGCGGAGTCCTGAGCCAGCCTCATAAGGCACTGCCTCTTTAGTGCTGAGATATATTCATTCATTAGCTGGCACACCCAGTGATAATTGACACCTGTCAAGTACGTTCTGTGTCCTTTGACCATCACTGACAGGTTTTTTATTTCTCTTGGACTCTTTAGGGTAAGGCACTTGGATGGGATGAGGACAGAGTAATACTACCAATGGAATGAGGTGGTGTCTGCATGCTAACATTTTTCTTCCTCTTGAAATGGGCCAATTACCCACACCATGCAGCTTGCTAAGAATCAAACAGAATAGTGTGCTAAACCTGAAAAGGGGACTTCTGTGGACTGACACCCTCTTTCTTCTAAATGGTAGGAAACTGCCAAGACTCCCCAAAGCAAAGTGGCCAAGCCCTAGCCTTTTTGTTCATTGTTGCACCCCATGAGCTATTGTTGCTTTTAATATAGAACCACCCAAGGAACAACAGGACTGGGAGGGCAAAGTCCTCATCCCCTGGCATCTCAGTGACATGCCGGTGTGGGGAGTGAGTGGTCACATGGCCAGTGCCTCTCCCACACCATTCATACCTTCACTAAGTTGTAACCAAACCCCCTCCCCTCTTCACTGAGGGATGCATCCTTTGTGGCCTGTTTTCCCTGAGGTAGCCAGAGAGACATTTTCTTTTAAAAGTTCCTGGGTTTAGGTCTAATTGGCATACTGTAAACAGCATGTGACTAATACATGCTATTGGCATATGTGGACATTTGTATACACTCATCTTGACCACAGTCTAGGCAAAAAGCAAACATATTTATCACTACCAGAGTTCGCATGACACATCTCCTCTCTCCAGATGTGTACAACACCACACATTGCCAGCAGCCCTCAGGGCCTCATCCTTTGCTATTCTTTCAAGTGTGTGTGTGTGTGTGTGTGTGTGTGTGTGTGTGTGTGTGTGTGTGCGTGTGTGTGTAGGGGGTAATCTTGCCTGCCATAATATGTATATAGAAATAAAGTGACAACTATTGGGAGTTGGTTCTCTCTTTCCAACATGTGGAGCATGAGGACTGAACTTGGGTCATCAGGCTTGGCAGAAAGCCCCATCACCTGCTAAGCCACTTTGCTGGCCTGTGGAACTTCTTCATATGAATTTTTTTGAACAGCTCCCCATCCCTCTTCAGCACACCTTACCAGTATTAGGTCACAGTCTGCAGCCTCTTGTCATTGGATCATGTGAGAGAAAACATGCAGTATTTGTGCTTTGGTGACTTGGTTGGTTAGCCTGGTGTTTCCCAGGCCCATCTGTATTGTGAAAAATGCAATAACATCCTCTTGGTATTCATGATACATTGTCTTTCTCCATTCTTTCACCTGTGGTCATTAGGGTTGTTCTCATACGCTCGTCACTGTGAATAATGTTGTAATGTACACAGGAGGACATCAGTACTTTAGAAATCTTGATTTCAATTATTATGGTTCTATTCCCAGAAGTGGGATTGTTGTCCATGGATGGTTTTGTTTTGATTTCTAAATACCCTCCATACTATCTTCCATTAGGATTATGCCTGTCACTGCACCAGGGCTCCCTTTTCTTGGCAGCTCTTGTGAAATCGCCAAATAACAAGGGTGAAGGGAAGAGCCTTAAATCTCACTTCCCCCTGAGACTGCAGTACTGAGCATCCTTACAGACACTACGGGTCATTCATATGTCTCCTCAGGGATACTGTCTACACAAGCCCTTTGTTCTTTTCTTAATCATATTGTTCGTGTTTTTATTTTGCTGTTGAGTTTATCGAGCTCATTATGTATTTGGGAAATTAACCCCGTATTGGACATGCAGTCTGGAGGCAGTGTGTTTATGGTTTGGATTTGTCTTGACAAAGCATGAGCAACAAAACCACCATAACAAAATTAGACAAGAGGGGCTCCATCAAACCAGACAGAGTCCATACAGTGCAGGAAACCAAGAGAATGCAAAGCCCATGGGATAGGGAGATCTTCTGGAGACTCGAAACAGATGGTGCCCTCAGGCCTTCATTGTTGGCTCACTCTGCTCCATGAAGACCTGATACCATTCTTCCCTGCAGCTGCCCCTCATGCCTTATGCCCTCCGCTCAACTCTCTGCTCTTGGCTACTTTAGGACATGTATTTCTCCTATTTCTTCTCCTTGGCCCTTGGCCCCAGCTTCTGCACTGACCCACTCTTCAAGTTTCCAAGGCCTGTCTCACACATCGCTTTTCTGTGAGTTTCCTACCGACTACATGACTAGTGTTGCCCTAGTCTTCCTTACAGATTTCCTTTTCTGTGCCTCACTTTTCATCTTTTAACAGACAGAGAAAGACCTTTGGGAGGTGAATTGTGCTTGTCAATCTCATCTGTGAGAAGCAGAATGCTGTAATGTAGACATGTAGACATGTAGACATGTAGAACATGTCTGCTATGCCCATTACACGAGCAGCATGTGTTACCTGGTGTGTATCACATGTCTTGGAGCCTTCCTGGATGCTGGCCAACCACTTGCAGAGCACTGAGCAAGCATCATCTTGCTGCTCCTGGCAGGATCATCTAAGTACTGATATGGATAATCAGAGCTAAAGAAGCAATGGTAGAAACAACCACCAGGCAAGTACCAGAGCTTATCTGCAAAGCCCACATCTGTGGCCTAGTCCCCAGCACCCCCTGCTGGCCTAAGACCCACGGGCGGACAGAAAGCATAGCCTGTCTAGTTTTGTTTGAGTTTTCTTGGGGAGGTGGCACATAGAGTACCCAGGGCTCAGTAATAGTCTCAAAATGTCTCCAGTTGTAGATGGCAGTGAACTAGCTTTCAGAAAGCCCACTCTGGTAGGAAGATGTGACTTTCCATAAGGATGTCATTGTCTGGCACCTTGAACTTCTCCATAGCACTAGTTACAATGGCAGCCAGTGTCTGGCACTGTTCTCTCTGAAGTGTTCCGTCTTCTCCAACACACAGGGCAGTTTCTAGTTTTTTATTCCAAGCTTCGAACCTGGTAAAATGCCCTATACACTATAGACACTTGGTAAATACCTGTGGCCAGAGGAAGAATAACTGGATTTAGGTTCAGTTAAGCTATCTGCCTCTGCCTTTAAGTCGCAGACTGGACTGCTTATTAATGCTGTGTGTACCAAGGGGATGATTTACTCTTTAAACTTGATCCCAGCAGCTCAACAGGAAGGGTTCTGAATCCTTGAGTCTGGCATGATCCTTGTATTGTACAAGGTCTTCAGCACAGATGAGACATTAGCTTACTTAGAATTCTCCCCCGCTTTGGAGTAAGATTTTGGGAAACCCGATAGCCTGCATAAACCCAAACCGTGCATTCCTTCTCCACTCATCTATGAATTAATCAGATGTTTCCTGATGCCAGATGACTTTGGCCAATCTCTTTTCTGCCAAACTACCTTCATGTTATTCATTCCTAGGAACAGTGGGAAGACAACAGGCTTGAGGGCAGGTGGAGGGCACAGAGCACTACAGCCCAATGCTTCCAGCCTGGCCCCTCTCAGAGCCTCCTTAGGGCCCAGATCCTCGCACAAGGGGCTCCCCAGCCCTTCGCAGGGTCTTCCCATTCAAACTGAAGTTGCTGTATTGTTTACTCATCCACAAAGTAAAAAAATAGATTTTGTTCTAGTCTCCTTGTTCCTTGGGGATTCCTCTCTAGGAAAGAAAAGAGCTGAGGGTGGTAACTAGTGGGCCTCTGTGGGGGACTTACATGAGATGTATGTTAACTATCAGGCATGAATTCTGAGGCCCGACGTGCCTAATCGGAAAGCAGAGAGGCCCATGTGGAATTCAGTGCTGGAATTTAAACTGAACGGGAGATGTGGAGGGGGCGGATTAGCTAAATGGCCAGGCAGCTTCCTGGGGACCAGGCAGAGCTCTGGAGCAGATTTCCCAAGTTCCTTCTGCTTGGGGAGGGTGGACGGAGCTGAGGATGAGCATCTGCAGACTGTGGCTTCAGAAGCCTAGATCTGGGGGACTTTCAACTCTTGCTTCTATGATTTTGACCCTCACAACCTGTGGAAAGTTTGAGGCTTTTAAGATTTGGATCACTCTAGTTTTGCTTTCCCATGTCTTATTTTGTACCTCAGTGGGACACGATAAAATGTGGTGGTTTTAGAATTTCAAAGGAGGACTGTTCCAGATCAGGACTCCAAAAGGGAGGATGTGTGCATTAGCCAAGCGGTACTTACTGAAATGTTTCCTTTGCATAGAGTAATTATCTTATTCTGTCCACAGAAGCACTTCTTTCTTTTTCTCTCAATGCAGGAAACAACCCGTTAGGAGCTTGTCTTCTTATAAAGTTCAGGCTCCCTTGAAAAAGAGAGAAAAGTGCATGAAACATTTGACAGTTGGCTACCAGACACATGAGGAAATTGTCTGGGACAGAGGTCTGTGAGCATGCCTCTTGTAGACAGACACTTGATGATGATGCTCTGCCAATGTCCACAAGATTGTGTGATGGAAGAGTAGTGCTGCCCCTGCAGGGGAATGGCTGTAGAGATTGCTTTATAAGTCCACGTTCTGAACTGTGTGTTTAATATGCATATTCAAATATACATCCGTCTATGCCTTCAACAAAGCACCTCCTGATTACCCCTTCTCTCTCTACCATATAATTTCACCATACATGGTGTCTTCCTCATTGACAATAAATAGCTTGGTGGAATACGTAATTGCACTCCAAAGACTTGAGAAAGGGTAATGATTTCTTAGTATTGCTGTAAATTGGAAACCCAGCAGAGTAACCAAGAATTAGAGAACCTTATATCTGAAAGCCAGAAAAGCTGAGCTTGGTGTTCAACTTCTCCCTCAACTCTGTGATCTTAAACCAGCTGCTCAATCTCTCTGACTTTCAGTCTTCAAAACAGCCTTGCTAGTACTTCACCCCTCTCTGTTGTGAGGACAATCAACAACACAGGCAGGATCTTTCTGTACTTGAAACCTGGAGGGAAAATGGACAAGAATTTTGAAAGAATCAAAAGAAACAGGCCTGAGTCCTGTAAACGTTTATGGAATTTGAGGGTGGAGAAAGTAGAAGTATGTAAGATGAGTTCTTGAGAACTTTCTGGAAGAATCCTTCTCTGTCCTTGCTCTGGTTTATCCTACATTTTAAAATTTACATCTAAGCAGTCTTTGTGCTTAGATGCCATTTGGGACCTCCCCTGTGTGCAGGAATCTCTGTGGGCCTCAGAGACTGGAAGCCACAGGGTATGTGTGGGGGAAGGGGGAGGTGGAGAGGGTAGCTTGTCTTAGAGACCGTGTGGAACTTGTTAGTGCCTTCAGTTTCATTGGTGATGTGAGGGGACCGTGTGAACCAAGGTATCTACCTCTTGCATCTCTGGACCTCTCAAAGCTATCTGCTATAAGACTTGGCCTTCAAGGCAGCAAGACTTTGATCAACCTGTGACGGAAGGTTTGTATGAAAGAAACCCTTTCCCGGCTTTCCTTTTTAAACACAAATGGGATCTGGAATTGGTCCCAGATAAGACATCTGCCTCTTAATTTCACTTCAGAGGGGCAGGATGACAAGAGAGGCGATGAAGACAACTAAATGCATTTATGATTTATGCCCCCTGTGATAAATCAATGGATGATTTCTCCCCAAAATGTGGTCGCTGTTGGATAACTCATACCAGCTGACATATCTGTGAGATACATAAGGTGCCGAGGCTGAGCCCTTTCCTCAACATGTGCACACCAGCCCTGGAAACCACACCCCAAAGATGGAGTTCACTGTGTGAGTGGGGGCATTTCTCTGCATCTGGGAAGATGTCCGCATCACCACCATCCTCTTCTCCTTGTATCTGTTGTGTTTCTTGTGGTTGATGGCACCAGCCAAAGCAGCTTGTCTCTCTTGTGTCCAGTTTGCACTGGTCTCTGTGTCTGTTGATGTAGAGTCTTTCCATTCCTTTGAGTTGGCTTGAGATAGCCCAGCTATCACCACAATCACCCTAAGCAATCAGGGAGCAGAAAATGATCTTCACTCTTTTATGAACACCAGCTGGCTACCCAGCATGATATCCTACATAATAAAAAGATGTCATCCCAGGGGCCAACTGAAGACCTAAGATGTGATATTCTGTAGCATTTCCTGGGAAAGGCCCCTGAAGAGCAGCCAGGGGACAGGGTCTGCCCATTCAAGAAGTCCAGGATGGCCTAAGTGTCACCAACTGGCCATCCCTTCCCCCAATACTTCCTCATATCCCAAGGGAGAACTCAGAAATCCAGATCTGCCATCATCCATCCTTTGAAATCTCAAAATATCTGATGACCTTTGCTATTTGTTCCCCTTCAAGTATGAGATCCTAACTTAAATGGAGTTTGATAGATTCTATCTAAAAGCTAAACTCAAACACTCCCGTGCTTTGTGAACATTACATAATTTGGCTAATTGCACCTACGGAATATTCTGGGCAGGTGGCACACCCACATTATCTGGATTCTTACTTCTTCACCAGAAGAGCCACATTCTGTCTTGTAAGCTTCCTGCATATACAGATGCTATTTGTGACCTGCATTGTCCTTTGCTTGGAAGATGTCTGTGTCTGTCTTGACATAACTGAGACATTTCTTGAAAAGCATCAAGACAATTTCTTGGGCCCACAGTGGGAAGGGAGGGTACTTGTCAGTGACAGAAGAGGCAGAGCAAATGCTCCCTTAAAGAGGCCAGTGAAGTGGAGGAAACTTCTAGACCAGGTAACAAAAGGCAAAAGCAGCCTGTGACAATTGGTAGCTGGAAGTGGAGGTAGCGACATGTTCTAAGATTCCTGGAGCTTCTGCTGTAACCTCTATTGTTGCAGGCCCAGGTGGCCTTTCCTATCCAGACAGCAGAAAGAGAAATACCCACTTATTTAAGGGATATCTCTTCTGGCACTTATGTTGCCAATAAGCCTGTGGCTGTGGTTCTCTAGGACAATGAGGACATCTTACAATATACCAGGGTGATCTGAGCTGACTCTTCTCTAGAGACGCCTCAAGGGGAAGAGGTATCCTCCACCTTCACATGAGCCAGCGGTACTAATCAGAAAGCGTTGCCATGGAAACGGCCTGTCCTGCTTGCTCCCCATCACATACGGAATCCTAAATTAAAAGGGAGTTTGATAAATTCCACTTAATGCCAAAATGAAATGCTCACATACTTTGCTGGGTATTACATAATTAGGTGACTTCTCAGAGGAGTTCTAATTACACCTGTGGAATAAGTTCAAGGAAATGCGATGCATTCATCTCTCTGGCACTCCCATCTGTCCTTTAGCACAGTCCTTTGGGGCTTGCCTCCCTGCTCAATGAGAAGTTTTATTTACAGTCACAGCCCTTGGGAATGAAACACCAAGTTATTTTTTATGAGGTACTTCTTTTTTAATTCCAAGAAATTCCACTTTCCTTAGCTTCAGATACTGGATAAATGGCCAAGTATAAAGTAGCTATACTAATCCCAAAATGTAATAGTTTTCCCCCAAAAGAATTAGTAATACATGATACTACAAGGACTGCCAGCAATTGGAAGAGATGACGGAAGTCAAAGGGGATGAGTTCACTGACCTTGGATTTCTAAGCTGCAGCAGTAGGTACTCCATTGAGTTGGACGAATATGAGAGTAGATGGGTTCCTGAGACAGTCAGTGGACGGGTCAAGGGAAAGGGTCATGGATATATGAATGGATACATGAATATTTAGAGAGAGCAGGATGCAGATGGGAGAGACAGAACTCAGGAAAATATAACATTGAAAATACTACTGTTTTTCACTACTTAGATAAAATGGGGTAAATAGTTGGGATATTTTTCCTTATTTTTAAAAAGGGGGAAACTGAGATTCTTTTAAGTCCTCCATAGAAAGAAGGTTTCAGTGGATAACATTAATGATGCAGGAAAAGTTGACTTCTCGGAAATCATACATATCTTTCATTAAAGAAAAAAACAAGTAAGAGAGTGGAAAATAACGTGGACGTTTTATAATAAGTCCTTGGTACCCAGAATTAGAACAAAATTGTGCTCGAATGTTCCTTTGAAGTAGCTTTTTCCATAATGCATTAGTGAGTGGAAACTGAGCCAAAAAATGCCATTTAGAGAAATATTAGGGGGACATTGCCACCTTCGTTTCTACATGTTTCTATGCAGAAGCTCTGTGTGGGGTTGTTTCGTCATAAGTTGACACAGTAGGAAAGAAATTACAAGTGTCTTCTCATGTCCCTCCCTTCACATGAGAATTCCTATATCTCTTCTGATGGCTGCAGGTATTAAAGGCAGTTTTGTTCTGAGTTGCCCTACTGTCAAAATTTGTGCCCAAAGACAAACAAAGGAAGGCCTTGAAAGTTGTGAGACTAAGTTTTTCTAGAATAGAAGGTCAATCGTATTTTGTGCCGTGTGATTCAGGGATGACCCAGTAGTATGAAGGACACCAGAATTGTGTTAATCCCCAACAGGATCTGGACACGTGGTCTCACTAGACACCACTGTCTGGCTCAGTCCTAGCTCAGCAGGGTCTGCCCATGTGCTTTGAGATTGAAATCCAAGGCCACAACCATGGTCGGATCTCTAGATCTAAATGTAGATTTTTTTTTCTCTCATCAGAGAAGCTGTTTCTGGAGCTAAGGAGGTAGCTCACCAAGTATTTGCTGCTGAATAATGAGAAGCTGAGTTGGGCCCCACACCCATGTAAAAAGCTGCACATGTAACTCAGCTGTAAGTGGAGACATGTGGATCTCTGAAAGCACTTGCCAGCCAGTCTATCAGAATCGGTGAATTCCATATTCTGTGAGAGACTCTGACTCAACAAATAAACTTGAGGAATACCTTGTGTGGACTCCTGGCCTCCATACATGAACATGTGTGTATATATACACATCTGTATGCACATGCTCACACATGGACATATGAATGTGTACACATGAACCACATGCTGCTTATGAACTCTTGTTACTCCGAGGCTAGTTCCCTCATGGTTCTAGCAGAGGCAGCCCACAGGTCTGGGTGTCTCTTTTGGGTCCTTCCTCTGTTTCAGGCTGCTATAGCATATTTGCTACATGGGCATATCTTCAGAAGTCCTGGTAACATTCATTTATGAGTTAATCATCTAAAAGGCCCTTCTCTGATCAACATTTTCAAACATGAAGTTGGAACCTTTGAACCTCAGGCTTTGAGGTTACTTTGGAGGAGTGAATGATATCCTAGTTCTGAACCTGCATGGCTTGAGGAGCAACCCCATGGCTCGGCTTGCTTGGCTGAGAAACCAGCCCTCTCCACCTACTAATCTTATGTCGCGGCACGTGGTTTCCGTTCGGGAGTTCCCACTTATTTTTTAATAGTGAGTTCAAGCCTAACATTTTGGGCTCAGTTTATAAGTTTATAGTAGCTGTCAATTAATCTCACTCAAATCGACAAGGTGACAGTGGTTCTGAGTGTTCCTTGCTACCTGTCCCAATGTTCTGGGTTCCCGAATGAAAGATGCATACACTCGGCCTTATATTAAACTAACGCCTCCCCTCTGATATTCCTGAGTTATTACTTACCAAATTCTACCTTCTATCCTTGTTGCCCTAGACCCAGTTGGCAGGGGCAGGAGGGCTGGGGCTGCTTCTCTCCAGCTCTTACATGCTGGCTGTCTCTCTGTCCTTTACTTCTCAGACATGGCAGCTACTCCCCAGCTTGGCAGTTTCCCTCTTCTTGCTCCTTCCGTAGTCCTTTTCCTGGGAATCCTAAAAGTCCCGCCTCTGTCTCCCTGCCCAGTCATTGGCTGTCAGCAACTTTATTTACCAATCAAAACCAACTGGGGGCAGGGTCCTGTTGTTGTAAAAATATAATAAAAAAGTATTGTTGTCTTTTACCCCGCTAGGTCTGCACCGCGGTGCCCCAAGATATCTGCTAGATATCTTGGCGGAAACACAGCCCAGCCGCACACTTTCCTACACTCAAACCCTCACATAAAAGAACACACAACACAATAATCTTAGATCCAATTGGTAAGATATAATTGCCCACTTAAACATACAAAGCCCAGTACCATCCATCCCTTAGGAACATTGATAACAACCTGTAAATACACAGAGCAGAATCTTAACATCACCTGCCATGGCTTCTCCCCTCTCTCCGTCTCTCCTTCTCCCAGTCTCCTCCTCTTCCTTCAAGCTTCTCTCCCACCCATCCTTCCTTCTCCTCCAATGACAGGCCTCCTTCTATCCTGTACCTGCCCCTCACCAGTACTTTACAAATTCAATGGAGAGGTGGCTCTGGTGAAGTCACCTGAGTTCTGAGTCCTTGACTAGGCAGCTGTCCTTGCGGCAGTGGAATTAGCATCAAAATACAGTAACTTCAGGGCAAACCACAACAGGGTCCCTCAGTGCCTATAAACATGGATTTCCATGTAATTTTGGGGACCAAATTAACATAAATAGCATTAGACCAAATCCATGGCAGATAGGATTTGGTTTTTAAAATGGAATCATGACATCTGCCAGTCAGTTTTGATTTCAGCTAGTTGGCAACATCAACAACCAATGGCCGACCATTGAGGAAAGTGGAAGAAATTAGTAAAAGGGGTCCGTGCCGGTGACACCCGCAGAGGTGGCCTCCCTACCCTTGATGGTGGATGGGCCTATTTCATTTCATTTCTGCCCCTTCCTGTCCCTTCATTCCTAACATGGCACTGGATCCTGAAGACAGGTGCCTTGGCTGTCACCCATGTATCACTTTATCTGATTTACACACAGATAAAACAGTCTGGTTTGTATTTAAACCACACATTTGAAGAATGAGACGAAGCAGATGCGCTAGAAAGAAGACATCCCCTTTCTCAAAAATCCAGACGACTCTTCAATTTGGTTGTGTTTAAGGAACACTTTGAGTTTAAGGTCAAATATCAACATACCTCATGAAACAATGTGAAAAGAAAAGCAAGTCCTCTGAACACTGGAGAAAATGGCTAAAATGTTAGTAACAAATGAGATGCAATAAAAGGATGTTGTTAATGAAATAGACAGTGCCTCAGATTCCCTTTCTGTGCTCTGGACTGTGACCGAGAGGAAACTCCCCAGACTTTACCCTTCGAGTCCTGCTCTCTGGCAGAGTGTAGGCACTAGTAGTGCTGCCACAGACAGTTCTGCTAGGATGCTGGGTCTCACACCCGAGGACTGGAGAAGAGCATAGTTAATGTGAAGCAAAGGCTCCACTATTGGGCATGGAGGCCTCCTAGGCCTTTCTGTTTCCGTAGTGATAGCATCCCAGGCAGTGTTGACACAGGCCTATTGCTCAGGTGGTGAATGTACCCCAGCTCATTCCTGACATTTGCTTTGCAGCAAGGGGGTGGTTCACAGCCTTTTCAATCAAAAGCCAGTTCATTCTCTTAGTGTTTGCAAATGTAAATCTCCTCACCAGCCTTCAAGGAGGGCTGTAGCAATGGATGGGTTTATCATTCCAGCCACTGAGCAGTAGGGAGGAGGACCTTAGAAAAAGTGTGAAGCAACTATATAGGGAGACTAGAGGACTGGAGGCACAGAAGCCATAGATGTGAGCCAGGTGTATAGTCCAGGCTTCTGGGCTCAGGAGCAGAAGGTCGCTGTTGTGTTTATAAAATGATAAGGAGAGGGAGTATGTTTTGGTGGAGGTGTAGTCAGATATGGGGGAAGGGGGTGCCTCTGCAGGCCCATGCTGAGGCATCCTTCCTCCTGAGGGACCAGCCATAGTATAGAATAGAGTTTATTTAGGGCATGGGGAGGGTTGTTGAGAAGGTAGTAGAGACAGAGAAAGGCAGAAAGAGAGAGAGAGAGAGAGAGAGAGAGAGAGAGAGAGAGAGAGAGAGAGCGCAGAGGAGTAGAGAAGTAGAGGCTAGCCATGAGCACATGGAGAGAAAGGGGGCGGGAATGGGGGGGAGGGAATTAGAGGACAGAGCAGGAAGAGAAGAGCAAGAGCAAGAGAGAGGGGAGGCAAGCAGCCCCTTTTATAGTGAGTCAGGCACACCTGGCCATTGCTAGGCAACCGTGGAGTGGAGCTTAGACAAAATGCTAACAGTTGCTACCACTGCCCACTGATGATGAGATCAGGGTCTGATCAAAAGCTTTGGGGGTAACCAGTGGCTGTGGTATTGCCAAAAACAGGCAAGCAAACAAACAACACTAAAACACTTCGCCAAGGCTATATCGGGCAATTTGCATTGTGCATGAGAGTTAATAGACCTTGGCCTGAAGTGTGAAATAGCCAAGAAGAAGACAGTTGCCAAGCCTTTTCAGCTGTTCTAGTGGCCCATTAAACATCTATCGGCCCAAGTGAACTTGGAGGGCTTATTTAAGTTTCTCTTGGCAATACAACAGGTGGGGAATCACTCACTCCTGAGCTCCGACATTGTTCCAACAGGAGTCATACAGACTTCAGGGCACTGAGGAGGAGTCCCTTATGTGCTGCCTCTCAGGTATCTTTTGTTGTTTTACAGCCTTTGAAACCAGAGCGTGTATGTCCTGGTTGATCATTGAAGTCCTCACTCTGAACTGGATGCTGCAACAACCAGCACCTTGGGGTTAGGTGGTGTCCCCTGAAGAACCCACATCTATGTGTGCACAATCTTTCAGTACGGAATTCACCCCGTCTTGGTAGCATTTGGCCTCTTAATTTTGGCATTCCAGTTATGTTTCCTCTTGCTCTTTGAAGGTAGTCTCATTTGGCAGGGTTTCCCCTTCTGAATGGGATAGAGGCCCAGCAGCAGCAACTCCTTCACTGTAACACCTTCTGGAAGACAGCATTCCCTCTTTCAAGCCTCTGACAGAAGAGAAGGCATCTTAGCCATTTTGTTAGAGCTGGTTCTTTTCTGCTCCCAATTGCAGGCTCTCTCCTTGAAGCCTCTGTAGGGATCCTATTATTCCAAGAGCAAGAACAGCTCCCAGTATCCACACAGGCATTCCTTTCTGTCCACAGTGCCCAGCCATGCTCACATGCCTTTGCCTTGTTTCACAATGGCTGTGACGTTGCTCTCCCCTGAGCCTTGTCTGTTAATGGCAATGTCTGAATGGTTAACCTTGGTTAAGCCCAAGCTCTTCAAGGGTAGGATCAGGACTGGCTTCTGGGGTGTGCTACTGGCCTGCTTACTGCATAGGCATGCAGGCTGCCATGCTCAGGAAAGACCCGGGTCTGGCTGAATGTCCTACCACTTGCAATCATTGTATCAGACTCTGAAAATCACCCTGCCCGTCCTTGGCTGGCTGGGCCATGCCTGCTCCTGCTAGATCTCCAACACCCGGCATGTGCTTAGGTGACATTGCAGAATTGAATGTTAGTGTGACAAAGGTGATCTTATCAGTGCTTAAAGTGCCACACATCTAATATCAGGATGCTGCATATTCTCCTGGCCACTGACTCGTCCATTGCATTCTTCTCGTGACATTTGATAAATGAAGCCAGAACTGAATTAAAGTGATACACAGACTATAGTGAAGGGAAAAGAAATGGTTATAAAGTCCAGGAGATATATAGGATATATCTGTCCTAAAGTGTGGAGAAAATGCCCTTCAAATAATAGAGAAATTTAAACCAGTGACTGGGGTTCTTCTGAATTCATCCTAAATCCCCCAAATTTAGAATTAATCTCAAAATTCCAAGAGTGGAATTTCACTCACTTTTCCCCATGTTTGATCAGGACCAAGGAACACAGATACAACAAAATGCCCAATTAGATTTGTCTATCTTACAGCTAGGGAAACCTTGCCCCACCCCCACCTCCATCTCTCCCCAGAAAGCATGATCAGGGGACTGCTATGGAGATTGTACGCCTTCATGCTTATATGCAGTGTGCCAGTAAGTTTTCTGTCACTTTGTCTGAGCTGAATGCCTTTTCCTGTGCTTCTCCCACACTCACCCAAAAAACGAGTGCCATGGACTGTGAGGTTGGCAGGTTTTCCAGGCTGCGTTGGCATAAGCTGTTAATAAATTAGATGCACAGAAGTGTGATGCCGGGCATTTCCCCCTGGAGTTCATAGGCCTTCCAGAACATTCATGACTCATTATGGCTTGTACAGCAGTTTATGCCCTAATAAATCAGAGCAGCTTTGCTGAAATGGGAATGGATCATCATGAATCTTTCTGTTGGCATTTTCCTTCTACAGGCACAAATAATGAAGCAAAACCGCCCCATCTGGATGTTCTGTAAGAGAACTCACAGCAGGAAGCTGCTTTCTCAAGCATCACAAAGGTCACTGTAGGTGTCAGGAGTGAGGGCACAGCTGGAGCTGTGAGGGACAGTGTGGAATGAAGCCATTTACAGGCCTTTATCACCGTGATTATAGGCATTAGCTGGACTGTCAGCGTCCTGTTCTCCCATCCTGTGATGGGTTACAGTCTTCCCTGGTTTCTCACGTTTAATCTGCAGACTTGTTTGCTGTCTTGCAAGCACACATACCTTGAAAGGTGTGCGAACCTCTTTCATTTGCATTCTGTTCCATTTCCTGGTGAGGCTTGCTGTATGCTGAGCACAGTGGCCCAGTAGAATAAGGGGCACTCTACATATGAGGTCCCAGGATCCTCTCTTCTGTTGGCCCTTACCTGTGCAAAGCGAACAGTGATGAAAGCCAGTGAATATGGAAATTACTCATGGGGTGATATTGGCCAGAAGTGGATTGTTTTGGCTAGGAAATCCACCTTTCCCTAGTGGAGGCTTAGTGGTCATTAAAAAGTGAAGGTTGAAGAAGAGCACAAATCATATTAAAAAAAAAACAAAAAACAAAACAACAACAAAAAAAAACAAACAAACAAACAAACAAAACACCACCACCACCTAGGCACCACCTAGGGATAAGTCAGGAATCTGTGTCGTGTCCTGTACAGATTCACAAGAGGACCAATCCACCATCTTAGAAGCAAATAGGTAATTGATCTTTGTTGGTTTGTTTTTGATGGAATAGCTGAGGGCTCCTTCAGAAATTGTATATCCAGTCAAGTCTAAGATGCTGTCTTTGGCTTTTCTTCCTTTCCCCACTTACTGGTCTGGGCTCTTGCCCTTGTGAAAGCTGTGGGAGAGCTCTGGAGGCTTCTGGGATGCTGCTTCATAGGCACTTTAGGGGAACTCCTGGAAAGTGAAGAGCATCTTCCCAGGGCTGAGCCCTTTTCTGTTCTGCAAGGCTCTGGAAGACTGTTCCTCAATGATCGCTTCGCTGTAGCGAAGGCAGAGGAGAGAGCAAGTGAGGGAGGGTTTGATTTATCAGAAGTGACAAAGAGACCAAGTGCTTGCCTGTGCCCTCAGCTCCTTTCCTATTTATATAATGCCCTGCCTTCCAGCTTCCCCAACAAGATGGCCTGATGAGGCTCAGGGACTCTGGTAATACAGCTGCTCCAGTAGGCATGCATAGGAAAGACCCATAGACTCTCCCCCAGCAGTAGGAGCCAAAGTCTGCAGAGGGAGGGGCTGTAGTCACCTCATGACGGAATCAGCAGTGAAAATGAAGACTGAAAGCCAAGTGCTGCTTGCAGATTGTGAATTGCCAAAATCTGGAACCCCAAGACTCAGGGAAGCAGTAAAATCCAGGAGAAGTTAGTAACGTGGCACCATTGCATTTGCCTGTCGGCTCTTGCTGTAATGGGACAGTCAGTGAGAACTGAGGGAGGTCTTCAAGGGACAGGAATGTACTCACCCTGATGACTGGGCTCTGCCAAGGGAAAACTGAGTCTGGCTTCCAGAGAGGTTTTCCAAGTAAGGAACCTGAAAGTTCTCTCGTTGTCCTGAATGATGCAGATCCCCTGTGGGTCTTTTCGCTGTAGGGCAGTGTTGGAGTACCAAGAGACCTCATTTGGTACAGGATGTTGAGTACATGGCTGTTTTTCTAAGGTTTCCGTTGAAGCTGGCACAGTCAGCTCGGGTAATTAGTACCTTCGAGAAGCTGTGGGAGTCAGTCAATGCTGCTTTTATTGGTCGGAGTGTCTTAATCAGAGTGGCTGCTCTGCAGTTCCTGGGAGGGAAGTTTAAAGAGAAGGAGAGATGCTGTGTGTCCTGGGGCAAGGGCCAGCTAAGAAAACAACCCTTGGCTGAGGTCCCCATGTGTGTTCTTGTCCCACCACGAAAGTTCTAACCCTAATCCCGCCTTTTCTTTCAGAGATTCCCAGATAGACCTCAGATCTCCTTCTTATATCCACACTGCTCTTCTCTAAAGTGAACTGATAGTTTCTCTGGCTTCATCTCAAGAGTTGTTTCTAGAATAAAAACTAAAGACCAAATAGGTTTTGGTCTGGTCAGGACTGAAGCTACGTCTTTGGGAGAATTTCCTTGGCACTGCTAAGCTATTTTCTGGCTGGGAGACCCTGGGCATGATGAACTAGGCTTTACTGTGAATAGAATAGAGTTGGTTGTATGAGCATTCTCTCTAGGAAGTTGCAGGAATGAGAGAAGAATGCATAGATGCTTGGTCATAGCAGCTGATACAAGCAAATACCCAGTAGATGACAGCAGGGATGACGATGATGATGATGATGACGATGATGACAACAACCTCTATATTTTGGAAATCTATAGTCTAAAGCTTACAACTTAGTTTAAGGATGATACTCAATTGCAATTCTGCATCCCCACTTCTTTAGAGCAAGATATCTATCAGCCACTTGTATTGCTGTGACAAAATACCTGATGGAAAGCAGCCTAAGAAGAGAGGTAGGGTTTGTTGTGGGTAAAGTCCACAACATGTAGTTGCAGCATATAGTCCAGCATTACTGAGGAGTTGGGGGCAGCAGGAGATTGAGACAGTTGGTCATGGTGCATCCACAGTCAAGAAGTGCAGGCTTAGACTTTTCAAAATCTACTTTATTTGTGGCTCTTTAATACTTCAATCTCCCTTCTAGTGCACCACTCACACTAGAGGTAGGGAAAAAGAAAAGTTAATAGGAAACA
Source organism: Rattus norvegicus (assembly GCF_021556685.1). NCBI lineage: Eukaryota > Metazoa > Chordata > Mammalia > Rodentia > Muridae > Rattus > Rattus norvegicus. The sequence goes on along the minus strand of NC_141549.1, from coordinate 4,528,684 downwards.
AGGTTGTGTACCTGTTTAGAAATAGTTCTTTGGGGCAATTCCAATCTTCAGTTGTCAACAGTCCAATACACTAGCAAAACACCAAACATGAATCAGAAGGGGCAACTCAACCCAAAAGAAAACATGAAACCCCACCAACTGGCACAAGTTCATGGAAGCAAAGCAACTGAAATATCTCAAGAATTTCTTTGGTGAGTTACTGTCTACGGAGTCATGATGAGCAAAGATCAGCTATGTGTAAAGTGAACCAATGCTAGGGTCTCCACCCCATCGATGGTGTTATACTTATACTCTTTCTAATTGTCTTGTGTCCTTTCACATGTCTGCTCTCACAAAACATCCTCTCACCTGTGTCTACTTTGGCAAAACATCACATGACATAACTGAGTTTCCAAGGAAACCAGAAATTTCTACTTCAAAGAAGCACATGGAGTTAATTGGTACTGCTCAGCTCACTTTCTCCTTTTGAGTTGGTCTGATAGTTGGGGTAGGTCTTCCCTCTTCCTTCACTTGGTCTGGAAAGCTACTCACAGCTATGCCTAGAGATCAGTATAAACCATCAGTAGGTGAGTGAGTTTCACAAGACAGGAACGCTATAATTGGACAGAGTTTGAGCACTCTAACCAGTTAGGAGTTTCCTCTTTGCAATGGCACACTACAGGGATCTGTCCTGAACAGCTGCAAGATCAGTGATATATCTGTGTGTTTTAGAATCTATTTTACAATTGCTGGACTAAAAATTGGGAAAGTTAGGCCATATCCATATTTGTAGATTTGCATGCTTCAAGGTCTTAAAGGTGGAAAGAGAAGAGGTTGTTGGGTAAGTCCAGGAATGCTACGTGTAGCCTTATGAGTTAAGGCATGTTTCTGTTTTGCAGGACCTCTGCACATCTCCAACATACTTGCAAAGCCCAAGAAGAAAGCATGTCAGTCTTTCCAAACTTAATGTGATCATCTATTTTTCAGACAGCAGCTTGTGAATCTAGTTAGAGCACAGAATGGGCTTTGAAAAATTAGATCATTCTCACACATTTTTAATTTTTTTGTCTTCAATTCTCAAGATGTATATGTTTCAACAATTCCAATGATTTTATGAGTCTCATCCCCCACCATGAACTTTTCACATTTTATCAAAAATGAAACTTCTTAAAGGTCATATTTAAATGATGATTCTTCTTTCGAACGACTTTGAAAACTGACAATGTTTGCTAAAATATTAAACCTTACCACTGATGATACATATTCAGAATCCCAGCTTCTGTGCTAAATCATGATTTGGTCCACTGTCTGGCTAGAGCTATTCTTCCTCCTGGTTGACTATCTCTCTGGACTTGTCTGTACAGAGAACCTATGCGGGGGAAGGAAATCAGTTCTTTCTACCCACCTTGGACTCCAGTCACCCCTTGGCTACCTAAGAGGCAAAGGGAAGACAGACATCTCCTGTGATGAGTGAGAAATACAAAAGTTTTGTCTGTTTCTTTGTTGTGATAAATAAATAATTTTACATGAATGACATTTGTCAACTGTCACCCCTGAAGACTTTTTTTTTTTTTTTGGGTTCTTTTTTTTCGGAGCTGGGGACCGAACCCAGGGCCTTGCGCTTCCTAGGTAAGCGCTCTACCACTGAGCTAAGTCCCCAGCCCCACCCCTGAAGACTTTTAAAACAAGTTTTTGTCCTCTTAGCAATTATGTACTAAAAATTAGAAAGGAAGAAAAAAGTAACTGTCTCTTCCAACCAGTTCTATCTCAGAATAAGGACTGGGTCCTTACTATTTTCTGTTTGAGTGAATGATAAGGGATTTTTCCTCCTTTAAAGAGGTCCCAAAAGTGATGGCCTCACACATTCCTTCTTTTAAGTCATTGCATTCAAAGTGAGGAGGGAATCTCAAAGGTTAATTGTAAGAAGGGGAGGATGGAAGTTTGAAGAAAGGAATGAGTTTACTTGTCTTTCCAGAAAAGTCAGGCAAAGGATTGACAAGAAGAGAGTTGAAGGGTACCCAGTAGTAAGAGAGACATTTGAAATGTTTTATTATACATTTAAAGGGGAACTGGCTAATACAACTGTATTTTACTCCAGCCATACTTAGCTTTTTGGAAATGGAGAGTTGTGTTTACTTAGATGGGAGGAGCACGATAGACGGAATTGAATGTGGATTCAAAGGGAAAGAGGGTTACTCTGTAGTTGGCAAGGAAAGTTCTGGAAGGTGAGAGAGGAAGGTTATATTAGTCATGGTTTTCTAGAGGATATATATGTATATATATATATATCTGTGTGTGTATGCATGATGTATATATGTATGTATGATGTATATATGTATGGCAAAGGTATCATTAGATTGAGTTATGTGATACAGGCTAAGTAGTTCCACAGTCACCATCTGCACACAGATAGGCCAAGAACCTGGTAGCTGCCCAGCAGTGAGCTTGAAAGCTTTAGTAGCCTCAAGCTTGTGCTGAAGCCTTGAAGGATTCCTGGAGAGCTGCTGGTCTTCAATCCATGTTAGAAGGTCAAAGAAACTGGGTTCTAATTCCATAAAGGATGATAGCAGCAGAGGTAGAAACAGGGTGGATTCTCACCATAAGGAGGAACATAGACAGGCAAATAATACCCTCTTTCTCCCTCAGACCCTTTTCTATCTGGGCTACCATGGAAGGGGCTGCCACTTTGGAGGATCAATGTTACTGAGTTGCAAATTCTTGGAGATACTACTGCCATGTCAGCCTTAGTGTGGCCTCTGTAGGTTTCACAGTTCCACATGTGCCCTGTTTAAGATTATCTGCGAATAAAGCATCTCACAGACATTTGGGGGACATTCTCTCTAGTCTGGACCCACAATGAGTAACAAAACCTTGAGTCTTCTACCCAGAATTAATCCTTCCAGGAAACACTTTGACTGACCCATCCAGATGTATGTTGATTCCAGATTCAATCAAGTTGACAGCAAATATTAATCATCACAGAGATGACAGGCCCTAGAAGATCAATTATATCAAGGACTTAATGAGGGAACCAAGTTGGAGATCTGATAGATAAGTTTAGAAAAGCCAAGATTTTATAGGAAATTCAGTACCAACAATGCTAAAGTCTCAGCTAAAGCCATGGGAGTAGGCAGGTCAGGTAGGTAGACTGTCATCAGGAGGAATGATGGAAGAGCAGAATGCTGTTGTCACCAAAAACAACAGGAAGATAACAGAGGAAGCCAGTGAGCCTAGTTCGAAAGCATACACAGGAGATCGGAAGGTTATGAGGTAGCAGTAATTAAAGGGAATGTGGTTAGTATTGCCTGTTTGAGGCTGTAAACCCTTGGCTTTTTATAAGAAACCATGGTTGGATTTTCTAGGAAGATGCCTTAGTAAGTGTCCAGGATTCATGATGTGCAAAGTGTAGGAAAGACAGAGCTATCACTAGACAGGAGCGGAAGAGGAAGAAGACTCCAGGGACAGATAGTGTATAAAAGTGAGTGTCCTATTGGGACATTGAGGATCAGGTGGATTTTGTGAAGTGGTACAGGAATTGCAAAAGGAGCAACAAGCAACTTTCAAGTAACTGGGCAGGGTAGACTTACTTAGGATAAAGAATCATCAGAAGATAGCATATGAAATTAAGGAGCTGTGTGTTAAGGAATAGCATGGGGCTTTCCTTGCAATTGTGAACAATGCTTGAAGTCTCTCTTGACATCTAGGGGAAAGGTGAGCCATAAGTCTCCAGAAGTATCTCTTTCTGAGGTTCATGGCATGGGTGAAGGGCTGCTGTGCAGTGTAGTGCTCAGGTAAAGGAAAAAGCTAAAATAGATGGATTACAAGGGATCAGGATTGTTGAGTTGACCTTTCATAGGGACACGACTCCCAGCCCTAGTGTACCTATAGGTTTCACAATTTTACATTTCTTCTGCTCAAGATGAGTGTGAGTAAACCGTCTCGGTGGTCAGAAGACATTTGGGAGATGTTTTCTCTAGGCTGGACCCATGAAGAGTAACAGGACAGATAGAGCCTTGAGTCTAGTGCCAGTATAGCAAGGAAGATTTCTTTTCTTCTGTTTCCCAAACCTTAACAGCTACCTTCCTAATGATGCTATTCTCTGCCCCACATCAGCATCATGTCCCATAGTCATGGAGTAGACTTTGGGTCATTTCATCTCTTCTGTGGAACCTGGTGAGAATCGGCAGAGGTTGCTTCTCTGCAGCATGGTCCTGGAAGTGCTATGTTTCTGTTCTGGCATAACTCCTAGCTCTCCTTCCTTTACCTTCCTGAGCTGACTTTCCCAAGTCTTTAGTAGTATCTGCCTTGCAGGTGATTGTGGACATTGGGCATACATGCAGTAGGAATGCCAGGCAGGATGCTCAGCTTACAGCATGTCCTTGAGAACCATTAGCACCCTTCTCCTTTCAGAAGCAGGCCTTTGGAGTCACAGACTCCAACTCTACCTGTTGGAAGACTGGAATTATGGTAAATGGTACTCAGAATGTGGGGGCACGGAGGTCATTGCCAGCTTATATTTACACATGAATTAACACCTCTCCCAACACTCAAGACAGTTCCTGAGTCTTGAGAGCTCCCTGACAGGCCTTGACCACATACAGTAAGAATGGTATTGTGAAGTCAGGGGCATGGGTGTGTGAGAGCAGGATGTGTTGTGTTGTTTGCAGTATAGAAGAGTTAGCACCTCCTTCTGCTCTATCTAGTGGCCTAGGTTGTCTGAACCAACCTTCCTGTGGGCTGGCAAAAATCTCAGGAAGCAGAGGGTCAACCCACTTCTTCAATGAAAAAGTACTTCAGATGTCACAAGCCAAGGAGGATTAGCAGATTACGTTCTATTTTAAATTTAAAAAATCAGCTTCTGGAGGAGTGGCTCTTGTAGACAAAGAAACGAAATTGACCTGGCTGAGAGTTTGGGTGTCATTGTCCTTAGAATAATTGTTTTGCCCAAAATGATTAAGGTCATGCAATTATCTTGGCCCCAGGTTAAGGTTTTATGTAGGATTGCTTTAGTTACAGTGCAGGCTGTCTTGGAAGTTTGTAATTACTTGGGGCATTTTCCTCTGTTTTTAAACTCAAAGAGTATGTGGTACTTGAGAAACAGAAAGGAGTTGATAAACCCATAAGTTCAGTACTGCAGCTAAACAAGTAACTATCTGGAGAACAAAACATATCTGATTGACTTTACAATGCCCTCCACCCTTTTCTCCCCACCTTCCTTCCTTCTGTCCCCTCTTTTCTACCTACCCCTTGATGTGGTACCTTCTTGTGTTTTGGCCTCCAATTAAGAACAGGGTGACATGCTTCTCTCAAAACTTTGGACTTTAGTCACCCTTCAAAGTGGGTAAGTTAGCCATAACAAGTACAAAGTGGATAGATGACCACTTAGTAGTGTTTAACTGTCACAAAGTTGAAAGTGTTGTCTGTGGGGGCCATACTTGTTACTTTTACTCTTTTAAACCTTTACTAAATCTTATTGTCTTTACCTGTGCCCATTCATTATTTCAGTGGGTGAAAATAGCCAGTCTCTGAATCAAAGAAAATGCTAGAATAAAGTAGTGGCCCCAGGAACACAGCTTAACTTATTAAGCCATAAGAGGATGAGGGAGTTGGAAAGATGGCTCAGTGGTTAAGAGCTCTGACTATATTCTTCCAGAGGTTCTGACTTCAAATCCCAGCAACCACATGGCAGCTCACAACCATCTATAATGAGTTCTATGCCCTCTTCTGGTGTGTCTAAAGATAGCTACAATGTACTCATAATAAATAAATAAATAAATAAATAAATAAATAAATAAATAAATAAATAATTTCTTCAGATATAAGAAAGAAAGGATGGAGGAGAGAAAGCAGAAAGGGAGCTGGGAGACATTTTAATATTGACAAGGAATGCTGAGTTATTTCTAGACCCTTGAATAATAAGTTATGATAAGAGACAAAGTTAGAAATGATAACTTGAGGGTAATATGATAACTTTTCATATGTGAATGGAATGGTTGAAGGTAGTCGTGGGTGGATTTTATTTTGAGGGCTTCTGTTGAACATCTGAGGATGTTGAAGAAAGTACTAAGGGATGCAGACAGTGAGACCTTCAAAAGGCTAAGCAAGTCTGCTTTTTGTAGACCTTTCCAATTTACCTCATGCCTCTCAGTTTATCTAGAAGGTAACCATCTAGAAGAGTGATGAGACTATCTGTTGATCTGTATGTGTGCATGCATGTGCACATGTGTGTATGTGTGCACCAGTGTGTGTGTGTGTGTGTGTGTGTGTGTGTGTGTGTGATATTTAATAGAGATGATATTTAGGAGAGTGTTATTTAAGGCCTACTATCCATGTAGAAGAAAACACAAGGAAATGTAATTTGAAGTTAAGGAGAGAAACTACATGCACACATGCACACACACACACACATGCACACACATACAGAGACATACACATACACACAAATATTCAACATTAGGGGAAAGTCTAGTGAACAGTGGTGTGAGTAGTAACTGAAGACTGGATTAGCCAGCTAAGAAGTGACCCATTCATTGCCACATTCATTGCCTAGGATGATAACTTAGTCCTCTAGCTCTTCCTCATCAGTAAAGACCTTACATACTCAGCACTGCCCTTCGTTTGATCAGTTGATGCCTTGGGGAATGGATTCAGGAGGCCATGCAGACCATTCTTTGAAGATGTGCTGCATAGTGGGTTCATGGTCAGCAAGATAGGAAAAGGAATCACCACTATGTTGGTGAATGGAGTTCAATGGAAAAAGTATTTCTTGTTTTTAAATGAAATGCCAGACACTCTGTAAATATTTCCTATAGCAAACAACAAAAACAAACAAAAGCCAACCTGTGTGTTGATGGCCTATTTGCAAATTAATTTAAGAAAATATTGAAGCTCTTAAAAATCCAGATTCGAAGGAATCAGAGAAAGAACTGGAAGAGCTTGAAGGGGCTCGAGACCCCAAAAGTACAACAATGCCAAGCAACCAGAGCTTCCAGGGACTAAGCCACTACCTAAAGACTATACATGGACTGACCCTGGACTCTGACCCCATAGGTAGCAATGAATATCCTAGTAAGAGCACCAGTGGAAGGGGAAGCCCTGGGTCCTGCTAAGACTGAACCCCCAGTGAACTAGACTATGGGGGGAGGGTGGCAATGGGGGGAGGGTTGGGAGGGGAACACCCATAAGGAAGGGGAGGGGGAAGGGGGATGTTTGCCCGGAAACCGGGAAAGGGAATAACACTCGAAATGTATATAAGAAATACTCAAGTTAATAAAAAAAAAAAATTAAAAAAAAAATTAAAAATCCAGATTCAATCTTACTGTAGTCTCTCTGACACTGAACCTATATAACAGAACTGAGTGAACATGTTTGTTGCTGTTAGTTTAACTTAAAAGTCTATATTCATAAAAGCCAGTAACAATCTACAAAGACACTCTCAGTTTTTTACCTTACCTTTATGAACAAAAGCTAATCTCTTTGTGCATGGAACTCTTGCAAGAATAGCTCATAGGGGGTAACTGCCAAAAGTTGAAAGTTGGAATTTTAGTATAAGTGCTGCCGAAGCGAGCACAAAAGTTGGAATTTTAAAGTAACTGAAATCATTTGAAAGCAAAAAATGGTTTGCTGGGGGGAAGATCACAAACTATGTCCTGCACTAAATGTATAGATATTTCCAAAGGTCTACACTCCCATCATTTGGGGAAAGGACGGCAAGATAACTGCCCAGCTCACTGCTTCCTCCCTAGTATAAGGCTTTGTGCTGTTGGCTACACAGATGTTTCTCATTTTTCCGGGTGTGTTTATATGTTTGCAAGTTTCTGAGGCTGTGTTGATGAATGGAGTTTTATTGAGTTTCTATATAGCTTTCAGATAGTAAAAATATATGTAAGCTCCTTAGCTTGCCCCCACACCCAACCAGGTCCTTCCTTAAGGAACTTACTCTAGCATCTAACTAGTCTCAGTAGTCTCTAGCTTGTCCTCAACATTCTACTAAAACTAAGACATTCCAAGGCAAAAGGGGGGAAGGGACTTGGTTGTAGGATCATGAAAAGCTAATTTGCTGTTGATGGTTGGTTATTGACTCCCATGGCAAGAAGCAGCCGAAGGCTGGCAAGTTGGCTTGCCACCAAGCCTGATGACCTGAGTTCCATTTCCAGTATCTGCATAAGGGAGGGAACGTACTAACTAACTCATCTTCATACACAAACATGCACATGCATGCGTGCGTGCACACACACATATACACCCACACACACATGGGGGGGAGGGAAAAGGGAAGGGGTGGAAGAGGAAGAGGGAAAGGGAGAGGAAGAGAGAGGGAGAGTGAGAGTGAGAGAGAGAGAGAGAGAGAGAGAGAGAGAATGAAAATGGAAATTTTACAAATTCTGAAATTAAAAAAAAACTATCCCAATAGAGGCAGCCTCCATGTGCAGTCTCCTTTTCCCATTATCTGCAAAGAGAAATGTTCACTTCCAAATTGTACTTAGGGCATCTGGATGATTCAGGGAATGATCATCATCCCAATGATTTTGTTAAATGTTGGAAATGGGGCATGAGGCCTTATATACATTTGGTAAGCATTCTCTCACTCCCCCACCCACCCCACAGTGCCATCCCTGTTCTTGTTTGTTTGATCACTGCCTAATGGCTTCTATTTCTGAAGACAGATGGGTATATGGAGTTCTTGTTTTAAAATGTTTTCTTTCTATTTTAGTGTAAAGTACACTCTAAGGTGAGGGGGAAAGACATGAACTCATACTGTGTCATCACGTGCTGTGAGAAAGGAAGGTTGAATCCTACCATGAGGTAACCAGGGTAATACATAGAGGAATTCGAACAGTTGGATTGGCTGGCAGGTTACCTTTTAATAACTAAACACTTTGACAAGAAGTCTGACGTAAAGATGTTGAAAAGAAGCACAGTAACTACGAGGCTTTGGTTCCTGGTTTTAGAGGGTTTGGTTCACGCTCACTTTCCATTTATCCTGGGTCCATAGTAAGGGAGAAAATGATGGCAAAGGCAGGAGAACAGTGGTGATGTGGCAGGTGGCAGAGGAGAGCTGCTACCTCATGGCAGTCAGAAAGCAAAGAAAGAGGGAGGAACACACTGTAAGTACCAGGGTAGTGTCATTCCGGACCAACATTTTTTCCCTAGGCATAACCTCTTAAATTTCCAACCTGCTGGGGATGAGGACTTCAGTACAGGAGCCCTAAAGGCACATGCTGGTTCCAGATCCTAACAGCTGGCAAAAGTGAAATGACTCTGGTTCTGAGTTTGGAATTGTAAATTTAGGCTCAGATAAAGACAGCAACTTGTCCAAGAATTCCTACAGACAGAGACTTTGAATTCACACCCATACTGGTTTGCTGGCCAAATGCTTTTCTATTGTTCCACTCTGCCTTCTGCTGGGTCTGTTTTATAGGAAAACAGATTAACACACACACACACACACACACACACACACACACACACACACACACACACACCACGATATCCTGATAGCATCATGACAATAAAGAAAAACTATGTGAATATAAATGAGAAGGAATTATTGGTAGACAAAATTGGTCTCCTATTATTAGAAACTTAGTGATGAAATCAATACTGGAGAACAAATTACATGTTCAAAATTAAATATCCTGAATGCTCTCAGAATGGCCTTCCAATATAACCCTCTTTCATCAATAATTCTGGTAAATATAAAAACACAGACTTAATCACCTTTGGCAAGGACATCTTTAGGATTGTAAGGGTTGGGGCCTGTGTCCTCCTTAGGGAGAGGGAGTTAAAACAAAGTACATGCTAACTACACCGAGATCCACTGCCTTTCTTAGAGCAGGGTCATCGCTGATGGCATCATTGAAGCTGAGCCATTAATTTTAGTTTCTGAGTTGATTAAACTGTATGACAAAACAGGGCATGAAAATATGAAAAGCAGAAATTGGATTTTGGTTATCTCGTGCCGGCAACTAGATAAAGGGTCATATAAACAAAGGGTTATAGATCATGTCTTCTTCCGTCATTTACACTCTGTCCCTTGCAGCCATTTTCTGACAGGAGCTTTAAAAACAAGGAGAAGAAAAAGAAAAAAAATGGGGAAATTCATGTCTGGAATGAAATACAGAGCTATAGGACTAATGATTTTCTTCTGTGCCACTTGACAAGGCCAACTTCAAGTTGCTGGGGGAGAATTTGTATGAAATGGCGCTCTCTAGCTTTAATCCAACCCTTTAGTTCCTTCTGGCAAGGGCACCAGGAGCCAGCTTCTCTGTATAGACGAGCTCTCTAGGTGATGAAATAAAGAGGCAGATATAGATACAAGAAGTCCAAGCATAGACTGGAGCAGGGTGAACCAGCGGTTACAGGCATGGGTTAAGAGTCAGTCCACTGCAAGATCCACACAGTCAGAAATCAAATGTGGATTCTGGGGCTGTGTTCTTGGTGGAGTGCTACTGACGGGGAGCCATGGCTGGATGAGGGAGGATCATTCTCCACCATTAACATTGCTGGGAGTAGGTTCTCCATGCCTTAGAAGGTGTCCCCGCATCCATGTGCACAGGGGCAGTGCTAAGTTCTAACCCCCAGGACCTGTCAATTTGGCTTTAGCTGGATGTGATCAAGTTAAGATAAGGATATGCTGGATCAGAGGCCCTAAACCAGTGGCCAGTATCCTTGGAGCTCAGGACAATTTAAAACATAAATGGAGGACGTGAGGTTGAAATGGAAGATATGTGGAGTTAGAGAGGGAGGTGTTGATGGATATCATCAATATACACTATGTAAAATGTGCACCATGAAAATTGCTAAGAATAAATGGAGTCAGTACATCAGCCTTAGAAACCAGGCATTGCTCCTGGGTGGAAGGTGCTTTGACAGCAGACTGGTTGTCCCAACAGGAGCAGTTCCATCAACTGACTTAACAAAACTCTAGTCAAAAACAGTGAGCGCCCAAGTGTTGCACATGCCACTGCGTGTTCTGGAGCATGGAAAGGTCTCCCTCTCCTCCACTTGCTTTTTCTTCTCCACCACCTCTTGTGCTGTGACTTTCTTAGAGTATGGTCGACAGGCTAGGAATCTAGAACAATACACATGCATCCCCTTTCAGGTGTGGAGGTTGGAAGTCTAAAAGGAAAGTCAGCAGGGCTCTAGAGATGGGCTGCAGGCCTCACTGGCCTCTGCCTTTGTGGCTGCAGGCATCCTTGGCTCTCCTCCTTCAGCTCCTGAAGCCCAGTGTCAGCCTATGCCTCCTTTTGATGCTTGCACATGTGTCTTGACACTGGGGCCACATAGTTACCCTCCTCCCCTCTCCAAAATTCTGTCATATTCTAAGGACATTGGTCATTGGCTGAGGCTCCTCTGATCCAGCATGTCTTCATCTTAACTTGATTAAATCCAGCTAAAGCCATGCTCGCAGTTCCTGGGAGGTGAACTTCAACTTATATTGTGAAGGCAGGACCGTAATTCAACTAATAAGAAATAGCATCTTTATTTATAAACATACATACACAAATACAAACTTTGATCGTATTCTCTTCCCTTATCTTCTCATCTCGTGCTGCCTCCCATAGAACCCCTTCTTCCCAGAGTCGACTGCACATTGTGTCTTCTGTGCGTGAGTGCAGCATCTGCATTTAACTAAGGTTGCTTCCCCTAATATGCCTGAGGGTCTATTTATTTGAACAAAGGCAACTTACTAGTGACTACACAGAAGAATATGTCTCCAGCCCAGTAACCATTAACTGTCTATAGCTCTTCAGGGAGGCAGGAGAAAGAGAGAGAACCTCCCAGGACTTCACTGCCAGGGATGGAGAGATGGCTCAGAAGTTAAGAGTGATGGGCTACCCTTCCAAAGGAGCCCAGTTCAATTCCCAACACCATACATGGGAGGTCACAACTGTCTCCAACTCAAATTTCAAGGGATCCAATACCCTCACACAGACATACATGCAAGCAAAACACCAATGTACATAAAAAAGGAATCATCCAAGACAGAAAAAACATTTCCACTATGCCTGAAAGACTGCTGATGAGCCCACCCTTTCCTTGATTTTATTGCCAAGTAAGTACAACTGTCAGTTCAAGGGAACAGCAGCATGCCCTGTCCAGAATAATGCGTCTTAGTCAGGGCTCTCTAGAGTCACAGAACTTATAGAATGTCTCTATATAGTAAGGGAATTTATTGTAATGACTTAGAGTGTGCAGTCTAACTAACCCAACTATGGGCAGCTGTGAATGGAAAGTCCAAGCATCTAGTAGTTGCTCAGTCCCACGAGGCTAGGAGTTTCAGCTGGGCTCCTGAATAAACTGGAATCCTGAAGACATAGGTTCTAGCAGCTATGCTGGCAATACCTGCAAACAGGCAAAGAAGAGTAAGTCGTCCTTCTTTCAATGACCTTACATAGGCCTTCAGCAGAGGTGTGGCCCAGATTAAAGATGAATACTATCACGCCTGGATTTGGAACTTGCTCTGCCTTGAATTCAGAGATCTCCTTGCCTTAGTCTCCTGGGATTAAAGGCGTATGCTACCTTGTTTGGGCCTAAGCTTTTCATGATCACTATGCCTCAAGGTCTGGTTCACAGATGTATCCTCCATTTCTGGATTGTAGTTCATTCCAGATGTAGTTGAGTTGACAACCAGGAATAGCCACCACAGGGAGTTCTTGCTTTGACCAGGACTAGGTACAATCTGAAATGGCCTGCTTCACTGCCTGCTGTATCATCAATTCATCCCTGCCTGGACACTGCAAACCAGAGTAACATTTAGTCAGAGAACATTTAGCAGTCACTTCCCTGGCCTTCTGCTGCCTTTCCCTTGGTGCATTTTGTGATTTTAGTAGATAATGTTATAGATATTGAAGAACAAGCCTGCCTCCATTTTACGCTTAAAAGCCATTTTATAGTGTAGACAGGCAAGTTCATTCCTGTTTATGATTAAATCTCTAGTTTTCAAGGGCTGAGCTATGTTCCACCTGTAGCCCTAATTACAAATGGCTCTGTACTGCCTGTTCCAGGAATGCTAATCATGTCTTTGTTTCAAAAGTTAATAACCATCTTGCAACATACCTTTGTTTCAAAAGGGTTGTTATGGTTACCTTGCTATGACTACCTGTTGTTACGACCACCTTGCAATTATGTCTTTGTTTCAGGATGTCATTATGACTGACTTGTAAGGCTTATGTTCTGCTCTGTTAAACCTGCCTATTTTTGCCAACATTTTCCAACATTTTCCCCCATTTGGAAGGCCCCTACCCCTGAGCTATAACAACCCTGTTTTCTTCACATCCAATGCTTACCTCTCAACCCTTCCTCAGGAGGAGGCCACCCATGTACACAAATTAAAAGGCTTGTTTTAATTAATTGTTTACTCTAAATTAATTTGATCATGATGATGTAAGTCAGTGGTCTTTCTCCTCCCATCTTTGGGATTAACAGTATCTGATCAACAGACAGGAGCTCTTGCCTTCCTCATTTCCTGTGATGCCAAAATCAAGCATGAAACATTGAAGACCATTATTAAATATTTGTCATGTTCAGCAGAAAAGTCTATGCCAGTGGTTTGTGACCCTCTCCTGGGTCAAATGACCTATGATGGTTTGTATATGCTTGGCCCAGGAAATGGCACTATTAGAAGGTATGGCCTTATTTGAGTAGGCGTGTCACTGTGGACATGGGATTTAGTACTCTAGTCCTAGCTGCCTAGAAGCTAGTATTCTGCTAGCAGCCTTCAGATGAAGATGTAGAACTCTCAGTTCCTCCTGCACCATGCCTGCCTGGATGCTGCCATGATCCTGCCTTGGTCATAATTGACTGACCCACTGAACTGGTAAGCCAGCCCCAATTAAATGTTCTTCTTTTTAAGAGTTACCTTGGTCATGGCACCTGTTCACAGCAGTAAAATCCTAAGACATGACCTTTTCACAGGAGTCACCTAAGAAAACACAGATATTTACATCATGATTCATAACAGTAGCAAAATTATAGTCATGACCTAGCAATGAAACTAATTTTGTGGTTGGGGCGGTCACCGCAACATGAGGAACTATATTGAAGGGTTGCATGATTAGGAAGGTTGAGAACCAATGGTCTACACTAACAGGGATAAAGACACTCATGGTTCATGAAACCGGAAGAGCAGTTGGGGATCCAGTATGACTGGGGTTGTGGGTACTAATAGGCTGGTGTGGATCTCAGCCTACTAGCTGAGAACGAAGAGGACTACAAACCTACCCATAAGTTCTGAGATGAGAAACTAGAAGACAGGTGTGTCTTGCTGGTCAACAGCAACAGCAAGAAAGGTGTTCTTTCTTCAGGCCCTTTGCCACTGATCTAATCAAGTGACGGGGCATCTGAAAGAAAAGAATCAGCTCCTTGGATCCATTCGTTCCCTTCTGCTTGAAGCAGGCATCCTACCACATGGAGCACAGGGATCTGCAGACATCTGTTTCTCTTCAAATTCAGCAAGACCTGAAGACTCTGATTTTGGTTAAATGTGAACTTACAAACCATCAAAGCCTATGTATACAGCTTGGCAGTCAGGGGAAATGTTGAAAATGGAAGAAAACAGTTACTCTCCAGTGAGCATAAGCTTGTAGTGATATCATAGGGGACCAGTGAGCAGCTACAAGTGCAGAAGGGTGAATGCTGTGAGGGCAGGAGGTCATGGTCAAGCTCTGAAAAGTAAGAAAGAACAAGCATAACCTCAAATAGCAAATTTTAAAGGAAAGAAGGAAAACCAGAGAATTGAATGAGTGAATCAAGGTTCTTAAAGTTTTTCTTCAGAATGCCAGATAGTAAATGTTTTAGACTTTACAGGCCTCTGTCTCAACTATTATAGCACCACAGCAGCTGTAAACAATGTGTAAATAGACAGGCTGGGCACACCACTGTTCCAATGAAACTTTATTTGCAAATTTGGCCCCTGGGCCATAGTGCAACAACCCAGGGAATGAATGGATCCAAGGAGCTGATTCTTTTCTTTCAGATGCCCTGTCTCTTGATTAGATCAGTGGCAATGGGCCTGGAGAATGAACACCTTTCTTGCTGCTGCTGTTGACCATGTAATTACATGAAAATCATGTAATTGAGCACTAGAAAATAACCGTGGTGGTTTGCTGTTACCATAGACAATTGCAGAAAGGTGTTTGTTTCCTCAAGTCCATCCCTGGTCATTTTGTGTTTTGAGGGCTTTTTCTTTGTTTTTTCCTGCTACTGTCACCTTCTTGTCTTCCTTTCTCATTAGGTAAAGTTATTAGTTTCTGCCTTCTGCTTTTGTACTGTTGTTTGGACTTCTGCATGGGCCTCCTTGAACCATCATTCACCTCCAATGAAAGCAAGAACAACCCTGCATCTCCCTACTCCACACTGGTACCTAATGGCCATCAGCAAGCATCTGCCAGATGCAGTTTGTTGCTATGGCATTTGTTGCTATGGCAAATTATTTGACTAAGGGAAGAAGTTTATCTTTTGGTATACAGTCCATCATAGTGGGAAGGAATGAAGGCAAGAGTATGAGGTGGCTGACCCCACAGTGTTTGTAGTCAGGAATCAGAGAATCAGTTAGCAGGCTCTTTTCCCCCATTTTACCTAATACAGTAGTTCCATTCAGGGGATGCTATCACCCATGTTCAGGGTAGGTCTTCTCTTCTCAATCAAACCTTTCCAAGAAAGCCATCATATTTGTGTTCAGAGGCACACTGCTTATGATCACACAGCCAGTCAAGAAGACAGTAGATTAACCACCCTGCCTTGCTATCACAAAAATCCTTTTTACTGTGGTGTTCTGAATGAGCCTGTTTCTCTTACTAGCCTGTGTTTATTCCAATCATGAAATCGAGCAGTCTTGTTGCCTAGCTAGACCACAGTTTGCCACAATGCCACCTAAGGCCAAATCTGACCCAGTGCCCGGTCTTGTTAAATAACATTTTAATAGAATACAGAGATCCTCATTTTTTCACCTACTGTCTGTGGCTAACTTTTCACCCAGTGCCTGACTTAAGCAGCTCTGACACAGATCAAGAGGCCCACAAAGCTAAAGTATTTACAGAGAAGGTTTGTTGATCTCTGAGCTAAATTCTTCAATAATATTCTGACACACACTTGTCATTAAAGTGCATATGGCTGACACTGGGCAGGCAAGATTAGAAGCTGTCAGCCTCCATTAAGATTCATGGTCAAATGTTAAGGCAGTATCAAGGTTGAGTCAACAAGCAAGCGGGGAATAGAGGAAATCTTCAATAACTCAGCTGAATTTGAGACGTTTACCAATTTACATTGCATCAGGTTTCAGACATTATGATGTCAGGCCAGTTCATGACTTTGCTTCCCAAACGGTGTGCCGAGGCACCGCGGGGTACAGCAACAGTCACATGTGCTGTTGCAAGGAAAGCGAAGTTATAGATCGCACACTGTTTGACACTGCTTGAGCTGATGGCTTTGAGGATCAAGTTCTTTCAGCAATATGATCTCCTTGTCAGGAGGGATTTTTGGCAGCTGTGTGATTTTGTAAATGAGTATAATGTCTAACAGGAAATGAGGAGTGACCTCCTGGGCTTGAAGACCGTGTGCCCGGTCTAAAAGGTTTCTATATGGTTATTTGAGCATGTTATAAGTAGAGATGCGGAGATAGCTCAGGGAGGGCAAACGTGCTCGCTGTGCAAGTCCAATGACTGGGTTCTACCCTCGGAACTTCCAGCTTTTAAAAGAACTGCATGTGGGGTCATGTGTCATTTTCTCCAGCATGGCTAAGGCAGTATTGGATGTTGAGACAAAATGGGGTGGGAGCTGCCCGGTTAGCGAGCCTAGAATGCACGCACAACAATATACACAACTTGATAGGAACAGCAGGGGCCACTGTGCCTCAACAAGGGAAACCTACTACAGACTCCTGAGAGTTGTCCTCTGACTTCCACATGCATGACCTGGTATGTGAGTGTGTGTGTGTGTGCACGTGCTCATGCCTGCATATGTGTGCATTGTTTCTGGCACACAAGCACGCTATAAATAAAATTTAAAACCAGGAATGTTATAAAATATTTTTAAATACTTCCTAGATTGTTGAGACACAAGAGCTTAATAAAAGACACTCTATTAGATATTTGTTTTGGCCTTGAGTCATGGTGGTGGGGAGGGGGGTAGTTGAGAAAAATCCAGAAGCCCTGGTAAGTGATCTGGACATATCTGAATGAGAAAAAGAATTCATCAATACATCCTGACATTCATATGAAACTTTTCTTTTGCTTAGGATAAAGCTTCCACGTTTTGTTAAGGGAACAAAAATCAGGATAGACATGAAGTTGATCATCTTAGCCCTAAGTGGTTGGTTTGCTGAGAACTTTGTGGATTTAATATACAAGCTAATAGGAGTCACATGGCTGCCAACTAGTTGAATGTTCATTGCATGTTAGAGAAACAACACTGCCCAACGAGGCATGTGCTCACATAAGCTCTAGGAAGCATTTGAACAGAGAAACTTGTTTCCCTCATCCCATGTAGCTGCCCATATCTGGACGAATTTGACTTTGAAATTGTGTATGCATATATGTGGTGTTCATGTGTGTACATGTGGAAGCCAAAGATCAATGTTTCCTCTCATCCTCAGTCACTTCCCACTTTAAAAAAAATTTATTTACATCCCCAAATGCTGCCCTCCATTCTGGTCCCCCTACCCCCTCTCCTTCACCTCTGAGAGAGGGTATCCCCCCTCCCCCAGCGCATCAAGTCTCTGGGCACATCCTCTCCCAGTGAGGCAGAAGGTAGCCCTCTGACACCTATGTGCTGGGTGCCTTGGACCAGCCTATGCATGGTACATGCTCTTTGGTTGGTGGCTCAGTCTCTAGGAGCTCCTAGGGGTCCAGGTTATTTGACTCAGTTGGTCTTCCTGTGGGGTTGCCATCGCCTCCAGGGCCATCGATCGATCCCCCAACTCTTCCAGAGTGGTCGTCTACCTCCATCCAGTGTTTAGCTGTGGGCGTCTGCATCTGTCTCAGTCAGCTGCTGGGTAGAGTCTCTCAGAGGACAGCCATGTTGTGCTTCTGTCTGCAAGAACAACATAGCATTTATAATCGTCTCAGGGATTGGTGCCCGCCTATGGAATGGGTCTCAAGTTTGGCCAGTCACTGCTTGGCCATTCCTTCCTTCAGTCTCTGCTCCATTTTTGTCCCTGCATTTCTTTTAAGACAGAACCAATTTTGGATGTCAAGTTTTGTAGATGGGTTATGTTCTCATACCACCACTAAGGGTCCTGTCCAGCTACTGGAGGTGGTCTCCTCAGTTTTTATTTGCCCACTGTTGGGTATTTCTGTATGACTGTTAAGGTCATCCCTGGGAGCCTCACCTATTCTAGGTCTCTGGAACTTCCTAGAGATTCACCCTAACCCCCATCCCCCCAACCCCTGCAGCTGCATATTTCTATTCATTCTCTTGGCCTTCTAGGCCTCTCTCCTGTCTCTCCCCATACCTGATCCTGCCCCTCCATCATTCTCCCACTCCTTTGCCCACCCAGGTTCCTCTTTCCCTCTTCCTCCCCTGGCTATTTTGTTCCCCTTCAATGTGGGATTCAAGCATACTCACTTGAGCCTTCCTTCCTGTTTCCGTCTTTGGGTCTGTATGATATCTCTACTAAATAGCTAAATGCTAATTGGTTGTAAAGTATTCTCTATGCTACAGCTAATGTCCACTTACCAATCTCATACGTGTTCTTTGGCTCTGGGTTACCTCACTGAGGACGATCTTTTCTAGTTGCATTCATTTGCCTGCAAAATTCATGACGTCCTTGTTTTTAATAGCTGAATAGTATTCCATTATGTAAATGAACCACACTTTCTGTAGCCATTCTTTGATTGATGGACATGAGTTGCCTTCAGTTTCTGGCTATTACAGATGAAGCTGCTATGAGCACAGTGAAGTACACATGTCCTGGTGGTGTAGTGGAGCATTTCTTAGGTAGGAGCAGTATAGCTGGGTCTTCAGTAGAACTATTTCCAATTTTCTGAGAAACCACCAGATTGACGTCCACAATGGTTGTACAAGTTTGCAGTCTCACCACAATGAAGGAGTGTTTCCCCTTCTTCACATCTTTGCCAACATGTGCTATCACTTGAGTTTTTATCTTAGCCATTCTGATTGGTGTAAGGTGAAATCTCAGGGTCACTTTGATTTGTATTTCCCTGATGACTAAGAATGTGAGTGTTTCTTTAAGTGCTTCTCAGCCATTGGAGATTCCTCTGTTGAGAATTCTCTGTTTAACTCTGTATCCCATTTTTAATGATTTTTTTGGAGTCTAACTTCTTCAGTTCTTTATATATTTTGTATATTTGCTCTCTGTCAGATGTAGGGTTGGTGAAGATCTTTTCTAAATCTGTAAGCTGCTGTTTTGTCCTATTGAAAGTGTCTTGTAAAAGCCTTACAGAAGCTTTTCAGTTTCATGAGATCCCAGTTATCAATTGTTGATCTTAGAGCCTGAGCCTTTGGTGTTCTGTTCAGGAAATTTTCTCCTTGCATTCAAGGAGAATGCCAATGCATTCAAGGCCATTTCCCACTTCCTCTTTTATTAGATTCAGTGTGTATGGCTTTATGTTAAGGCCCTTGATTAACTGAGACTTGAGTTTTGTGCAGGTGATAACTGTGGGTCTATTTGTACTCTGATACATGCAGACAGCCAGTTAGACCAGCACCAGCTCCAGCTCCAGCTCCAGATGCTTTCTTTTTCCCATTGTATGCATTTGGTTTCTTTATCAAAAATCAAGTGGGGGTTTATTCCTAGGTCTCTGATTCTATTCCATTGATCAACCTGTCTGTCTCTGTACTAGTGTCACATGGTTTTTATCACTATTGCTCAGCAGACAAAATCATTCATTTCGTTTAGATTTTCCAGTTTTGTCACATATAAGGTTTTATAGTAAGATTTGATTTTTTTAATTTCCTCAGTTTCTATTATTATGTCTCCCTTTTCATTTCTGATTTTGTTAATTTGGATACTTTCTCTGTGCCTTTCAGTTAGTTTGGGTCAGGGTTTGTTGCTTTTCTCAAAGAACCAGCTCTTGCTTTTGTTGATTCTTTGTATTGTCCTCTTTGTTTCTAATTGACTGATTTCAACCCTGAGTTTGAGTATTTCCTGTTGTGTACTCCTCTTAGATGTGTTTGCTTTTTTGTTTTGTTTTGTTTTGTTCTAGAGATTTCAGGTGTACATTAAGTTGCTAGTTCCTGTTACATTGCTAGTATGTGTTAGGTTGCTAGTATGAGTTCTCTCCCATTCCTTTAGGAAGGCATGTGGTACTATGAAATTTCCTATTAGCACAGCTTTCATTGTGTCCCATAAGTTTGAGTATGTTGTGCCTTCATTTTCATTTAATTATAGAAAGTGTTTAATTTCTTCCTTTATTTCTTTCATTACTAAGTGATCACCGAGTAGGAAGTTGTTTAGTTTCTATGAGTATGTGAACTCTCAGTTGTTTTTGTCCTTCTTGAAGTCCAGCCTTAATCCATGGTGACATGATAGAATACAAGAAGATACTTCAGTCTTCTTTTATATGTGGAGGCTTGTTTTGTGTTTGTTTATACGGTCAATTTTGGAGAAGGTTCCATGAGATGCTGAGAAGAAGGTATATTCTTTTGTTTTAGGGTGAAAGTTTCTGTAGAAATCTCTTAAATCTGTTTGGTTCATAGCATCTGTTAGTTTCATTGTGTCTCTGTTTAGTTTCTTTTTTGATGACCTACCTGTCCATTGGTAAGAGTGGAGTGCTGAAATCTCCTACTATTATTGTGTGGGGTTCAATGTATGTTTTGAGCTTTAGTAAAGTTTCTTTTATATATGTGGTTGCCCGTTGATTTGGGGCATAGAAGGTCAGAATTGAGAATTCATCTTGGTGGAATTTTACAAAGTCTTCATGCTTGCCCCATAATCACTTTACAAATGAGCCATCCCCCCCATTACCAACTATTTTGAAATTTCACCTAGTGCTTTGGAAGCAGCTTTTCCTGTGAATTCTTACTAGCAATAGACACCATCGTGGGAATAATTAGTTTAACTAGCTAGTATTATGACTTTATTCATGCCCTGGACAGATATCCCTGTTCTTCATACTGCTCACTCACAGCGTGCTCAGTACCCCGTACTTGTTCAAACCTCTGCCTCACACTGGCAATCAGTCTCCACGGCTGGCTATAAAATTCGAATGAGGTCATTCAAGCTCTGGTATAGTTCCAGACATAAAAAGGAACATGAGAGCTCCCAGCACTGTGTTCAATGCTGGCCCAGCCACTGGCCTTGGCCTCTGCTCTGCATGCCTCTAGGATCTCTTCCCCCTGTAGCTTCACATGACTTCCAGGATCCGCCTCTCTTCCTTTTGTTTCCTACCAGCTTCCTTCCACTCTTCTGGTTTCACCTCTTTTTTTGGCCTCAGAAGTTACATGCAGCTACACTGCTGGGTGCTGTTTGTCCCTCTGTCTGTCTTCATTCTTCAAGATGGGTATCTGGTTCAAGCTTTTGTCTTTCAGTTTCTTCTCATCTTCCTGCAGCTCATGCCTGTCCTTTCTGGCTGGGGACTAACAGTGTCTCAGACTTTCATGCCCAACCCTATTCCTTATTTACCTCCCCAGCCTGAGTACCCTGTGACCCTTATGATGTCTGATGATAACCTGAATCCTTCAAGTCCCACAAATCTAAAGCCAAGATCATGCTTTCAGACCTTCTGCGTCTCATACTCTTCATCAAGAGTGTTGTTTAATCCTCAGGCTCTGTCTTCAGGAATACCATCTGGGACACACACACACACTCATACATACATACTCACACTTACATGCATACACACTTACATAGTCATATATGCACACTCACACACATATACATGTAGCAGAATTTTCCCTATAATTGATTGGATAATGAAGACAACAAGAAGCCAATTCCCAGGCAAAAGGAAGAGAGGTGGGCCTTCCAGGTTGGAGAAGAAAGAGAAGACGTAGGAGGGGAAGAACGTTTTTTTGTTTTGTTTTGTTTTTTAATGGCAGGGCAGAAGCAAAAGGAAGGAAGATATAGACCTGGAATTTTTAGATTTCTAACATAGAATAGTTGATGGTTTAGGACAATAGACTCCACGCCCAGCGGTTGTGTCATCTGTTGATTCTAAACTAAGATTGTCTGGTGTTTTACATTCACCGTGACTCAGGTGGGCCAGAGGGAAAGAATTTAGCCAGAATGGAATTCCCCCAGGCTTTGGTATGGGAAGATTGGGTGCCAATTCCCTGAAGAAGACCTCCTGTCAGACCTTAACTCCCTAGCTGTTTTCCCACCTCTAAATGTTGGCACTAGGAGACCAAGCCTTTACAGACATACTTTTGGGGAAACATTTAGCACCCAGACTTTAGCCCATGATGCCTGCCTATACATACCAATCCTCAGACTCCCAAGGCTAGGGGGGTGGAAGGTTTCTTTGCTGAGGCATGAAACGCTTTCTCCTGTGGAGTAGAATTTTGATTTCACCTACTGTGTGCACACTAAAATATAGACATTGTGGGTAGTTTTGTTTTTCCTTCCAATAGAGCTGACCCAGGGGTAAAAACCCAATGGGTGTTCTCCATTCATCTTTCTTTGATGTTAATTTGATTCTGTAAATGACCTATATCTCACAAAGGTGTGCCAGTCATGTCCATTTCTACCCATCCTGAGGTTGGACTTGCTTTTCCATCTCCCCTTCTGGTAATGCTTTTTAAATAAGCCCTTTCTGGATAGGAGGGGTGGGGCAGATGCCACAGCTAAACCCCTCCTGCCACACAGCTGGGCAGTTGCATTTGAAGGGGAACATGGAGCTCCAGGGCAATGGTACCAAATACAGAGCCTTCATGTTCAACCTCAATCCATAAGACCCTTGCCACCTTCTTCCCTTGTCATAGCTAGATACCTGCCTAGAGAGAGCTAGAACTGAATTGACCTGTGGGTCCTGTCAACATTATTTAGAAACTCTAGGCTTCAGCTCTGCAAGTAACCCATTAGCAAACTGGTAGAGTCCTACCTTTTATGGGTTTCAGCTCACCAGTACTGGTGTGAGCTTCAGGTCCAATGCTGCATTCCTTTCCTCCGTGCTGATAGATTTGGACATTTCAGCAGCTTTTAAGGGAGAAGAATACCCTTGCCCTACAGATGTCTCAGCCCCAGCAGACCTGTTCC
This sequence comes from Rattus norvegicus, assembly GCF_021556685.1. Classification (NCBI taxonomy): domain Eukaryota; kingdom Metazoa; phylum Chordata; class Mammalia; order Rodentia; family Muridae; genus Rattus; species Rattus norvegicus. Next base: position 4,505,547 of record NC_141549.1, on the reverse strand, counting down.
ACTGGAGCCTCCTATCTACAATATTATCTTGGGCTGAGAATTTACCCAGCAGGGGCCTGAATGGAAAAGTCATTTCCTCTTTGCTTCGTCTCATGAAATGGCTTTCTTTTATTTAGGCTGATATGGTAGAGATTCAGCTATCAGATATCTGGATTTCATGGACCAGTAAAATATTGAAAGAGAGGGGGTGGGGCATGTGTTATGGTATGGGGTTGGCATATTTTCATTTAGCTTGTTCAGGATGAAAAAGAAACAAACAGAACAACTGTGATCTATCTTATTATCATCTCACAGAAGAATGAACATCTTACAAGCAGCGAAGCTCGTTAAGTCCTAATAGAAGATGATCCTAGAACCTAAACACATCATGAGAAACTAGCTAGTCAGTTGGCATGGTGAAGACTTCACCATGGGCTGCTCTTCCTGATGGAATCTATTGTTGTTGTTGTTGTTGTTGTTGTTGTTGTTACTGGTTTTTAAGACTGGGTTTCTCTGTGTAGCCTTAGCTTTCGTGGAACTTGCTCTGTAGACTAAGCTGGCCTTGAACTTATAGGGATCTGCCAAGCTCTGTTTCTGGAATGCTGGGATTAAAGGCTTGCATCACCAACATCCAGTCCTGATGGCTTATTTTAGGCTCACAGTTGCTTAAGAAGATTCATTCACACTGTCTAGACTGCTGTTTAGATTGGGTAACCAAACAGTCTTTTATGGACAGCATATATCAGATACCCTAATTTGATTATAATAGTACCCCATTACTTTAGTTCTAAGATGCCCAGTGGGTGTTGTGAACCACCAAATCCACTCCCCCTCATAATACATAGCTATGATCAAGTTTAGCTTTTAGTCTCAGTAAGAGAGTAAAAATAATAATGTATAAGATAATTGCATAATAATCACTCATAATAAAACTTAGATGAATATTCCCACTACCCAAATATAGTATTATATTTACTCTTCTTTAGGGCTTAAAGTAGTAAAACCTCAAATACAGAGCTGGAGATAAGACCCTATTGTTACATTCTAAAAGCTCCTTTGAGAAAAGGCTCCAGGTTCCTTGTGGTAGCCTCTTGGCTACCTACCTGCTTCTCGTTCCCTCCCCTCTCCCGCTGCAGTCTCCCCACCCTATAAGCTCCCTTCTCTCAGCTCTCCCAGATGCCTAGTTTCCTTCTCCTTTCTTTCCTCCTATTTTGACTTCTGACTCACTTGTTACATTTCTTTGAAAAATCATAGGTAAATATGTGTTTAAAGCTGTGCTAGAAATATATGTCTCCTGGGGAATATATACCTCACATATTGATTTCTAGGTTCTTGCCCTTTTAAGTGTATGCTTTTTATAAGATGAAGAATCTATTAAATAATTTTGTATCTTGATCCTTCATCTCTTTCTGTTGTGTCATTATGATTTTTCATGCCATGACATCCATCTTGGAAAAGTGCTTTTTAAAGTACTTTAAGATTTATTGTTATTTATGTGCTTGTGACTGTGTGGGTTTACACCACTACATGTATCTGTCTAAGTTTATGTATACCATGTGCCTATAGGTAGCCAAGGAGGCAAGAAGAGGGCATTGAAACCTCTAGAGTTGGAGTTATAGGTAGTTCTGAGCTGCCCAATATGTGTGCTGAGGACTCAAACTACAGTCCTTTAGAAGATCAATAAGAGCTCTTAACCACCTAGCCATCTCTCCAGACCCCTGAAATATACTTTTCAACCACTGAATCATAATCAACCTTGGGGGCCTTCTGTTTTTAATTCATCTTCTAAAGCATGTTACAAGTTGTTTCTAAAATGTACAGAAAAAATTGCACACATGAAGCCAGAGCCCAGAACAAACTATAGTGTTGGGGATACCCATTTCCAAATGGCACTCCAGGGAAGTCCCCCCCCCAGATCCCATCCACATCAGTGTGTTTCCTGATGGGTTAGAGATGAACTATATCAAACTTTAGCCCTTCTGGTTGCTGATAGCATAAGAACAGGTTCCTCTTGATGCACAAGTCTCTCACTGCTCCTCTATTCTTCTCCCCAGATGACTCTTAAGTTCTTCATTTCCTCCGGTTTTAGATCAAGAAATCCGTATAACTTTTGTCATTGCCCACAGATGTTTTTCTCAGCTTTCTGTCTGCCTTCTGATTTTTTATGGTGGCTTTGGCCATGTCAAAATTTAGAAATTTTGTGAAGTTGGATGATCCGTTATTTCCTCTCTGGCTTTTGTGTTGGCTAGTGTTTCTCTGGAGGCTGCTTTGTGTTCTTATTTTGCTTTCCTTCTGAATTTCTTCCCTTTGTTCTCTCTCACATCTCTCCTCTATGTGGTCCAAGAGACCTGGAAGAGGGGTGGGTGCATAGGGAGATGGGTGGTTGATAGGGAGATGTGTGGGTAAGTAGAGAGAAGGGTGGTGCATAGGGAGAGGAGTTGTGCATAGGGAGAGGGGTAGGTGCATAGGGAGAAGGGTGAGTGTATAAGGGAGAGGGGTGGATGAGTAGAGAGAAGGGGTGGGTGCATAGGGAGAGAGGTGAGTGCATAGGGAGAGGGTGCTGCATAGGGAGAGGGGTGGGTACATAGGGAGAGGGTGGTGCATAGGAAGAGAGGTGGGTGGAACAGGGTGAGGGTTGGACCGCACAGCCAAAGTTGAATAATGTTGTGTCCCATTTGACTTCTTGTAGCTCCACTATTATAACTAGATAAAATCTTAGCTTCAAATGTAGCTGCTGACAGCTGTAAGGTCACCAACAATTCTTGGTGTATCTGTGATTTGGGCCAATACTTCCTTCAGTCACCAGCTTGGGAGGGTTCCCATAGTCTTCACATTTCATCTGGAGTTGTCTGGCAAACCAACTAGCCAGGGTGACAGTCCACATGGCCATTGAGGAGTCTGCTGATGCTGCACTGACAACTCCAAAGGCCTTGGGGATCTGGCATTTCACAGGAACATTTGTGACATTCTTCATCCCCTGGTTCTGTGATCCCTGCTGTTTATTTCTCTGATCCTGGCAGATGCCTTAGTAAGGCTGTTTCTTCCTGGGTAGACAACACCAGTGGTCACTTTTTCAGGATTTCACCACTAGGAAAGTGTTTATCATTGGGGTTGGAAGTGTCCCAAGGGACAAATGGGCTCAGTTCCATTGCCCCCTGCATGTGTCTTGCCATGGATGCTTTCGTGTCCTTCCCACCCCACATCACTTAGCAGGTTTTTTTAGTTTTGCTATGATTTCAAAGTTTTAATTTTTGTTCCAGGTCATCAAAGACCCTGTACATAACATTAGCCTAAATTCTTTAAATAACATTTAAAAAAAATCTTAGCTTTATTTTAATGTGTATGCTTGTTTGTCTACATATGTGTATATCCACCATGTCCCTGCAGTACCTATGTAGACCAGAAGAGGGCATTTGTTTCCCTAGAACTGTAGTTACAGATAGTTGTAAACCACCATGTAGATTTTATGAACCCTACTTAGGTTCTCTTCAGGAGTTACAAGTGGTTTTAGCCGATGAGTCAGCTCTCTAGTTCTCCAGAGGAAACTTTAAAAGGTGTTCAAGTGAGGCAATCCCTTGAATTAAGAAGCATTATGATGATGGAGGTTGACATAGAGTTCCCCTGTTCTAGAAGCTCAGTGGAGATAATGTCTGAGGCTGCTCTCTTCACCGGCTCCTGCAGCTCTACTCAGATCATCGGCCTTGCTGTCTTCTCTGTGTCCCTGGGATCAGTTCCAGGTATCTGCATATTCAGCCTACTCATGCACGGGCTCCCAAGGTCATCTAGAGCAGAACTTGAGTCCCACTGCAATGGAGAACCTTCACTAGGCTAGGCTAGTTCCCAAGAATGGTTTTATCAGTTACCAAGAATCAAGAAAGTTTGGGGTTAAAATAATCTTCCTTGCCCCCAAGCCCCAGTGTGTCTCCCATGCTGCTGAGACTCCAGGATGTCTCACTTTGAACTATGTGTGATTATTCTACTTCTCGCTTAGAAAAGCCCTCCGAGAAAGGATGAGAGTCAAGTGTTGGCCTGGATGCTGAGTGTCTGGATGAGTAAGGACTGGTAAGGGCGAACTGCAGGAATCCTTGGAGGTCAGCAGGGTTCTCTTCTTTGTCTCAGCATCATTTCTGGCACACTGTGAGGGTGCAGCCTGATGAACGACACACTCCTTTCTCATCACTCTACCTGGCCTGGCCTTTGCCTAGCGAAGCCAGGCCTTGGAGGAAAAATGACCTTAGCAAGTGATGAGGTGCTGCATGTGGGGAGCTTGATGTCCTGAAATCATCTGTGACTCCCACCAAGACTCCAAGAGCAATAAGAATTCCGATTTCCAGGGTTGAGGAGAAACTGCTTGCTGTGCAAGAGAACCAAAGCACAGATCTCCAAAACCCACAGAATAGGAAGATGAGTGTAACGGGCTGCCAGAGCTAACTGGCTAGCCGTAGTATTTCTAACATCTTGCTCCCAGATTAGTGAAAGACATTACTTCAGTACTCTTCAAAGACAACAGAGGAACCCTAGGTCTTCACACACACATTTAACCATATACACATGAGCATACACTCACTCTTGTACACACACACACACACACACACACACACACACACACACACACACACACCCCACATATTCAAAAACAAAGTTATCTGTGTTCCACATGGCAAGTCAAGCAAGAAGAGTCTTCTTTGCCCATGTTTGAGGAATGATAGCTTCCGTTCCTCCCAACCCAGAAATGCCAGTGTGTAGAGAGGAGCACCCCTCTAGCCGTTCTAGGAAGGGCCAGCACTAAAGAACCCAGCACAGTAACTCATGCTCCCGGCCCCTTCTAAGACCTTGTCCTCTATCCTGCCTACAAGGTACCCCTCACTGCTGTGGTCTGGAAGGGAGTGAAGCGCTGTGCACACTTAACTTATTCTTCATGCATTCCAGGGAGAGGGAGTCAGAGCAGAAAGACTGTAGGCAAGAGACTGCCAGTCTTCCTTGCTCCGTTCCCGGCATTCAAAGCAGCCATTAATGAATGCCAAAGCCATTTCTGGGAAGTTGTGTGTGTGTGTGTGTGTGTGTGTGTGTGTGTGTGTGTGTGTTGGCAGGGAGATGGAGGTGGTGCACATCTTTTCTAAATATCCTTAAAATGGAGCAGTTAATTCCGGTTTTCTGTTTGCCAGATATTTCTTCTCTTTCCTTATTCTCCAGAGTCTCTTTTTGCCAGTGGGCATGGTGATCAGCCCTATTGACCTGTCATTCATTATTTTTAGAATTATACTCAACATGTTATCATAGCAACGCTTTGCACAAACAGAAAATCAAGTTTATTGTCCCTTTCTGGAGCCCTCTGTCACTATCGTTTTGCTCTCTTTCCTTACTTGCATGAAAAGTAATCAACTGCACACAATCCAAATAACAATATTTTCAAGCCATTGTCAGGTCCTAGCGACAAATCGATGACTCGTGGTTGCTTCCCAGGAAGCTGCCTGTGGATATCAAATGCAAGAGCATCCACAGCAGATTTGTATCCGAGGAGGAGTCTCAGGAATGTGGATGGCAAATTGTGGGGAGTGAGGTAGACCATCGGGAGCTGGGAGGCAGCAGGGAGACTCGCTGACATGCAGGGACAGTGTTGTTTGCTTAGAAGAGGAGCCACAATTCCGTTCTGCTTTGAACTCTTTCAAAAGAGCTGGCTTCCAGACAAAGGGAAATGCAATACAGCTAGAGTTGTCTGTTTTCATAAACTTTCAACTCGCTTTTGTTGCCAACCCTGTTTTTAAAACCCGCCTTAGAAAAACATGAAGCATGCTTAATATTCTGCTCGGAACAGTCTGATATTCATTGCGATATGTCTTGGGTCCCTATTGATTTTGAAGACGCCGAACACAAATGCTTGACATTCGGGAGGGCAAAGTTGGAGGATTAAAGTGGAATGCCTCCTGCTGCAATCGTCTTTGAAGAGGAGAGAATGTTCAAGTAAGCAGAAATCGTAGAGTCAGAATAAAACATGATGAGAACATTTGCGGAAGGAGATGTAACGTGAGTGGGAGAAATGTGAACAACGCAGAAAGAATAACATTTGCCTGGCACTTTTCATCCCTTGTAAAGTTTTTTATACATTGATACACAGGCAGTGGGCTTCAGATATAATTTTCTCCTACCGTGTGTGTGTGTGTGTGTGTGTGTGTGTGTGTTTGTATGTGTGTGTGTTGTCTCTCAAGTATGCCCATGCATAGAGTAAGCAGATGTTTGTGAACATGGGTAAAAACGTGTACAAATTACCAGTGACCCTGCAATTGTAGGGGGCTTAGCAAGTGTCTTAACTGAAGTGGAAGACTGTTGAAACCATAATGGCGTGTAGGCAAGGAGGGCATAATGACTATGCTGTTGCCTGCTTACGGAGTGCTGACAGTTTGCTTCACTGGGAACCCAAAAGACTTGAACCTGCCTGAAACCCTTCGAATGATAGAAGACAAAGCGCCCAGGCAGGACCAAACTCGGGGGTATAAACGCAGCAGCAATGGAAAGAACTTGAAGCACCAGCTTTAAATGGATAGCATCTGCTGCCACTCTAAACACTGTTCCTTCTTTGAGCCCCATGCTGGCCCCTCTGAGATGGGAATGTCTGGGGGCCATAGCAGATGGAGTGGAACCAGAGAGAAGGAGAATACTGAGCATGAGCCTGGGGAAATGGAGGGGGAAGGTCTTGAGGACTTGGTATCCCAACTCTCTCTAGTCTCAACCAGGGTCAAGACATGCAAGTTCCTCCTCCAATGGGGTAGAAGGGCACCCTATTGGTGTCATGTTTTCATTCTATTATTTTCTAAAAAATTGTTTCTTTATTATTATTTTAAAATCCGTGTTTGCACGGGTCTCTTTTTTCCCATGCATCTGGGAGCTCATGACATCCAGAAGGCGTCAGGTCCTCCCAGAGCTGGAGTCATAGGCAACTACAAGTCACTGAGAACCGAGCTTGGGATCTCTGGGAGATCAGTGCATGATTTGGCCACTGAGCAATCTCTCTAGCCCCTTAATTTTATTATTTTGACATCAGCTTTTATTATGTTGTCCAGGCTGGCCTCAATCTCCTGGAGTCACATGATCTTTCTGCCTCAGCTCCCACCTACTAAGTTACCTGAGACTGCTAGTTTGTGTCATCCCAGGATTATTTCAACCATTACTATCCAAAGTCTTTCTCTTCTGTGGGAAACAGTCTGTATGTCCATTTGAGCGAGTTGCTCAAAGGCGGCTTTCCTCTAGGTACTTTTCCCTTCTCACTGTGATTACTTTTACCTGTGTATTACTGCCCTATGCTTATGTCCAACCTTCCTGGTTTGATTCACAGCATTGTTTCCTAATAAAAGCCTAAAACTCTTTTGGCCGTTGTAACACTTGGCAGAGGCCTTTAGATTTGAAACTTTACCACACTCGATGTGGGTCCTGCTCTGATGCTCTCCTTTGGGTGAACTGTTTAACCACACAAAACATATGTAAACATGAACACAGCCTGCATAGAGTAATAGTAACCTTGACTGTACCCTAAACCTCCATGAAACATCCCACAAAGTATGCAGATGATAGGCAGCACAGAGACTACACTAAGTTATGTGAATTCGGCTTTTTCCTCCCACTCCTATGAGTTCTGCCACAGAGTAAGGGCTCTGAATAACAGTTTATATCCTTGCTGAATAAATAAGCAAAATATACCAATTTAGTCTTCAGGTGAACCACAGACTTAAATCCTGTGTTTATGTGTGTGAGCGTGCACACAGGGCTGGTACTGATGGGCTTCCTTAGGAAGCTACCCACTCCTAGCACCTAGGAAGCTTCAGTACCACCTGTTCACAGTCAGGGGCCACCCACTAAGGCTCCAGGGATGAAGTAGATTCCCCAGGCTCTATAGCTTGTAAGAGGGCATTGTTAACCTCAGAAGAGCCTGACTCCTCCTCAACCTCACCTTCACAGTCACAGACACCATCTCTAATGGCGTGGTGAGAACTAAATAGTTTACTTCTAGTCTTCCCCGTGGGTAGTTGTCGTTGTTGTTGTTGTTGTTGTTGTTGTTATTATTATTATTATTATTATTATTATTATTATTATTACTTAGTTTTGTGCTCATTAGCCTGTTTTCCTATTATTCCCAGGATGACTGGTTCTAAAGAAGATGACTATGAGCCATTTATTGTGGCCATTTAAATTCAAGTCCATGGTGCTTTGAATTAAGAAATATTAAAGACTCAATTCCTTGATTGCACTGGCCATATTTCTGGTATTCCTAGGCTTCTTGTTTTGGCACAAACCTCTTGCCAGGGTAAACAATCCTACTGAGAACTCTACTCCAGAGAATGCCTCAAGTGTCCTTCAGGATTCTGGGTCTTTAATTAATATGACACCGAATAAAGAGCCATTGGTAGAAAAATGGTAAGTAACACCATAAAGGGGTGAAATATTTATTTAGATGATTTTGTGCTATATGTTGGGCTCCATGCACATTGCTTTCTGAGAGTTGTCTTGTGAATTTTGGGACAGGTATATGTGGTGTATACACGAGTGCACATGTATGTATATGAGCACACTCACCTATGCATATACACGTGGAGGCTAGAGGTCAACTCTAGGTGCCTTCCACTATTCTATCTTATTTTGTGAGACGAGGCTTCAAGTTTAGGGCCCAGAGATTTTACTAGATCTGCTGGGCCTTGAGCTCCTGGAATCTACCTCCTGTCTCTGCCTCCTTCGCACTAGGGTTTGGGCATCTGTCACCATGCCTGGCTTTTGTGTGGGTTCTAAAGATATGGACTCATGCAAACACAGATGCATTGATTACTCAGCAACCTTGGTACCTCATATAAGTAAATTTATTTAGTGACCCAGTGATGGGGGTCACTGATGAACCAAAGATCTAACCCATGTACATTAGGGTTTATGCTGTAGCTCTTAGCTATTGAGCTGCCTCTTCAAGGACCCAGCATGTGTCCCCAAAGGATGAGCTATTGATGACTAACCCAAAGGCACAGGTGACAGGACGCAACTGGACCAAACTGATGAAGCAAACTGGGTTCTACTCATGGTTTTTATTGGATCCTTATGGCTCCTAAGAGAAATCAATTTGTCTATTAATAAAAATCACAAAATATAAAAAAAAATCAAAATTGCCTTCTCAACATTAAAAACCATTCCTAGGCCTACAGGCTGTCTTAATTTTTTTTCAACTGAGTTGTGTATAATCCACTAAAAGAGGCCATTTGATGTTTACAAATGAACCAGAAACAAATTACATGAGAAATTGTTTAGAGATGTCATGGCCTTGAAACTAGTGACCTTTATGAAAAGGAAAGGGGCTAAACTATGTGTGGGAGACCCAAGAGCCACACATGAGATTTTCAGGAATTCTGCCAAGAGTCCTTCCTATCCTCTCTCTACGTAGCACACCCACCTGCTATTCACAAAGATGTGTTGACATGATGTAAATATGTTATGAATAGGTACAACTTATAAAGGGCTTTATAAACCTTTTTGGGTTTGTTGGTCATGGTAGCACACAGCTGGAATTCCAGTACTCTGTAAGGAAAAACAGGAGGGTCATGTGCTTGAAGACAGTTCAGACTACAATTGAGATCCCATCTCAAAAAATTTTACTACATCTTAGGTTGAGCAAATGAACAAGGAGCATACATTATTTATCTATATGATACGGACTGTACACGTTTGGGACTAGAACATGCCATAAAGACTTTTACAATTAGCTGTGGTGGTGATGGCACAGGGCTATTGTCCTAGGCACTGGGCAGGCTGAGACAAGGAGGTTGCTTGAGTTCATGAGTTCAGGGGTAGACTAGAAAATGTAATGTATCCCATCGCAGAAACTAAAGACAGAATAATGATTTTATAGACTCAATCTTCTCTCAACAAGTGTAAAACTAGTCTCTAGACCTTGAGCTATATTAAGCTGTCTTCAAAATTACTGCTATATCTGTAAGTGAAATGACATCTAAGTTTAGTTACTCATAGGCTTCCTTTAGTCTCCCCAAAGCATCCTATTTGGTTTGAGCCCCCAGAAGAAGCTTACCAAATATCCACACTCCTCCTACCAGGTTTTCATTGTGCTAAAACCCAAAATCCCTTCATAGTCCCTCTTTCTCTGCCAAGTCTTGCTTTCCTATTAGTCTTTTGGGAGGAGTTGTTTCATGAAGAGCAAAAGATTTACAGGTCTGCTTCTGCATTGATACTCAACATATCATGTTGAAAAAGAGAGTCAGAGAACACACAGTGGAGAACCAAGAAAAGTGATTAATGATTAGATAAAAAGAAAAGAAAAAGAAAAAACCAGGGGCTATGAGTTGTAGACAGACATGTTAACAGAAAGCCATATTGCTTTGCAATGCGTTTAACAAATCCTGGAATCCTGAAGTGACTTAATTCTCAGTTCAAACCCCTACCTCAACCCCCAGGTAAATCACCACAGGGATGAAAACACTACATGCTCTCTTTCTTTTGCTAAGCTCTCTTTAATCTCATCTTTGAAAAGCAAGTGGTTTTTCTTGTGCAAACAGCTTCATAGAAATGTCAAATCTGGCACCCACAGTCTATGCTGAAGGGGGAGGCTTGGTACAAAAGGCTCTGTGCTTAGGGCCTGGCTTTGAAACCACTCCAGCTGTATTGCCAATGCAAATGTAGGAGGGGGGAAAATTACTGGAACAAATTGAAAGGTTATTCAGACTGGAATTTAGAATCTCAATAAAAAAGGCTTTTATAAGCCAAAGCCCTCGGAGTAACCGGATCATTTAAAAATACATCTTTTCTGTATTAAATGTAGTGTGACAGCCACATTAGAAATGCTGTACTCCAAGTATGTTCCTTAAACATTTTTAACTGACTTTTATAAGGCTAGCTAAGATCTCCTATTGGGGAGACTCCACATCCCAATCCATACATAGTTTGCATTTCTTTGTTCTGATTTTTTTTTGATACCTGCCAAGCAGGTTTTTGCCTGTAGGTCACTGCAGGCTGAGGGACCTCCGTGAGTTATGGAGTCATTACAAAAATTTGTTGAGCTAGCGATTTTCTTTTTTGACATGCTGGAGAATGGTCTTCTTCACCAGTCACATGGTAGAGATCAAAAATCGCACACGGTCATCCTGGGGAGGGTGCTTTTCAACAAGCACGGCTTCAGCCAAGAGACATAAACCATAAACCAAAGCCACCTAAGTGAAAGCGATGACCCAAACCTGTGACTCCCTAGCTGGCCTTTAATGTCTCTTATTTCAGTACGTTGCTGGAGATGGAAGTCAGAGCTGAATTACCATCTGAGGGAGACAGTACAGACTCAGTAGTGGACATATATGCCTGGTGGATTCCTCTCTCCACTCCCCATCCCCAGACACTTTGCTCCTGGACCCAAATGGAAAGCACTCCCCATTGGACTGAAACTGAAACCACGAACACCAGAAATATAGAAGGGCAGGTACAAGCACGCAGTGTCCACTGTACAAGGCTTCCTCCCATATTGTTCCCTAGGTGGTTCAGTCTTCAAAAAGAGTCTGGGGTTTGCCATCCAGGTTGCTTTGTTGAAATTTTCTAAATGTACTGAGCACACACTGTCCAGAGTATGGGAATATTCATACATAGTAGACCGTATTTATTTCAGGTCTTTTCCTGTTTCAGTCCTCACTTCTTTGTCCTTCTCCCTGGGCTCATGTGGCTTCCTTTCCATGTGTACTGGCTGTTGGAATGACAATGACACTGGTGGTGTCTCAGAGTGATGTTGCTGAACTAGAAAGATAAGGCAACTTTTCTGTTGCTCCCATGAGCTGCTTCACTCTCTTAAGAACTCCAGCCTGGCTTTGTCCAGTGTTTCTCTTCAGCCCCCCTGAGCCAAATTTGTTGTTAGGATGTGTTTCTAGTGAGTAGATGACATCATGGTAGAGAAGTCAATGGTCATGGGTTTCAAATAATAACTAAACAATCTGTTCTCTCATTGATATCCAATGTTTTAGAATATTTTATTGATTTACTGATTTATTATTTATTCATTCATTCATTCAACTGCTGTATATGTGGATTCATGCACAAATGCATGCCATAGTGTACAGATTGAGGACAGATTATAGCTTTTAAGAGAGAGTTGGTTCTCTCCTTCAAACATGTGTGTCTCTAGTATTAAATTTAAGTCATCAGGTATGGCAGGAAGTACCTTTACCTACCAAGTCATCTTGTTGGTCCTGGTGATTAATATTTATTATCTAATAGATTTTAATTATTATTGTATTACTTTATGTTACTATATATACATATATATACATATATACACACATTTATACATATGTGTGTATACATATATATATATATGTATCATGTTAAGGGGTGGGCATAAGCAGTCCATGACATAAATGTAAAAGTCAGAAGACAACATGTGGGGGGTTGTTTTCTCCCTCCAACATGTGGGCTCCGCTATCATACTTAGGTCTGTTTCACCTACACTGATATCTAATATTTAAAATCAGTGTTTCAGTGAGATTATAGTCACTTATTCCAACAGTTTGAATCTCCCAAACAATCTTTCATAAAAACTTTAGGTTAACTGTTTGTATTAATTGATATAATTACAGAATGATAGAACATTGTCTTGGTAAATTGATGTAATTACAAAACAATAGAATGTTTTCTTTGTTAGCTAAAAATAAGTTGCTTCAAATACTATGTAAGTGTAACTAAAGGAGTTTTGACTTGGGATGAGGCTATGGCTGAAGCCTCCTGTCTTGTTCATACCTGCCAATGGACTTTGTGCCTAACAAGTATTTGAGTGATGCTGTTGTGATTTGAGTGAGAAATGTCTTTATTGGTTCACGTATTTGAACACTTGGTGGCCAGTTGGTGGTGCTGTTTGGACAGGTCACAAACCCTCAGGAGATCTAGCTTTGGTCATGATGAATACCTCAGGGAGCAAGCTTCAAAGAGTGATAGGGTCACCTGACTTCCTGTTCACCCTCTCTGCACCCTGTTTGTGAATACAATGTGCTTGGCTAGCTTCCTGTGCCCTGTTGCCAAGCCATTCCCACTACAATGGAACCATATACCAAATGAACTCTTCTTTCATAAATTACTTTTTGCCCTAGGAGTTTTATCACAGCACCATAAAAGGGACTAATACCATGCTAGGGATGACACAGCACTGGAGATGGTGGTCATAGGCTGTCTTTTCTCAAGCAGATCTTATCAGATAGACATATCTATTGTGGTTTCGCTGTCTCCTGTGAGACAGCATCCTATTCATACATGGTAAGACCAAATCAGCTGGAGTCTCACCCCTATATCTGAGTCTGGTTCCTCTGCTAGCTGAGCATTCTTTTGGCTCATTGAATACCCAAGGAAACACACCAGTCAGCTCCTTCCTTGTGTCCAAATAAAGCTTCCTTTAGCATCAGTAGAGTATCTTCCTGTATTCAATTCTGAGCTGTAGTTTCAGCAAAGCCATGTACCCACTAAGTCCATCCCAGCAATGACCCTTCAACAGGAGCTTAATATAGGTGTAGCGTGCCTTTCTATCAACATGAACATGTTCTCCTCAAAGTCATAGCTCTCAGCCAGCTTGCTCACCATGAGGAGTCAATGTGTGAAGTCACTGTGCTGCTGGCCAAGATTTGAGCATCTGTCATCTATGCCCTTTCACTTATGAAAATCTCATGATTAAAGAGATGGCTCAGTGGTTAAGAGCACTGACTGCTCTTGTAGAGGTCCTGAGTTCAATTCCCAACGACCACATGGTGGCTCACAACCATCTGTAATGGGAATCCAATGGCCGCTTCTGGTGTGTCTTAAAACAGCTACAGTGTACTGATATACATAAATATATATAAATAAATAAATCTAGAAAAAGATAAAGTGAAATAAAATAAACAGTGGTAGTATGAAAATCTCGTGAAGTGTGTAGAATGGGTAATGTTAGTGGTAGTATGGCTGAAATTCTGTCATTATTTAAAAATGATACCAATTCTCAGATTTTTGTGCTTAGAATTTTGTTAGTAGCAGGTTGCCAAAAAGTCTCCAGTAGTCTTTACATTTTATTTTATCTTTTAGTGTGTGTTCAAAATGCTCTTATAACTGATTGTTGGGTCTGCTATGGGAACTGACACTCCCTAGCTTCAGGCCCTCAGTCTCCTTGTGAGGAGCTGTGGGAGGCAGTTTGATAACTTTTAAAGCTCACAGAGGGGAAACATTTTTTTTTTCACCAAGTCTGCCAGAATCCCATGCTCTGTGGGCAACATAATGGATTTCATTCGGAGCCCTGCATAGGCCAACTGTCATGATATGGTTGGGAAACTTTCCATCAGCTACTGCGAACTCCACTGCTCTGTTTCCTACCTCTGTTCTGGGCTTCTCCATTCCTGGATGAATTTTACAACACAGCCAACCATCCAGATTGGGATTTCACGCCCTGCTGCGCGGTTGCCTGAGTTCTTTCTTTTTCAAATGCCTCCTTCACAAAGGCCTTAATCTAAGTAATGCATAGAAGGTGTATTTGGGAGGAAGCAAATGAAAGATGGCAAGACCTAGCCACTTCCTGAGAATTATTATCATTATAACACTTCCCTGAAGGCGGAACAATTCATTAGCATGAATGCAGACAAAAACCTTACCCCTAAAACATATGTAATGAATTCAGGCCTCATTGGCCATGGTCCAGTTGTGTTCTGAGGGCGGCATTCTTGGCATGTTAGAGGTCAGAGGAGAGGTGTAATTTGAAGTTGGTCATGTGTGTTTCCTGTATGTTATGTTGGAGTTTGTTCATTATATCCATTAGATAGATGTGTAAAATACCTTTTTAATTTCTAAACAAAGGTCAGAGACATCCATGGTGAGGCTCGATAATCCCATAAATCTACTCCCTCAATGAGAAAGATATCTTTATCATTGATCTGACATATATCTAGGGCTCAAAGAACAGCCTAGGATGTGAACAGATGTGAGTAGAAATAGGATTCTGGGTACAATTTATGACAGACATTGTTTCAGTAAATGGAAGAGGGTTCGTATTCCTTCCACTGTGGGCTTTTCTTTGCAGTCCTTTCATTAGTATGTGGCTGACGTATCTAAGGTTTGCCCAAAGCCACATCATAGCTCAGAGTCATTTAGATGCATAGTGAGTTGGACTATATGATAATCTGGCACACGCATGCATACACACGGTTTGAAAGCTCTTCAGGGGCTGGAGAGAGAACTTATTTGGTAAAGTACTTGCTGTCCAAACAAGAGGGCCTGAATTTGATCTCTAATTCTCGTGTCCCTGCTTATAATGAAGAACTGGAAGGCAGAGATAGGCCATTTTCTGGACTTCCTTACCAGCTAGCCTAGTTCATGCTACAAACCCAGGCCAGTCAGACCCTGACTAAAGAACAGTTGTGGGCTCCTAAGGAATTCCACCTGAAGTTGACTTCTGGCATCCAAACACATTGTACACACAACTGCATTTATGCAAACACACATACCTCTAAGCACTCAAAGTTATAATGAAGGTAACAAAAGAAAGCCCTTCATTAAGAAGGATTTCCCAACTCAGAATCTTGACACATGGGATACTGGAAGGAAGAGGGGTTTTGGGACCCATATCTCCTGGATTTGTGCTTTGCTGATGTCACCAGGGCAGGGAAAAATGTGACAGGCCTATTGTTTGTCAAAGGAGATTTTCACCCAGTGTAAAGTTCCTCTAAATGATTTCATCCTCCCTTGCCTTTTGAAGTTGGACCACTCCAGTCATCATGACTGAGGTATGTGACACTAGATTTACCCACATCCACAGAGACTATGGACACACCTTGTTTAAACATGTGAGACACTGCCTTCATTGAACAATAGACAAGGTTGTGGCCTAACAAGGAAAATTTTCACTTAAAGCCCAAACTCAGAGCTATGAACATGGCATGCTTTAAGAAGCCCAGGGGCCTTATATTCTTGGCCTTGAGTCAAGTAAATAGCACACAAACTCAACCAATGAAACCTCTGGATTTGTGGCTTACTGAATTTTGTATTCCAGATCACAAGGAGAAGTCACTGGTATCAGATATCTAACTTCCTTACCAGCTAACCTAGTTTGTGCTATAAACACAGGCCAATCAGACCCTGCCTAAAATAACAATGTGGACTCCTTAGGAATACTCTTGAAGTTTACCTCTTGCCTCTGAACATGTATACATACAACTACAATTATATAAATGTATATGCCCCCAGGAACACAAATAAAGTAATAAGTAAGGTAACAAATGAAAGCCCTTGGTGGGACAGCGAGTTGTAAAAGGTATCCTGATTCCTGGTCGAGACAGGTCAAATCCTCTGATATCTTAATAGGGACAGGTCAAATCCTCTGATATCTTAATAGGGACAGCAGGCACATTCCCAGCCTCCCAGATCAGGGTCTCACTAGCTGCAGCCCCACACAAACCCCTGTAGAGAGGTTTGAGACAGACCAAGTCACGTAGAGCAATGCCCCAAACCCCTCTTCCACAGGTGAGTATATGACCACAGGTTACATAGGTTTAAGACAGATCAGACATAGAGACAGGACCACGCCCACGAATATGTAGATGAGGTGACCCACCCAAAAAATGTATTTAAGGGTTGTGTTCAGAATGAAAGGTGTGCAAGAATCACTCCACTGTCTGAGAGCTTCGGTCATAAAGCTGTCATACTGCTGCTTGGGGAAAGAGATCTGCTCTCCCCAAATTGCCGCCAGAAGCCCTTCTGCACCCCTTGCCCACTAGTCCATCTCCTGCTGGCTAAGCCCGGCCTGAAATGGAGGCAGAAAAACACCTGCCCCAGTTCTCTTCCTTTCTCCTGGACCCTCGAACCTAGCCAGACCAGAGATCTCCGTGGAAAACCTCTGGCTCCGTGGAAAACCTCTGGCGCTGAGGCCCACAGTCCTTGATTAGGGGAGATCGCCCATCTCAGAATCTTACCACATGGGATGATGGAAGGAAGATATTAGACAACAGTGAAGCCTAGATAGACAGAGAGCTACAGCTTTCTGTGTGCACAGTCTGATAAACAGTCCAGTTCTTTGAGATGGTTTAGGTTTTAGACTGCTCATTGCTGGACCTACATAAAACTACTAAACAGACAACACTAGAAAAGACAACACACATGCACGTCATTTCCATTTATTCATACGTTGAACAAGTATTTATGGAACATATATCATTGACCAGTCGATGAACTGTTGGTACCAGTGTTGTTGGCACAGGTGAACAGTGGTTATTGATGGTGCAGGAATTTGACAAGCCAATTGCAAGTAAACTTTAATGGCAAATTGTCTAAGAGCTATAAAGAAAATGCTGAGCTGTTTCTGATAGCAGGAACCATAGTAAACACCATTTAAATGGACTTTAAAAGTTTATTCATTAGAACATTGCAATCAGATGCAAGTTGAATAATTTTATCCAGAAGTGGGGCTCTAGCCTCCTGGTATCATTAATGTCACCGGCTGAAATATATGGACTTCATAGCTGGCAGGAGAACACCTGAGGCTTCAGACTTTCATACAGATGTTTTCTTGGCCAGCTAGGAAATGAACGCATCACCTCTGTTCATTCCATTGGCCCGGGCCTAGCCACATGGACCCACTGTCTCTCCAAGGGATGCAGAGAAATATCTTCCTTATTAGTTTTCAGGAATAGGGAATATAACAGGCAACAGCCTGACTTTAATGGAAGACCTCATTTAGATTCAAGACTCTAGTAGGAACTCTGTAGTGAAGTAATTTTTAACCAGTAATTAGAATATTAATTGCTAACAACATTGAAAGTGTGATGAACATTGTAAATATGTTCAGGGATCTTAGACATTGCTACACATTTGCTACCATTTAGAAAGTAGTTACTTAGAATATTAGTTAAAGCTCCTTACCTGCAATTGAACATGCTTAAAAGCCAGAGGCACATCGGAGAAGCTAATTTAATTGCAATCTAGGCGACAACAACTGGCTGACAGTCTGCTATCCTTCTGTGGCTATGTAACACTATTTTGATACAAGGTTCCTGAACTCTTTGCCATAACATAATGAACGCAGGAAAGTCTGATGGGAAGAGTCCAAGCTGTAAACTCACAGAGGGCAACATTTTAATGCCATAAAGTAACATGTTTTTTCTCAAACTGATTTATCCCTTAGAGGCATAATCCTCTTGAGGAAACTATAGAAGCATTTTGTTTGCTGCTGATCACTATGAGTGAACTTTTTAGTTCCATGAGTTCTCAAGCATGAGAACTTCCTGTTATCTCACGAGGTAAGTCAAGAAACAAGTTTCCACAAAGACCTATAGCTTAAGTTAGGATGACCCAATTTTTCCTCTAGTTCCAACAATTCTGGAGGACTCGCCAGCTCAGTGTTTTTACAGTAGATTCTTTGGCCTCCTCACCGTATAAATGGTGATGGCATCATGGTTCCAGGTGGGTGTCTGAAGCACTAGACACCTTCTATATATTTCTATCTCATCCATGACAAAAATCCCTTCCTAGCCACAAGCAAGTACCACTGTTCAGCTCACTGACCAGGAATGGGTAACATGGTCATGGCAGGAACACCTGCTGACAATAAATTAGATTTTCTAAGATTAACTTAGACCAGTCATGATTCCCAAGTGGGGCTTGGAGGAGTCAGGGCATCTGCACACATCATAGGATGAGGATCAGTGTACAGCTAGGAGCCCAGTAGCTCAACAAGACAAGAAGAAGGAGGGCATGTAGGACCCTGGTTATTTGCTCCCAATAACCCGCCACTGATGCTCCGTTGGCTAGGTACTGGTGACAGGCCTGCCACTCGAAAAGACTTTATAGGAGGATATGAAGCATTAGGTTTAGGGTCAGCTACTTCTCTCTTCCACCCTTCATTTCCACACCACACTGTCAGTGTTAAACTTAGGAAGCCACACCTTTGGGTTTTCTTATTTGTTTGTTCCTACTTGTTAGCATTATGGGTGTGCTGTGTGGTAGGTAGCACTCATGCCACATAATGCATGGAGGTCAGAGGACCATTTTGTGGAGCTGGTTTTGAGGATGCATCGCAGGGCCAAAGGCTTGTGAAGGGAAGTGCTTTAACCACCAAGCCATCTTGTCAACCTCCAAACATCGGTTTTAATGGAAGGAATGATCAGTATAATTTCTGGAGGAAAGGGATGATGGTATAATATATTAAGAACAGAGTCTAGAGATACCCTGGCTCAAAGTATGACTCTGCAACTTGCTTGCTAGCTGACCTTAGGCAAGATTCCAGAATGTTGATGACCCCATTCCTTCACCTACAGGATGGAGATTGTCAGGTACCTACCTCTATTCATTTCTTATTTCTGCTGTGACAGATAGACCTCAGGATGATGGCTTGAACCAACTCAAGTTTATTGTCTTCTAGATCTAAGTCAGAGGCATGATGGGCCAACCTGGGTTAGTATCAAGACATTAACAGGAAACTCAGGGAGTCTCTTCAGGGAGAATTCATCTTCTTGCATAGGATAACTCTAGCTATTTCCTGTAACTCTTGACTAATGGCCCCTTCTACTTGCAGAGCCAGCAGGGGTGGCTAGGTCTTTCAAGAGAACAGCAATTCTGACCCTCACATTCTCTTTTTTCCCCCATTACTCTGTAGCTAGGTTATCCTGGCAGGATTATTAGACCTACTTTTAAGATCTCTGGTTAGCAATCTTAATTCTACCTGCATCATCAATTCCTCTTTGCCATGCAGCATACAATCACAAATTCCTAGACATTGAAGCAGAGAGGATACAGAATATACCTGCACTGCTTCCATAGGATATTGTGATGCCTAAGTGAGACAGTGTCTATAGGATTTGGGATGGTGCTGCTCACATAATCAGATGCTCACTAACTGTCCACTTTTGAATCCATGATGTCTTGGAACTTGTTTTCATGTGGGTGGTTTGACTACTGGTGGTTCTGTCCCGAGGGATGCTATATTGCCTAGTGCTAAGAGGGATGATAAAGGGATTCAGCTAAATCAGAGACAGTTCCTCCTTGTTTTTAGAAGCTGATGTTGAAGATCTGAGATGTCTCTGAAAGTATCTGATTCTCCCCTAGAAAACGTGGTTTGTGCAAATCTATTGTCCCATATAACAGGAGTGAAGCAGAATCCTGAAGGAGTTTACAAGCCACCCTTCCCTGCCTCACCTTTGATTTGCCAGTGTGAAAAAAGAAATGCAGCGTGTGGTCAGAGTAAGAAACTGGATTTTTTTTTCTGCTCCTGTTATAAAGATGAACTTCATATTTTTGGTTATCCATTTTTCGGAGGTGGATCAAAGCCACATGAATTTCAAGGTGAACTGAGAGCTAGGTGAGCTGCTACAGCTAAAGTCCATGCCTCATGGTGAGGGCAATCTGTGTAGGTCAGGGACATCTGCAGTGTGCTTTGCACACACAGAAGACCTCATTGGAAGTGGTCACAGCTGAGAGTATTATTTGCCTGCTGGTCAAATGCCAAGAAGTGTGTGGGCTCTGATCATTATTTTCAAGATCCTGCTGTCATGCAGGTCAATCTCAAGGTGGATGTTTATTCCATTAAATCTTCCTCCAGATTGCATCATGTATAACCATGAGATGAACATGTCTGGAGAATGTAGCCATTGTTCAATTCTTACACAGAGCAACAACGGTTTCTGAATCTTTGTGGTGAAGAGGCTGGATTTGCTGCTTGAAGTGGATTGTGACAAGTGGGCCAAGGGACAGATAGAAGAAAGCTGTGGTTTCTTGATTGGAAAGAAATATGTCATGGGCCCTGGAGGCATCAGGAGGAATATCTTGTCTTGGATGGTTTTCATCCCACAGCGGGAAGAACTGCAGATAAAGAAAAGGCCGATGAAAAACAAGATGATCTTGTAATGTCACTGTGCCTGGAAACAAGGCTTATATTGTCTGCAGACAGCCCATGTTCATCTGTGTGAGGCTGTTGACAACATGGATTTATTCAAGACTTGTTTAGAGGAAAAGCAAGAAAGCCTGAACATTTTCTACTCTGAATAGGTAGGTGGAAGTCGACCTGTACTCTAGAATGTGGCACATCCTACAGAGCTAGCAGGCTTAGCGGTACAGTTTTCCCAGAGAACACTTCACTTTGGTCAGCCTCACATATATTCCCAAGATTGCTTCATGGTCTCAGTAAAACCCAAGAGTCTTTAGCTTCTCGCTGTTAACTGCAAGGCTCATGCTTAGAACAAATTGGTGAGGCCAATAGTTTTCATTCAAAGTACTACATAAATGACTAAAGCTGCTGAGTCTTCCTGGAATGGTGGTCACTGGACTTGTTTGGTGACTAGGGACATCAGGGACATTTCAAGAGAGCCATTCTGTGAAGTCTTGAACTCATTTACCATCACAGCTCTTCCCCATCCTCTAGTCATTCATTCTTAGTCATGGGGTAGGAGATCACTAGGTTAATGTGGGTGAACTTAGTAGGCTTGAAGTGATATCAGGACTTTAAGGTACATTACAAACCTATTCACAGTAGTCAAGGCCTGGAAACCATCTAAGTGACAAACACTGAATTAATGATAAACAAAGGAAATGGTGTGTGTGTGTGTGTGTGTGTGTGTGTGTGTGTGTGAGAGAGAGAGAGAGAGAGAGAGAGAGACAGAGACAGAGACAGAGACAGAGAGACAGAGACAGAGACAGAGACAGAGAGGAGAGGGAGAGAGGGAGAAAGAGAGAGAGAAACAGAGGAGCAGGGTAGAGAGAAAGATATAAAAAGAGAGGGAGAGGGTAGACAGGGGTTCTGGGAAAGGCACAAAATAAGAGAGAACAGAGAAATGTTCAATGGACTGAAAAAATTGATGAGCACCAGTCCATTATCATTATGAAAACACAAAGTAAAAATTTCACACACACACACACACACACACACACACATTCAGACACACACACACACACACATCCCACACTACTTCTTTTGTTCTGCAAAAGCCTGGTGTTGTGTTCTTATTAATTTTAATAGTTCTTTATCTGCTTTAGCAACCAATCCTTTATTAGATGTATAGATTCTGAAAATATTTTCTTTCATTATGTCACTTACTTTTGTCTTTCTTTTAATAAACACAACATTGGAGAAAACTAGCTTCTTCTTTGCGAGTGGATGTCAATTGCAGCTAGTGTCTTGGTCAGGGATTGAAGTCCATGCCTAAGACCTCATCTCAACACTGTAACCCCATCTGGAGTGAACGTGTGCGTGCTCTGCACGTGCTGCCATAAGCTCTGTAGGTTCACCTGTGCACATGTCCCATCCACGGAGACATCCATCTCCATCGGCTGGGACAGTCTTCCACCCTCCTCTACATAGCTCCCTGAGCCCCAGAGAGAGGGTTGATGAAGACGTCCCACTACTGGACACTGAGTATCCCAAGGTCCTGTACTTTCTTTTCATTTACATTTTAGTATAAACTTCTTGATTTCTATCAAATTTTCTTCTGGGACCTTGAGATTGGATTGAAAGCAAAAATTGACTGATAGGAACCTAAAATAAATTTCTGATGCTAAACCAATGAAGTGTGTGTGTCTAGACCTTTCCTTTCCTTTGTATTTTATAGTTTAAGGTTAGAGAGCATATATATACCATGTTTTGAAGAAGGTTCGCTGAAATTATGGTCTTTTAAAAAAAGTTTTGCTAGGTAGACTTTTTATATTGATCTTTGCAATGAGCTTGTCAAGTTCACTTAATGACCTCACAGTGCAGACACTCTTTGTCGTCTTCTCTGTCCACAGTCATGGGATGGTGTCTCCCATCCCCCTTCCAATCTGCACAGCGTTTGTTTCTTCAGCTTCCCTCTGTCGCCCAGCACAGGTTTACACAGACAGGACCATCCTCATCTCCCGGGACCTCACGGGAGAGCTATCTCTGCGACACTCCCTTTGTTTTGTTTTGTTTGAAAGGAGTAGTCATTTTTAAGCTATGGAGGTGTAATCCTGTTTCCAGGTTGGAAAGATTTTTGTTGTTTGAGTATGGAATTTCAACAAGCGTCTCTGAATCTACTAGGCTTCTTATGTATTTTTTGGTGTCTACACATGCATATATATGTATGCATATACATATATATACTATATACATATAATATATACATATATAATATGCTTGCACACTCATGTGCCTATAGATCAATGTCATGCTTGTGGAGGCCAGAGAACAATGTCAGCTTGCTTGTCACAGCCTCTACCTGGCTCTTTTGTTCCTCTGTTTTCTTCTGTTTGATACGGACAGTGTCTCCCATTGGCCTGAGGCTATCCAAACTGAGTAGACGAGTTGGTCCAAGAGCCTCAGATGCTGGCTTTGTCTCTGCTTCCAGCTCTAGGGTCACAAGTGTGCACTACACACCCAGATTTAGGCAACTCGGTTCTGGTCCTCATGCCTGCAAAGCAGACATTTTACTGTTGAACCATTTTGCCAGTCCTTCTTCGTCTTCATCTTTTAATGCCAGTGATTGCATTGTTTGGTTTCATGGCAGGAATCACATCTTTTTTTTCCAGAACATATCAAGTTTTTATGTCCTACTGCATTTAATTTGCTACAGTTTTCATATCTGAATGTTTATGTAGAGGGAGTTCATGTTGTGAAATATCCCATTTTATGGTGCCTTGGATTTTTTGTTTGTGCATGTGTTTGATTTT
Source organism: Rattus norvegicus (assembly GCF_021556685.1). Classification (NCBI taxonomy): domain Eukaryota; kingdom Metazoa; phylum Chordata; class Mammalia; order Rodentia; family Muridae; genus Rattus; species Rattus norvegicus. Next base: position 4,481,937 of record NC_141549.1, on the reverse strand, counting down.
GAGGGAGGCTTCACCCTGTAGTCCAGGCTAGGTTAGATCTCGCTGTCTTCCTACCTGCGGCCTTCCTACCTCCTTCCTATCTATATGGGATGAGGCACCAACTTCCTTTCCATTTTTTATTAGGATGTGTTGACCTCAAAATGAGTCTCATAGTATTTCTTCTTTTTATATTCTCTGGAAAGACTCATGTGAAATTGTTATTATTTCCTTAATCATGCAGAAAAATCCAATGGTAAGCTACAAGGGGACTGAAGTTACTTTGGGAGGCTATTTTTCATTATGGATTCAATTACTTTACTATATACAAGACTATTGTGATTTTAATTTTCGATCTTGAGCTAGCGAGGGTGGTATATTGTGCTCACTGCAGAGTATCCATTTCCCATAAATTTTCATATTGATTGGTCTAGAGATGCTTTCACAGTCTCCTTGATGTTTTAGAAATCTGCACAACTGTCCTCCCATTCATTCCTAAAACAGCAAATAGCATTTTCTCTAACCATTCTTACAGACACATTGCTGTGAATTTATTTTGTGCTACTTCAAGATGAAAACATTTGGCACAGGCTTGAAATTTTATATCTGTTTCCTCTTGTTATTGGTTTATATTAATTTTACTTCTTTCTTTCCATTTCCTTTGGGTTAAATTGACATTTTCCAGCACACACACACACACACACACACACACACACACACACACACACATATATACATACATATATATGTGTGTGTGTGCGTGTATATATATATATGTATATGTACATATATATGTGTGTGGGTATGTATATATGTATGTGTATGATAATGTACATGTATATATACAAAACAAACAAACACCGTGAAGCATCAGATGATTGACTTCCTCATCCTCTTTGTTCTGTTAACCAGGGATATTGTTTTCCCTCCAGCTGTTTTAGCGTTCTTCACTTTTATAGATCACATTCTCATTTCCATTGACTTCAAAATGTTTTCTAATTTTCACTGTGGACATTAGTCCCAGTTATCATTTAAAGCATATCTTTCTGTTCACAGGCTTTTCTAGTCCTCTTTTATAACCTGTAGCTTCTTTCATAGAGACAGTGTATACCCTTTATGTGTTAATCATTCCTGCAAATATATTTAAGCTTGCTTTATGACAAGCATATGGGGGTTCTGGTTAGTGACACTTGAACACCAGTAAACAAAAGGCATTTCACAGCTGGTGAGAGCAATGTTCTTTATGTGCCAATGGGGTAGGACTTGCTGTAATAGTCAAATCTGTATCATTATTGATAGGTTTGTTCACCTCATCAGTGGACATTATTTGTATATGTTTATATACATATAGTATATACACACACATATATGCATATCATTATATTTTGTTCATATTTGCCCCTTCTGCTAATTTCTCTTATCTATCAACTCTTATAGGTCCATTTATTAACCCCCACAAGCTCTCTTTTCTTTCATGTTTTATGAATAAAGAAATGCATACATACCTGTAAACATCATGCACATATAGAAGTCTGCAGTAACACGTACAATAGTTGCTTTGTTTTCTCCACACCTTTTCTTGTTCTTCCCATGCAGTTTGGATGCCATCTTTCCCTCCCCACTTAGTTCTTTCTCTACTTTCAATTATATATATATAATTTAGCACTTGTCCAAGTCTGGTTTATTTTGCTTAACACAGCAATCGTTGGTTCTGTCTAGCTTCATGAAAATGCTCTCCTGTCTTTTTTTCTTGTGGCGGAATAAAACTCCATTGAATAGCTCTCCTATTTCCTTTATCCATCCACCCATCCACCCATCCACCTATCCATCCATCCATCCATCCATCCGTCCGTCCGTCCGTCCGTCCGTCCATCCGTCCATCCATCCATCATCCATCCATCCATCCATCCATTCATCCATCCAATGACGGGAGTCTAGGCTGGTGATGATGAGTATCTAGGCCACTTCTATATCTTAGCTATTTTGAATGTTGTGTTAAACATGGATCTGCAAGAATCATTCGAATAGGATTACTTAGAATTCTGTGGGAATGCATATGTGGGTACAGCCAAATCATATAGCACCTTATTTTTCAATTTTTTTTTAGTAATTTCCACACTGCTTTCTGCAGTAGCTGCCAAGTTTATATTCCTATCAACAAAAAGAATTTAAGAATTTATTCTCCTTTCATCTTCTAGCATTTGGAGTTTTCTAGATGACAGACATTTTGACTTGAAGAAATATAATCTTAATGAAGCTTCAATTTTCATTTCCATGATGTCTAAGGATCTTAAAATATTTTCTTCATGTACTGGTCATTCATTTTTCTACTTGAAGAAGTACTAGTTCAATCCACTTGATCATCTGTTAATTGGATGGCTTTTTATGTAGAACTTTTAGAGCTCCTTATATATTCTTGCTATTAGTTCCCTGTGGTGTGATGTGGTTTTTGCCTCGGGCTTAGGGCTATCAGAGATCACAGTTTTGTTCTCAGGTGATGGACTCAGCTCCTAGTCCCCAAAGTGGGGCTGCAGCTCACGGTAGCCTTCGTTCTTCAAGCCAAGATCCTTTTCCTTAAACTTTGTAGTGTGTTTGTGCCCAGACTTCCTATGTCTATCTCTCATATTGGTATTATGTCAGACTGTCCCCAGGCTACCTAATTCGATACTATCTGATTTGGAGACTCTTATTCTATCCCAGTCTTTAAAAATGGGTTTCCACCTCAAGATGGTGTTTCATCATAGCCCACTAAGATTTGTGGAATAAAAAAATATCTGTTCCACTGCTATCCTATCATACAAGAGGAGTCACAATCTTCCCAAAGCCTGAATGGGTTCAGGCTATGAGAATTATGAGCTTGTCCTGTTGGGGAAGTGCCAGGCTTCCTTTGGCATTATTATTTTCACTCTATAGTTTAATCTGGATATTAAACTGACATTCCTTCCAGACAATTTTGTATTCTCTTCTTCATTATTTAATCTTCTATTAATTCTATATGCTGAATTGTAAATTGTAGTTTGCTTTTTCAAGTGTAGTACTTTCATTCAATTGTTTTTATTTTATTTTTAGTAGCATTTATTGGTTTTAAGAAATAGAATTTGATCATCTTCTATTCTCTGTTATCATGTCCTGCTCCCTTTTCTTATGATTCTCCTTCCTCCTCTAACTCCAGGCTCCTTGTAGTCTCACGTATCCTTTCCCTTTTTCTTTTATTATTCTGTTTTTACACACACACACACACACACACACACACGCACACACACACACACACACACACACACACACACACACACACACAGAGAGAGAGAGAGAGAGAGAGAGAGAGAGAGAGAGAGAGAGAGAGAGAGAGCTCCTGATGCATTGACTGTTGCTCGTATGTTTATGGTGTTAGGGATGATCACCGGTTTTAGGTAACCAATTAAAGGTCTTTTTCCTGGGGAAGACTGATTCTCCCTCAGTCAACCATTATTAATTGTCTGCTGTAATTGTTAATTACTCTTCATCTAGAGGTAGGACCTTATGATGTTTCACTGTATGTTATCTGGTGTTAATTGTTAAGGTCTGGCTAAGGGTAGTATATTGTTACAACTCCATATTTGTAGCTTACGCATTCTATACAGAAAACGGAGTCTCTCTGCAGACATCTTGGTTCTCAAGCTCTTACATTTTTTTCATCCTCTCTTCTGTGACCCTCCCTGCGCCTTAGCTGTAGGGGTTGCATTAGAGACATATCAGTTGGGGTTGGATGCTCTGTGTTCAAATGTGACCATTTTGAACAGTTGTAGCTTTCTATAAAGGTCTTTATTTGCTGCAAAATGAAATATCTTTGATAAGGGTCAAGAGGTGGGCTTGTCTTTGGGTTTAAGGATAAATGTTTAGTATGAAGTTAGGTATTATACTTATAGGTTTGGGAAAGTGGCAGTAGTTGATTCTCCTCTGGGTTCCATGGTCTCACCAGCCATGAGTAGGTTTGCAGAACCAGGTATGAGTCCAGTTAGGCAGGGGTTAGTTACCTCCAAGATAGAAGTGTCACTGTTACACCTTTCGGGACATCTGGCCTTGCTGATCATTTATTTCATGTATCACAGCTGCGCAGGGCTATGAATTGCTTCTCTACCCTGGCCATCTGCACAGGACCTGCTGAGAGCTATTTGGTTATTTTTAATACTTCATAGTTCATCCTTTTATATATTGAAATAATAGCTAGAGCTCATGTCTGATTCCTATAGTATCTGGATCACCTCAATCCTTTTGTTTTACAGTTATCTGGCTATTAGTAATGTTTGGTAATTCTTGATGGCTTCACTGGCAATTCATATGAAAAAGTGTTTGAGTCTTTGGAGGTCCTGTCTTCCTCCCGAATTGAGTAAATTCCACATTAGGCCTGTGGAGTTCAGGTACTGTCTTTATGTAGTTATAGCCTGTTTACTTTATAATTGGTCTTTACTGGTAGGACACAGCCTTCACAGAAATTTCTACCCAAATCCTGGAGTTTTACTTGTGCTCTTTCCTCCTCAGTGAGACTTCAACATCAGGTTTTGATTCCCTAGTGTTTTGTATCTGCCAGATTCTTGGTTTAGCACAACTTTTCTTAGTATCCACTCCCTGCTTGGCTATGGAGTGCATCATAACGCATATGTAACTTGGACATTACCAAGTGTCTTACAGGGAGAGCAGCTCATGACTATTCTCTGTACTTCCTGTTCCCTTGGGAAACTCGTGCCCCAAGCTCAGTTTTCTCTCTTTTTCCTACTCACTCTAGCTTGCAATCTAGCTTTTACTTGCTCCATAAAATAGCAAATTCTTTATTGAGCAAATGGCAATGGATGCTGGATTTTCTCCCTGTCACTCTCTTCGTGGTGATACTTAGTGTCTTACCTCGGAGTTGTTCATTGGTCCATCTGTTTATCTGTCTGCTAGTCTATGTTAAAGAGATATCCCCAGTGTTAGCATTTACATAACAATAGCTGATTTATGCAGCCCTCAAAGGATATTTTTTCAGTTTATTTTTTTCTTTTAAATGAAAAGAGGATGTCTCATTCTGAAAGTTGGATTCCCTCTGCCAGCGATGTTTGTGCAGAGTTGCTGGGCAGGAAGCTTCCAGGTACAGCGTTAATGGTGTACATTCCACAGGAATGCTTTGTATGCCTTCCCACTTCTGTGTTATCAGTAGGAGTATCGCTTCTTTCTCAATGTGGTCCTCAAGTTCTTCTCCTAAGAATATGAAGTTCTCTAAAGGTATAGGTGCATTTTCTATCTTAATAAATATTCACAGAGGCATTATATTTGTCTATTTATTTACTTACTTAATTACTAAATATGTATAAGAAGCTTAAATATGTTAGCCTCTACCTAAGGAATGAATGTGTAGAGCTCACTCATTTTCAGCATCTAAAGACCAACCAGTACTGTCTCCATGTTCAGCTTTGTCCTTCTCAGTTCTGAGACGTCATAATGAGCAAGTTAGACAGCAGCTCTTGAAACCACCATGGTTTCCCGTGGAATCTACATGAATAGAACCCATGAGCATGCTCAAAAAACTGTATTCATGAAATGCCGAGTGAGATTTGCGCCGTGGAGCTTCACCAGAGCCTTCAGTGCTCAGTGGCTCTTTTCAGAAGGTCATCTGGAGCATATAGATATGAGAGCATGCCTAATTGGAGTGGTCACACTGGAGAGTTTTCCCCATTGGGGAATAAATTAGATTAAAAGAGAATATTTAATAGACCACAGCAAGGCTGTCTCTTGACTATGCAGTATCACACCTTTTGACAAGCATTGTTGCGCTACAGGATCAAAATTAATTGAAATCTTCTTTAAACACATCCTTTGGTTTGGTTTTCTAAGTTGAAGTTGTCAAAAGATCAAGAAATAACACCCTTAAGATCCTTTAAAGATTGTCCAACCATCTGATCTACCATACAGAGTCAGTTGGTAATTATTCTGAAAGAACCAATATAAAAACGAAGAACAGACTTGAGAGTCATTCCTGTGATTTTGGGTGGCTACGTATCGAAATGACCGCCTATGCCGCATACACATTTGTTTCATATTCAGAGGCTGATATAGCTCCTAAATAATCAGAAAAATATGCCTTCGTGGAATTCATGTTGCCTTCTAAAATGAGCAGAGTCCTTGATGCTGGCCACTCATGCATCGTTTGAATGCTAATCAACGCTTGTGTCTATTCCCTTCTCAGTAAACAGGTTATCCTACTTCTTGACTCAGAGCTAATTTTAAAGAATCCATGTATTTCCAAGTTGTTGGGGGCCACTTGTACTTGTGCCTTGAACCATCCAGGGCAACATAAGATGTCAGCATCCTTTTCAGTCATTCCTACTTTCTATTCTCTTGTTGAGGTCACATTGTGCTGTTTTTACACTTAACACAGAACTTCTCAAAGGTTCAGTTACCCAAAAAGCATCAAAAGGGTCCATGACAAAAGTTGACAGAGAAGGGTTCAGGAGACTCTTATCTTTGTTGTGAGAGTGTGACACTCACCCTTGTGAAAATACCCATGATTCCACCCCTTCAATTTTTGGTGTCTGCATCTGGTCCAATCTAGGACTGAAGAACTATGCATTAAATGTCTCGGTCCTCAGACTCTAATTGAGGCAGCTGTTCAAAGGCAAAAAATGTCTCCCTTGGAAAGGAAATACTCAGGTATTTAGACAAACACTTGCGTAGAAGCAAGAATGTGCAAGCAATGGCGTGGATCAACCGCATTACCGTGTAATTGAAACTGACTTTGCGTTGGGTTTCTTCAATGTCAAGGGCCCCTTTCTTTCCTTTCTCAAAGCAACATTTTCCGTTCCCCCTCTTATCTTCCTTTGTGTCTCTGCTTCCTTAATCATCTTCAAATGTCTGTGGGTGATGTTCACATGTCCCGTTCTGTTTTTAAAATCTCATTTGTTGCCTTCTCTTATAGGGAGAGGAAGTATTCTGTTTAGGCTACATGTTGGAGGGTGAAAAGTGTTTACAGAACCGTCATCTGTTTCTCCTGATCCGGATCTATTTGATGACGTCATTCTGTCATTTCACAGGAATTGGACAATCCAAAGCACCCAGGGCAGAATGTTTAGGGCAGCAAACAAAACAGGTTTTTATAATTAGCTGGAGAGTTGGGATAAAAGTAGTGATATATGTATTTTTAAAATAGATCTATAAACCTAATGTCTTCACTAATACATTCTTTAGTGACCAAAGACTGCCTTTGAGAGAGGTTTGGCATCCCTAAACTAAACCTTTGTGCATGGTTAAGATATGGGTCTGAATGAGAGTTCAACTTCTGAATTTTGGGTTAAACTTGCTCCAGACCAGGGGTTTCAGAGGGATTTGAATAATATTGCTTAGCATCTGGAATGTAGGGAGTGAGCAATCATGCTAATTATTAAGGTATTACCATGGGGTAAAACAACAAATGTGTGATTGAACCACTTCCCCAGGACTTATTCAGTTGTTCTCATTGCCATTGTACTTGTATTTTAACATCACAGTGTTTTACTACGAGGCCCCCTAAGCCCCACCGAATGGCCGAATGGCTGAGTGCCTCTCTTTCAGATACTATTCATTGACTGCTGAACTTTGGGGGCATCTTAGCTTTTTCATCATGGGTCAGAGTTTTATGTGGCCCCTCGAAGAAGCAGAAAGGTCAGAGCCCCGAATAGAAAATCCCTGCAGAGGTGCAATGATGTCCCATTCTGGTCTCATGGCTATGTCTAATCTCCGTAAGAATGAGAGTTTTGACTGACTTATCCTAAGAAGACAGTGGGAGCAAAAGGGATCAGTGCTTCCCACAGTGGGAACTCCCTGGAGACCACTGCCTTTCCTTTCCCACCATGATACTTGTGTATCTGTCCCAAGGAGAAAAGCCATTTGGTTAAAAGCCTCAAGCCTTGGCTTACTGTGTGGGACACTCACACCTTGAGGGCCTTAGAACAATAAAAGAGTTAACCCAAGTGTTGAACACTGTTTAACTATCTTGGGACATTTGTTCTGTGTTCATGGCTTTAGTAATTTTAATGCAAATGGACACCTCTGCAGGCAGCTGTGTCCCCTTAAGCAGATTTTATTTAGCAGCTGAGTTTCCCACATCACTTGGCAGTCATAGATTTTCAATTTTTCCCCATGCCAACAGGGCAGCTGGAATAATTTGCGTACTCATTAATTTGTGAGAAATATGAGCTGCGTTAGGCAGACAACGTGTATCTTCTGTGCGGTGCTATACCAGGATAAGCAGCTCAGGGTAGAAGCAATTTGCCCTATCCCAAAGGGGCAGTAGGATTTTAATAAGCTGGTTATGAAAATTCTATTTCTTTGCAATTTGAAGCATCTAATTAGAGCCTGTAATTTCTCTCCTATAACGAGAGTGGATGAAGGTTAACGTTAGGCCTCCTGGGTCCTTTCAAATTCATTTACAGAGAAAAATCAGGTAACAGTTGTAGCTAATTAGAACAGGGTATTAAATATTTAGTCCATCTTGATTTAACTTGGAGAACTCAGACATGCATACGTGTTGTTGGAATTTGGAGAATGATAAAGGGAAGTTAAATTTAATTTTTAATCAAAGATAAACTTGAAGGCAGTGTGATAAATTTCACACTATGGTAACCCAACAGGCAGAGCAGCCATGGCCTCCAGTCTTCTGAACTGTCAAGATAAAGGGAGATGATGTCGATTTAATTTCATCAGTGAACATGTTACTCAAGTTCAAACAGCTGGAATTTATGGTATATTCATAAAGTACAAAGGTTTTATCCTAACAGTTGCATAAAAACCTGCTTTCTTGATGTTTCAGAATTTAGAGTAGACTTTGGCTGATACAAGAGTATTTTCGAAAACTATCCTAAGGAACTATCTTACTCATTATCTTGTTTGTTTGTTTATTTATTCATGTGCGATTTATTTGTGTGAGTATTTTGCCTAAGTGTATTTAAGTGTACCACATGCTTGCCAGGATGGTAGACACCAGAAGAGGGCATTAAGCACTTCAGAACACGAATGTACAGCCGATTGTTATAAAACCCTGTGTGGGTATTGGGAACTGAACTAGGACCTTCCATAAGAGCATTAAGTTTTCTTAACTACTGAGCCATCTTTTGAGTTCTAGAGGTTTTTCTGCTTTGTTTTGTTTTTTAAGGAGATGACTTCTGTCTAGCAAACCTCTCTGTAAAAGGAAATTTCCCTCTTATAAGGCTGGGACAACTGGGTAAGGAGTGGCATTTTTATGCATCAATTTTGACACTGTCATAGCTAACACCAGATTCCTGCACATTGAGGAATGCATTATTGACCTTTGTTCATGTTCAACTCTGTTTATCTTCCTGAAAGGGGATTCAGATAAGTCAGGATATGTATTAGAGATTCCCACGTCAGCCTCATGCTAGCCCTTCCCTCTGAGCCCTCCCAAAGTGAACATCCTTCAGTGAGACCTGTATGCAGGATTGCCCCCAGGAACACTGTCACATCATTAAAGTCTGCTATGTAGGAGACAGAAGAACTTGAAAAGGCAAAGGTAGGTAAAATGATAATAAACATTTCTTAGGACCATAGAAAGCCTACAGTGGGATAACTCTGACACCCCCACACAGCTTCCTGGCTCCTGAACCCCTGAACCCCATCCCTGGGCTCATGACCCCACCACTGCTTCTGTGGTTTCATTTTTATGCCCTGAAGCATCTTCGCAAGTCCGTGCAGAGGAAAGGGAAGCTTTCGAATCCTCGCCTCCGTCTGCTATGCAGGCTTCGAGTTGCCAGTTATTCCAGGATGGCTTTTGACTGCAGTAAACGCCTGTTGTGGGGATAATCGCTGGTTGTCAGAGCATTAACCTCCCTAGATTTCACTCTGGGCTCTTACACATCAAAGGGATGAACATATAGTAAGTGTATCAGGAGTATTAAATTATATTGTCTATCTTATGAGTTCTGTGATGTGGATTAGCATACAGAAATGCTATCAGATTGACAAACTGTCTATGTGTGCAGGAGGCTGGGGATGGTCATCAGTTAGGTCTTCTTAGGCCTTGCCTATAGTCCCTGTCTACCCTGTCATGGAGATCAACAGACAACACGCCAAACATTTTCTCCTTCATTTGACCCCTAAAGAAGAGAAAAATAATACTGCATCAACCCAAGCCAGCTATGGAGTTATCTCAGTGTGGGGACGCTTTCTGAATGTCTCATTGTCAGATCTGCCTCTTGGCTAGTCCTCTACAGGGAGAGAATCTGGAAAATCCTCCTAACATGTGCTGTGGACCTACATTTTGTCTTCTAGTCTCCTTAGAACAGTGAAGGTGAATCTTTCGGAGATCTCGCCCTGGGGAACCTCTAATGCGGTACCGCAAACTCACTCAGAGATATAGGTTAGGCTCAAGATGTCTGTTTAGGCAGTTTCCAGAAGGGGAACTGTGAATTGAGGAAAGGTTTGACGTTCCTTAGAAGTGAGTTTTTAGTTGGAAATGTAGGTACTGATGACGACTTGCCTGTTCTCCATAGCTCTGAACCGTCTTCCATTTAAGCTGTTGGCTTCATCTCTTGTGCATGAGCTGTGGAGTGGTACCTGCTTCTGCCAATCTTCATAGCACTTCTTAGTAAGACTTGTTCATACTCCATGCTCCTGTTCTAATACACTTGGATGCAAACCCTCCATGGAGTCTCCAACCTGAGCGTCGGCTAGAAATAAAGTCACCACTCTAACTTATTAGTGCCCGACACATAGGACATGTTCTGTTACCCTTTGCTGAATGGAACTGAATGGAAAGGTCTCCCCTTTTCTATAATACATGCTTTGTATAAAAATCTTTATGTGTTACATGTAGAATATGTGTTTATGATAAAAAAATAAGCAGATCCTGAGAAGAAAGTGGCAACTGTTACCCAAACTCTAGAGATTACAGCTTTAAAAGCCATTAATCTTCATACATATGCATGTATATACATACGAAACATATATATTCAGAATGCATGCAAATTTAGAGTTCCCTTGTTTATTTCGTAATGTCTTCTGAAGTCGGTAAATTAATTGGCCTTTCTATTACTTGCGATGGCTTCAGGAGAGTTTATGAAAGTCTTATTGTCATTCCCTTTAGTGAGACATTCTGATGGTTTGGTCACTTTTCTCTAATATGAACAACACTGAAGCTTCTGTCCTTTATATTAAATCTTTATTTCACAGTATGTTTTTATTTTCCTGGATGAATTTCATGAAACAGGATTGCTGTGTTAATGTTTAAGAGCACCGTGGCTATTTGGCAGAACAGGACCAGCTATTCCTAGAAAGTTCTTGCCAAGTTTTATTCCTAGAACAGAAAGGCCACTTCTGTATACCCTCACCATTAACACACAACTTCCAATTTGATAACAACAATAGTAACAAGAGGAAAATACCCAAAACTCTCATTTATGTCCGTGGTTAAGAGAGTGTTAGCATTTTGTTCTGTCTCTTGCTTGCTTGCTTGCTTTTGTTTCTAAGTGTTTCTGCTTCTGAAATCTCCTGGTGCATGTTCTCTGCCCAGCGCGATGTTCTTTTGCCCTGGTGTAACAATAAAGAAAACGTTTTTGAAATCCCTTATATGCAAGGGATTTTGTTTTTATGTGTGTGTTTGAAAGAAAATGTTGGGACCCTTGGGGCTAGAGTTCTAGGTGTTTGCTAGCCACTTCCCTTACGTCTCCAGTTCCTCTCATATCTCTTCCCCTCTCTTAAATTCATGATCTCCTCTTTAGTGTTTGCACACACACATGCACGAGCATATACACAGACACACAGACACAGACACAGACACAGACACACACACACACACACACGTGGGGATGGGGGAGGGGAGGCATTCAGGGAGGCTTTTATGTATATGTATTCTTGGACAAGCATTTGACATAAGATAATCTATTAGTGATCTTATTTCTTAAGAAGACTGGTTCATCTCATTCATTCTCTCTCTCTCTCTCTCTCTCTCTCTCTCTCTCTCTCTCTCTCTCTCTCTCAGAGTAGCCATTCATTGACTGTGACTCCTCACCTAGGGCTAGGGCCTTGGGAGATACACTCTGTCCACACTCACACGTGAGCTGGTGTTCTCATTGTGGAGATCTTGTCCCATGGATGTAGTGTCCCTGTCTTATAGAGAAGACACAATCTCACAGAAGGTATCCTGACTCTTTAGTCCATTTCTCCCCCTCCTCTGTCACACTCCATAAGATTTAGGTGTAAGGGTTGCATTGTAAACATATTGATGAGATTGGGCATCCTATTGGCAGTTTTGATCAGTTGTGGCTTTCTGTACCAGTCTTTTGTCATAAAAAGAAAGTTCTTAGGTAAGAGATGAGAGCTACTTTATCTGTGTCAATAGGATTGGAATTTAAAATTTTCTATCTCCAAATGTCATGAGCGATTGTTCCCACTTTGCCCGTAGTTTGCGCATAACCACAGTGATTTATTTACCTGACAAAATATTTGGGAATATCTGCAAGGGGTTAGATACTTGATTAGGAGTTAGAGAGACACTGAACAAAATTAGTACTGTAGCGACAACATGAAGTCATCTCAACTACAGAACAGAGTTTCTGTCTTTCCCAAGTCTTGGTAACTGGGACATCTTGAGTTCAGACTCCATAAAAATAACACACAAGCAAGCGTAGCTATGACAGGACATAGCTAGGTCAAAGAATGTCTCTTGAGGTAAGCGCTGACTTTCTTTGTGTTCTCCAGCTAGAATGGGGCTCTTCATTACTTGTGCTCTCTGTGTCTATGTTGCCCCCATTCATTGCCTCTCACCCGCTCTGGGCTTGTCACATCACACCTTGTTTCACAGCTTCACCATTGGTCGAAGAAGGTTCTTAGAGATCAAGATGACCCCTTGTTCCATATGGCTTAACCTTCTTTGTCTCCAGCTGTCACAATGCCCCTTCTGCTACTTATGTATGAGGACAATGCCTGAGGAGTCATGGTGAAGGACACAGAGTAAAGGGGGGAGACAGTTCCTGCATTCCTCAGTGGCTGCCTCACCAGTGCAGGGGACGGATGGCTTTGCAGTTTCAGGGTCCTCCTTAGGAACTGCAGCAGAGATCATGTCTGTCTCACCAGTGCAGGGGACGGATGGCTTTGCAGTTTCAGGGTCCTCCTTAGGAACTGCAGCAGAGACCGTGCAGCCACAGGCTGCGTGTGTTCTACTCTGAACGCCAAGCCCTTTGGGGTGAGGATGAGTTTAGAGCAGAGTTACAGGTCTAAGTAATGGTGCTCTGGGGCTCTAGCATTCAACTAGAGAGAGAAACTATTCCATGACTCCCGTGTGCATTACAAAGTTAAGACTGAAATAATACTAAAAACTGATGGGGCTGGGGTCTTCAAATACTGACTTTTGAGATAAAGGAAGCATCAGGTAGCAAGAGTGCGGTCCTTTTGTTCACACACACACACACACACACACACACACACACACACACACTTGATTTCCATATTGCTTGGCCTTCTGAATTCTCTGAAAAGTATTTCAATAATTTACAAGTTCCACAATGGTGGAGACCATATGGGTGTTTTGACTTCATCATGTCTCCAGCATCCTCAAGGCCAATAAGGATGGAGCTGGGGTCTAGTGAATGAGACTTAATGAAAATGGATAGGCAGTAAGACAGAAAATCAAATGGTATTGATCATTTATACAGAGCTCAGCAGGAAGGAAAATGGATGGCCACAGCAAGACTACCACGTCCCCTAGGTATCTAAGCCAGTAGGTGCCAGTGACAGGAACCCCACAGATAGCTCAAAGACTTAAATCTGCAATATTAAAGACCGACTAGTTGCTTAGGACAAAATACTACCTATACTGACTAAACATGAGATGTGAAATCCTCACTGGGATTTCCTCTAAAGGAAATGTTGGTCCCCCTAATCTTGAGAAACTCCAGTCCCCTTCCTGCCCTGTCTACCTACTGTCCCTCCTCATTGAACTCCAAGTAGTGGTTCTCCACTACAACGCAGCAGGGCTGTCAGCGTGGAGAGCATGCTCCTATAGTGGGAACTGGGTGTGGGGATATTTTTAGAGGGTGCCAGAGGCTGCTGTATAAACACTCAGCACATACAGTTTGCCTAGTGATTCCGACAAAGACTCTCCCTCTGCTCCTGCCTGCTTCTCTGGATGTCACGGGGAAAACGGGGGCAGTGCTGTCTTCAACAATATCTTCGCACTTGTCTGACACATCTCTGACTCTCCTCCTGACAGTAAGCCCCAGAAGGAAGCAGGTGAGCTGACAGCAGAAACTGCTATTTTGAAGTAATTCTTAGTGACACGGAGGATCGGTAGGGAAAATAGAAATGACAAGCACCTTGGGAGGAAGCCACTGTGCTAGCTTGGAATCTACAGCAGCTGCTGCCCTTAGTGGGGCCAAGAATGATTCAGGAAAAATTCCCAGGCTCCTAAGTCTTCAACCTATAAGCCATAGCTATGCTGATCACCAGGAAGGCACACAGCGGAGGGGACACTGTCCAAACGTATACTGCTTCTGTAGCCCAAAGAAAAATCACAAGGATTCTATTTGGTATTGAACCCTGACCTAGGAAGGAAAAGGAAACCCGTTCTCTGGAAGAAAAAACATTAAAGGAGGTTCTTATGTTTGGGGTCCCATGACCACCCTAGCCTTTCCTTTAAATTTCATATTCCCAGGCCTTTCCCTGCTGCATATTTCCCTCGTAAGAACTGAGGCTTTGGGGATAATCAGAAAGAATGTTGTCTTTTGCGGGATCAATATTCCACCCTCTGATATCTTCCTTTATTCTCCCAGTCAACAACAGCTTTTGAGAGTGAGTTCTGTGATAGGAACCACAAGGTAGGAAAATAGTGTTGAGCATTGAACTCCCTGCCCAAGGCCCAGGTTTGGAGCATATGTGTATGGAACAATGAACTAAACCCAGTGGAATAACCCTGCCTTCTGCTAACTCACGTGTCTAGTCACCTGTTTCTCCTTGTTATGGCAAGATAATTCCATGTGCCTACGGTTACATGCACAGGGAGAACAACGCCTTCCACTGACATCCCTTCTCACTCCAAGTGCTTTACCACCTACGATAAGTTCTTTTCTCTAATGATAATCTCTGAAGCAGACAGTTACATAAGACACCATTGGCTTTCATCTTTGCAGGGCTCCCATATAGAATCAAATGCCAACCCTCAGAGGAAACATACAACTCCCACCCTGTGGGCGGCCTGGGAAAAGACACCAGTTTGGGACTTGTGAATGTGAAGTGGTAATAACTAAGACCAGAGGACTGTTTTTTTATTTCTGCATTTTTAAAAAATAGCTGATCTTAAGTGTTAAAAATAAAAGCCTAAAGGAACTGAGCATATGAAAGATAAAACTAGCCATTTGACAGCAAGTCAGACTGGGAAACTAGTTTTGAAAATGAGAGGTCAGTGAAGGAAACAGTTCTGAATTCAGATGTTTCCCCTGCCAACTCATTTGCCTGTCCTGAATTTACGGGAGGGGGAGCAGACGTGGGTTTCCAAGACTGCAGGTGCGTGAGAGATCCTTCCTTTCCTCCAGGATACTCGATGCACTCTGTGGTCTCAAGGATTTAACCAATTTCCTGAGTTGTGTCTTCAGTAGAAAGAGGCAGCTGCATTTAGCTCAGTGCCCAGCAGCCTTGGCAGGAGGCAGCGCAACCTCCTGACTTCCCATGAGTAACGCTGTCCATTGCTGAATCCGAGGAACCATTTACCGTTTTGTAAAGGTCTTTTCCCCCCTGATCTAGTTGGATTACTGGGATGGCTTTGTCCATGTGAGTTTGCTTATTTGATCCTGTGTTTCCTCTGCCATCCTCTGTGGAGGAAAGGCCTTACTTCTGTGTCAGCATGGCCAGTGTTGCTGGGAAACAATAATGCAAAGGATGAAATGTTGTTTTGACTCAAAGTTCCATCAGGATGTCTCTCGGGCATCGACCAGGAAGTGGAGAAAGCAGGCCAGAAGCTGAAGTGGGGCAATGGTTGGCTGTGTTGGCAAGAGTGTGTGTGTCCGTTTTGACAGAGGTTAGAGTCATTTTGAAAGGGAACTTGAGAAATTTTCTGCACAAGATTGGCCCGCAGACAAGCCTGTGGTGCATTTTTCTTGATTGACGACTGATGTACAAGGTCCCAGCTCACTGTGGGTGGTGCCATCCCTGGGCTGGTGGTTCTGGGTGCTATAAGGAAGCAGGCTGAGCGAGCCATGAGGACGGAGTAAGTTACCAGCACTCCTGTGTATCCTTTATCATTTCCTGTCTTGAGCTCTCTGCCCTGCTTACATTCCTACCTTCCTCACCTAGGAGTCTAAAGTGAAATAAACCGTTTCCTCCCCAACTTACTTTAATCATGGTGCTTTGCCATATTGATATAAACCCAGGTAAGACACTGACCCTAGTAACTTACTTGCCCCTGCTATACCCTATGTATTATTAAAGGTTGCACGGTCTTCAAAATCGTGTCATAGGCTGGAGACTAAGCTTCTAGATCACAAACCTCTAGGAGGACGTTTCAGATTCAACACATTGCAGTCTTATCTGATAACTAAAACTTGGTATTTGGAGTTTTGGGGTGACAGGAAGAGTGAAGGGCCACACCACCCTATACATTCTAGGCCATGCCTGTGGGTAGAAGTCTAACGTTTGGGATGGGTTAGAGGCATCAGATGGCTTGCCTGCCAGTCAACATTCATTTGAGTATTACTTCCACTGGCTGCATTATGCTAGCATCCATTGATTCAAAACTGAATGAGATGGAAATCCACTCCATCTCCAGCTTCTTTAAATGTGTTCTTTCAGGGATGGGAAGTGCATCTAAAACCCTCAAGCTTTGTAGCAATGCTGTCCTGTTTCAGGTCCTAGAATATAATTTTTGTCCAATTCATGTAGAGCTCTTATTTGCAGTGACTTTTCTGGACCCGAAATTGGGCAGAAATCTGTTACACTGCTGTCAAGGAATTGGCATGTGAGCCAAGGAGCTTCTCTCATACTCTGGTGTGCACCTCAGAATGAGATTCCATTTTAATTGTCCACAGAATACACTTTGGGAAGAATTTATGGTAGAGAATATGAGATGTCAAAGTGAGAGTCCTTAACCGGGGGTCCTTAGAGAAATTGATTCTGAGATTTGGGGAAAAGGGTCCCAAACCTTATAAACCTTAGCTGAAACTGTGAATGTGTTTTGGAGGAGGAGGAGGAGGAGGAGGAGGAGGAGGAGGAGGAGGAGGAGGAGGAGGAGGAGGAGGAGGAGGAGGAGGCTGTAGCTCATGTAATAGACTCTCTGAAGGTTGGTAAACGTTGTGATCATTGCAAGGCTACTGGTAGGAAATGTTATCCCATTGTCGTTAGTAATGGCAGACTACTAAAGACTGTGGGATAACACTCAGTGCTGGTATGTACAACAACTTCTAGGAGGAGGACTCCTCTTCCTTATTCCTGAAAGTTAATTTCCTCTTCAACCAAACCTCTGGAGCCAGGGAGAATGTGTCTATGTTTACATGACTTTGTTCAGTTTGCTGCAGTACGTTGTCTGACACACAACTGGGGTGCAACTGGGGGTCATTCGAGGTCACATGGCTCCTGACCTATTCTTTTGTCTTCTACTATGTCTTCTAATTTGCTATGGATCGCAGTGGCAGGTGTGGGTGAATGAGTCACTTCGTAGAAATTGCACAGAGGGTTTCAATACCTTGCTCAAGATCCTGAATCCTGTAAGTTCTCCAGGGACCAACCTGGAACCATGGTCTCCTAGCTTCTTCTTCTTGTAAGGATACTAAGAGTTTGTTTAGTCAGGGACAGTATGATTTACAGATATCATAATGGTTGTCAGAAAGGACAATGTTTATTTAATCCCTACTTTACAAGATGTAGAGGGACATGCCATATGTGTCACCTATGAAGAAGAGCCACACAGAGAAGTACAGAGGCAAAATCAAAATAAGTGGGCAGGAAGAGAAGAACTCAGAAAACTGAAGTTTCTATTGGAGTTCAAAGGGGAGGAAAGAGGCAAGTGTAGTTTTAGGATTAGATCATGCAGATTATTTAACTGGATACTGGGGGACAGGGCTGTCTCAGGAGGTGTAATTGTTGGGTCCAGGTTGGTTAGGGCAGATGGACCCTGGGAATGTGAATGCCTGATGAAAGCCCAGGAGTTGCCCTGGGCCGTGGATGGGTTTGTTGGATTTGCATATTAAAGATATATTTTTGCACATTGAAGCTACACTGAAGATGTTGTTTATTATCTCCAAGGTCTGTAAAGCTTTGGATATAGGGAGATTAAGAATACAGAGATGGGTGCATGGCTCAGTGAATGAAGCACTGGCCAGACAAACCTCAGGGCAGAATTTGGACCCAGCTAACCCCACAAAAGCTAAGGCATGAAGAGCTGCTCCTAGACCCACCCTTTCTGGGAAAGAGGAGCATGTAGTCAGCTGCCTGGGTTCATCACTTGCCAAGTCTGCTGTCCTTGCCTTTGAGACTGACACAGCTTCTTTAAAATGTCATCCTGATCCAGCACCCACTGGATTGTAGAGCTCTCTGAGTTTAGATAGACATAACTTGGCAGTCGGTGGACACGGCTTTCTGGAAAGGATTCACATTTTCTTAATTCCCAGCCCCACATGCCTTTACTCAGGGCCCCTAATAACTCTAGCATTCTGAGGGCTGAGACAGAGGATCTCAAAGAGAGGATCGCTAGCTAGACTAGCCAAGTTGATGAGTTCTAGGTTCATCAGGGGACTCTATCTTGATAAATAGGCAGGTTAACAATCATTGAAGATATCCATGCTCAACCTTTGGCCTCCACATGTAGATCCACTGATACACATGTGTGCACATACACTCCTATAAATGTACAAAGTAAACTTTTAAACCCCAGGGCTAGAATGTTGGAATTAGTACACTTGCTCTGGCCCCAGAATGATGCCACTGGAGCTATAGTCTGAGAACTTGTGTCATCCTCCTTTGAAGATGTCATAGCTACTTGACTTCTTATTCTACAATAGCAACCCTACTGGTGGGCCTGAGTATATCATTTGCCATGACAAAATACTGGCTAAGAAACTCATCTTATCTGCACCCCATTCCAGAAGACCATGATGACATTTCATTCTGAATTGTGATATATTCATTCACATATATGAGGTAACAGACATTTATGCTTGGGCTGGGGGGAATAGAAATTGGAATGAAATTATGTGGACACTTGGAGCATCCCTAATGTGACAGTCCATTCTTCATAATGATCTATGATATTCATTTGTTGAGATTTGATGACTTTTGTAATCTAATTCAATTTATCCTATTTTATTGTCAGTTGGGGCAATGTTAACTTAGTTGTCTCTCTCGTCCTCTAGATGAGCATGGTGGCTTCAACACTGAAAAGCAGTCTGTCCAAGACGACTGTACCCTGTGGAGTCACCCTTCTCTTAGCCTGTCTCTTCTCCCACAGCAAGCATCTTTATAAAGATAAACATTGGCAGTGATTTATGAGCGCTCTCTCTCTCTCTCTCTCTCTCTCTCTCTCTCTCTCTCTGTGTGTGTGTGTGTGTGTGTGTGTGTGTGTGTGTGTGTGTAATCTGGTTCCATCCTTTATCGACTGCTTAGAGATTAAAGGTTTCATTCAAAAATGCTTCAAGGCATCAGACATTACAGAAATGGACAAATAGTAATGAGAGTTATCAGGAGAAAGTCTTTGCCACCGTGCCAATTTAGAACACATTTGGTAGCATCAAACTGACTTTAAGATAGAAAATCATCTGTTTTAGTGAATTCTGAAGCCACTAGTCATTTTGAGCAACCCAAAGAAATGAGCATAAATGAATAGATGTGTTAGAGACTCCATTTGCCTGACTGGGGACTGTAGCCCCCTAGTTTCAGTTTAGGACCTATGAAAGTGCGCATGGTCTCTTCTGGTAGCAAGTGTCCTTAACACAGTCTAAAATGAAGGACTGCCCTTTTCCTGTGGCGGGATAGACTATGTATGTGTGAAAACACTGCCCGCTCTACCCCCACTACATCTTGGAGCCAAGGAATATTGGTGGGATCTCACAGAGGAGCTCGGCCTGTCAGCATGGAGACCAGGGAGTTTGAAGAGCTGTTCTTAGACCCACCCTTTCTGGGAAAGAAGAGCATGTAGTCAGCTGCCTGGGTTCATCACTTGCCAAGTCTGCTGTTCCTGCCTTTGAGACTGACACAGCTTCTTGAAAATGTCATCCTGATCCAGCACCCACCGGATTGTAAACTCTCTGAGTTTTAGATAGACACAACTTGGCAGTTGGTAGACACAGCTTTCTGGAAAGGACTCCCGTTGTCTTACTTCCCGTACTCTCATCCCATCACTCAGGCCACTGAGTTCTTGGTAGATTCCTTCTATGACAAACCTACTTGAGGGAAAGGACAGGTAACTTGGCCAGGGTTTCAGGTGGCCAGCTGCCGGCCAAGCTTTTGATCTGTACTGCTCATGGTCTTAATACTCGGTGTTGTCTGAAAAGTCTGGCCAAAGCCACTGTCCCTTTTCACCTGGAACCTCTCGGAAGCCTGCCTTTAGTGTCTTTGCTGAAATCTGTACGTCATTGGACTGTGGTTCCCACATGTGATGGCACATTCCAGGGTAGCTAGAGAGCCTCAAAGTTGGTGCCTGCTTTAAGGTTCTGAGTTGTTCTTGGGAAGGATGAGAATGAGGAGAGTTGCAAGGTTGTTAAGAAACACAAATGAGCAGCCAGATTGAACGCAATTGTTCATGGCCTATGCCCTATACTATAGTCAGAAGGAGCCTTTCGTATGGTGCAAGCCTGTACTAGGCCTCTGTTCATTGCCCAGTTGAAAAAAAAAGCTATTCTCTAACAGTGACCTATGGGGTTCATCCTGACTGATGCCACAGCCTCTGTAAGTTCAAGCCACTCCTGATGACTCTATTCCTGCCACACAGGTAGGTTTAATATCACTTGGAACATCCATCATTACACCAAGCATCACCTGGAGCATCCTGTTCTGTAACTCTGTGCCTTACTCCCTCTCCCTCACCTCTGTCCATCCCTGCTTAGGCATTGCCTTGTTGCGACAGCTTTCTCTTCCTTCCTTCTTAACCTGGCATCTTCCTAAATCCCCCATCATCTTCTCCTGATTTACTTTCCCCATAAGCCTTTAATCCAACAAATATATGAGCATTATATATGAATTTTGTTTTACTCCCAAGACAATGTGGTTTTCACAATGTTAGTTTGTTCTGTGTCTATGGAGTGGTCCCTGGCATATAGCAGATGCTCAGAAGGCATGGGTGACTGGTAAGCTCACCCTTTTGTTTGTTGATGTGGGTGGCAGCAGTTTCCTCTCTGGTTGTGCCATGGACCTATTGAAATTCTACTATAACCACTTTCCTTCTCCTCTTTAAATAGCTGCAAAAATAAGAATTTAGGATTCACTCATACACAGGGAACGGGGCCATCTATGTTTCTTTCTTTGCTCATCCCTTCCTCCCTTCTTTGTTTTCTTCACAAGGCCATCTTTGAACTTGTCATCCTCCTGTTTCAGCCCCTAGAGCTGTAGTGTTATAGGCCTGTATCACTGTGCTCAGCTCCCTTGGAGCTTCGGATGGGATTCATCTGCATAAATCAAATATCAGTGTAACTTCTTTGGAAAAAAATGGTTTGAAATTATTTTTTGTTTGTTTCCTTTGGATGAAATGAAGTGACTTTAAGAGACTACATTCAAAGACTTTATTAATTAGGTTTAATGAAAGATCAGAATTAACTGGTGGGGTGACTTGGGCACTGTTATGCTCTGCTTTGGGCCCTGACAATGAAAGGAACCTTCTGAGCCTGTGTCTAGGGAACATAGAGGTTAGGCTCATGGGAGTGTCAAAATGGATCCTGATAGCTAGCCTGGCCTGTCTTATGACTCCTTTTCATGAGCATATATGCTGTCTACTGGGCTCTCAGGATTGCCCTAGACCTGGCTCTGCTAAAGCTCCTTACTACATTTAAAAAAAAAAAAGCTGAGTTCACAGCAAACTAGTAAACATTGATTCAGTGGCATCTCTTAAGAAATACATAAATATGAGTGAGAGGGATAGAGACTACCATAGAATACAGCCCTCAGAATCAACAGAGCAGGGCTCACAGAAGCCCACAGAGACTGAAGTAATAGTCCCAGACCTTGCATGGGTCTGGGCTAGGTCCTCTGCATGTATGTCATAGTAGTATAGCTTGATGATTCTGTGGGACTCTTAACAGAGGAAGTAGATGATGTCTCTGACTCTTTTGCCTGCTTTTGGGACATTTTTCTCCTGCTGGTTTGCCTTGTCTAGCTTTGATATGAGGGTTTAGACCTAGTCTCATTGCAACTTAATATATGCCATGTTCTGTGCTTGGTTGATATCCTGGGAGGCCTGCTCTGTTCTAAAGGGAAATGGAGGAAAAGCGGGGAGTGGAACGAGGTGAGGGTACCTCTGGAAAGAGTAGAGGGAGGAGACACTGTGGTCAGGATTAATGGATGAGAGAAGAATAAAAAAATTAAAAAGATTTTTAAAAAAGAATAGGAAATTCGAAAGCAAGCATATCAGTCTACAGAATCTGCTGGTGAGGAAATGAAGAACATCTGACTGCCACACATAGAGGTTTCGTACTCGGTTAAAGGACTGGAAGAGGAAGGCGGCCCTCATTTCTCCATACTGACATTTTCTGTTTGACTTTCACTCTAATTTTATTCTTCCTATGCTCACCCAGAATTGTTCAGGCCCTTACGTTACTTTCTTCTCATGTAAAATGAACTTTAATTGTTAAAGCAATAGCTACTTATTTTTTAATGCATTCAATCATTCTAATAACATACAAGCTTCTGCTGTAAAAATTGGGAGTCTCCCTTAGAAAAACAAAACCTCATTGCATGATTATTAGCCAATCAGTCCTCAGGAAACACTTAGGATTTGATTGTTGATCCTTATGTAATGAAGACGAACATGCATGGACTCCTTGCACTGTGTGTTTGCAAAGCTGTGTTCTTCAGTATTCTTCTATCTCCTGTCAACTCTATTGACTGTTAGCCTCCGTGGGCATTTTGCCTGTAATCCTGACTATAAGATAAATGCCTAGAGCTACAATTACTGGGCCAAAGGAATTACAAATACAAAATGTTCTTGCTATTGTTAAATTGCTTTCTAAAATATTTTACACTTTGAAGTAAAATGCTTTTCCTTTTGTGCTCAGTTGAAAGGCATTATTGTGAGCAAATGCAGGGCATAAACCCAATATCATCTGATTATGTTTATTTTCTAGGCAGAGATGTAGAGAGTCAGGTCCATGCTGCTTCTACTCAGATAAGAGGTTGGTCCACTGGGAGCCAAACGTTGTACATAAATGGAAACACTGAGCATGACTCGGCTTTCCTTTCATAAGCAAAACAATAAAATGGAAATCAACAAAACAAATAGAATGCCTACAAATCCCTCAGCACAGTACCTGACCCATGGATGGTTCTGATTGTGGAGGCCTTACTGGTGGTGATGGCGGGGATCACTGTGTTGGCTTTCACTTCTGCGGGGCTTGTTAGCACAATTCCTTAGCAATCATGACTGATCTGAAGCTTGGCTCAATCCTACTGGCTTTCCAAGTAGGTGGCCACAATTTAAATCAGGAATTATACAAGTTTGCCAGCAACCCAAACACTTTTCTTGGGTTTTAACCATACCTCCGAGGGAGAACAGTTTCTGCTCAACCTTTTCATCTAAACAGCTAAAAGGCTGGCACCCGTGGATGGCTACCTTTGCAGCTTTGCCCCAGGTTCTTGACCACAAAGATGAAATGCATGGCTTCACAGCCTAAGAGCCGTCTCCTATTCTTTGTTGCTAGGCTAAGAAATGATAACGATGCAAGTTTTTGCCAGTCTAGTGTTTACCCTTTAAAGAACTTAAAATTGAAACCAAAGCCAAGACTTTATGAAGACCATGAGCCCTATCTCAGAGGACTGGACTCAGACATTGAACTCTGTGGACGATGGCTCTTGTGGGCTTACAGCTGTTTGGAATCATTTGTATTGGCAGACTCAGCAGTTCAAGAGCTCTGAGAGGTACTTGTATGTGAGCAGACCTTTATGAAACTAAGAAAATCATTGTATTTAATTGGGCCTCAGTTTCCCCCCAAAACAGAGAGATTAACCTAAGTAGAGAGAGTGACCAGGAACAGAAAGTGAACCGGAAGGGCAGTAGGCACCACTAAATATGTTTGTGTGTGAAGATAAGATCTTTGCTTTCTCATTTTTCCCAAGGAGATTAAAATCCACTAATTTGTTTGTTTGTTTAAGTCACATTTGCACTCCCCAATTCTGCTTGCAGGATGCTGTGGACAAGAGCTGCAAAGAGAGGAAAGGCAGCATGATAGGAGAGCTGTCACCCACAGGAGCTAGGGCTGCGGTCCAGCTCATGGACTTCAGAAATCCTTGGCTTTGGTTTAAAATTTAAGTTCATTAAAGGGAAAATACCAGATGGGCTAAAACTTGCACCTCGGTCATTTCTGGCTAGTCCGTCTCCCCAGGAGTGCCTTGTACAGGAGCTGTAAAGAAACAGAAAGACTCTCTGTCAGACCGACAGTCACAGATTGGGGCTTCCTTGTCATGATAATGCACTTAAAGTCCCCTTTCAGTTAGAAGTGGACCATGACCCAATCCCAGCCTTCATGTTCTACTGCCCAGCCTAGGAGAGATCCAGAATTACAACAGAACTCCCATTTCATAGCTGTGAGCTTTTATATGTTTTCTTTCATTCAGGGACTAATAACATTCCAAGTTCTGTGTGCCACGGTGGCCCAGACCTTTATTTCTCCTCACAAAAGGGGACCTCCTCCATTAGGGTCCCTTTCAAGACTGGACTGCAAAAGATAATACACAGTTGTAGGAATGACCTAGAGGAGCCACAGTCATGTCTCCCACAAGGCTGACTGAGCTGAGGGGACATTGGCTGGTAAGGCCTTTGATGTCGAGTATTAGGGTCCATCCAACTAATGCTCTTCAAAGAAATGCATTTGGCCTACTAGGGAAGACTGTCTTGGACCAAAGAGTTTTGACCCCCCCCCCCACCTATCTCATTCCAAACATGGTGCATCAAAGGGGTGTAAGCCTTTTTTGTCTTATACTTTATTCTATCTTATCATCTAGTACTGTTTGAAAGGTAGTGCTTTGTTTCAAAGAGGTGTGTCTGTGTGTGTGTGTGTGTGTGTGTGTGTGTGTGTGTGAGAGAGAGAGAGAGAGAGAGAGAGAGAGAGAGAGAGAGAGAAAGAGAGAGAGGGAGAGAGAAGAACAATGAAAAAAAGAGATAGCCTTTTAAAAGTGTAAGTTCTCTGCTCTTTGAGAGCTTATATGTTAGGATGACTAGATGGGGACTCAACAGGGACTCCACAGGTCTCCAGGCCACAGGCAGCGTCTCTTGTTTCAGTTAAGGACTTACTATGGAACCCACGCCTACGGATAGTTAAAGAGCTCCCACAGCCTGTGCATTCTGCTAGGGAGAAACGCCGAGGGTCTCACAGAGGTGTTTCTATTCTCCAGAACAGCACAGTCTGGGTTTTCAGCGAGAACAAGGAAAACAGTTGTGGATTTGGTCTAGACCTGGATGATCCTTTTCTACTCGTGGAGTAAAGCCAGGCCCACACTGCTGCTGGCCCCCGCCATTTCTGGCCCTGCTTCTCTGCCCTGCACCACACGCTGAGAAACAACTACCATTTTCGCCATATGGCGCAAAGATCAAAGCCCCCCAAGCCCCGGAATACATTTCTAGCTGACTGTATTTTCAAATGTCTTAAATATGTTCCTGCAGATGGGGAGGCATGGGGCATGGAAGAGGTGAAGCACATGTGTGTGAGGCGTGTATGTGGTTGAGCGGGATGGCGCAAGCTGAGTACTGCTCACCGAATGTCCGTCTTCCTTTTAGGTTCGAATCTTCACTTACCTCATTGGACGAGAGGCTGCTTTTGCAGACAATCTCAAGTGGATGGCTTGTGCTAACAAAGGTGAGAATCCTGACTCTGCATTGCTGGTCTTGGGTGTGCAGAATCAGCAGCATATATGGGACAAGGAAGGAGTCCTTAAAGAAGATGGCTATCCTTTTACTGAGAAATAGTAATTTCATATATTCTTGGAATGTGAATATATACATATATATTCATATCAAAGCATGTATATAATAAGCAGTTGGGGTGATAAATACATGGACCACCTCAAACACTGATCATATCCTTGTGGTAGACCAATTGAAAATCCTCTCTCCTGGTTCTTTTGAACTATACAAACATTAAGCATAGCCACCGTGCTGCACTGTAAGAATACCAGACTGCCTATTTAATGATATGCAAATAAATAAAAAATTCCTCCTACTTAGCTGTAGTTTTATATCCTTTTTGCTTCTACATATGACTTAGAATAGACAAGGACACTACAACTCTCAGATAAAGTCCATTTCTAAATTTTCATTGAGGGATATGTAACAGCTCTTCTGTGATTTTTTTTTTTTTGAGGTCATAGTTGAGTGGCTAAGCTTCTTTTCTGCTTTTTAGTAGCTGAGTAGTCTTGGAAGAGCTTCTATGCAAGACTTTCACTATGCTACAAACATCCACGTCTCCAACACCCCAGACTTCTGCCGTGCCCTGAAAGCAGGTTCTTATAGCAGGAGGGAATTCAACCTGGGTTAAATCTGAAGTGAAGCATTCGATAGCTGGTACAGGCATCTATACTCTCTTCCATAACTCCGAAACTTCCTGATCCAGATGGAGCCGAGCTGGCAGTCAGCGTCCTTATCATGCTTGGACCTCTGAGTGAGCAGGCAGATGCCTTTGACGCTCATTAGATGTGTGCTGAGACGGTGTTAACGTGCCCCAGTGAAGGGATAGACCACTGAAGTCTGTCAATACCAACCACTGTATAATAGGACAGCCATCTTCTCTAGTATGGACAGTTAATTTAACTTGTGTTGTAAGCTATCACGGGAGCACCTGCTCTGAGAAAAGATCAGGGCTGGGCTCTGTCAGGTGAAGGCAGAGCTCGAGACTGAGGCCGTTCTAATGGATGTTGTTCTCCATGATGCAGCTTTGGCCACAGGACTAGTGAAATTTAGTAACCTTAGTTTGCATTAGTCATTTAATACTCAGCACGGAGGTAGTAATATTTCTTCCTTTGAATTCTTAGTTGACAAATACAAACTCCATATATGGTATGGAACATGATGTTCTGGGTTGTGCATACAGTGTGAAATGGTCAAATCAAGGCAGTTTATATGAATTGCATAACAAATAGATTCTGGGTGATTTTCAAAAATACAGACATTGTTATCAGCTGTGGTCTCTCCAGTGAACAATGGAGCTCTTGCATTTATTTTTCCTGAACTGTAATTTCATGTCCTATTCTTCTGCTGGTTCTCATTAAATGGAAGGATTGGTGCGATGGTGCTTGTCAAGTTTAGTAGTTCAATACTAGCTACTGAGGTGCATAGTCATTTATGGATTTTTGTATTCATAAAGTAAATTTATTATCAATCCTTACAGTGTATCAGACACAAGGCTTGGGGCAAGGAATGGGAGTGGAAGTAACAGGGCTTTCTAGTTTAGTAAGGACCATTACGGCCAAGAAGGAGTCAGACTTTAAAGCTAGCATTTCTTACTATTGGGATGGGTGTGAATTTCATCACCTGCGGAAAGTGGGTAGTGTGATACCTGCCCAATATGCAGGTTGTAGGCAGGAAGTGGGGCCATGCAAGTCGGATTAGTAGCCCTGTTCCTAGCACATAAGTGCCCTTATTATTCCCTTTCGGTCAGTGACCTGTTGATCTGCCTGACTTCCCCCTCTGAGATGGCCGGCTTCGTGAGAGCAGCCTCAACCCTGCCTTCATCTTGGTCACCTGACAGAGCCCAGCCTTGAACAGGTGCTCCTGTAGCAGCTTACAACACAAGTTAATTATCCCTGCTAATGAAGATGGGTGTCCGGTTATACAGTCGTTGCAATGACAGACGTGGGCGGTCTATCCCTTCACTGGCCTTGTAAGTTAACACTAAAACACGATAGCGTTTGGATTTTAGTGGAAGAAAGGGGATATGATGCTGCAGCTTGGATGACTTCAGGAAAACATACTTCATTTCCAGCAACCGAAGTTGTTTCTCTGCAGTTTACACAGAAGGGAATGTTCTGGAAAAAGGAAGGGGTCGATGGTCAGAGCCATTCAGTGGGGAGGAAGGGCAGTGGAGATGCATTTGTGCTTTCCCTCTGTGGATTTTCTTTACGTGCCCGCATCATTCTTTTATGGAGCTAGATCTCTCCTGCTTCGTGTCTGTGCAGTTTGAAGTGGTCATTCCCACCTAATGTACAACAACATGTACTATGCAGGAAACATGGTAGATTTGATAGCTTCTCCCTGGATGCCAACTACCAAGTCTGAAGTCTAGCTTCCAAGCCCTCTTCCAGACAAAATTATGTCACCCAGCCTGGGTCACTTAGTCGGGCATGTTCAGAAGTAAGCCCACCACAGGGGGAAATACGACGGATCCCCCAGGGATAGAGGAGATGGCTGTAGCCAGGCAAATAAGCCTGCTCCCATGGTGCCTTTCTTTTGACTTTGTCTTTAACTTTCTGCTCCTGTTTGGAATGGTCTTTTAAGCAAATCTCAGTTTCCTCATCTCAGAAAATGAATGGCTTCATGGGGGAGCGTTAGTGCTTCCTAGCGTCTGTGAAATAGCAAGTCCTACGTTTATTTTGTTTATTTTGTTTATTGAGCAGCTTTTCTTACAAAAGTATGCATCACGATGCTCACCCCACTTCAGCTCATCTCAGGAGCAGGCACAGCAGGAGTAGAGGAGGCCTGGGGTAGGGCATTAGGTAAACCCCACTCTCCTTTCGTCCTCTGTACATCTTCGAACTTTGTTGACATTTGAAAAAGACTAAGTTAGGCTTCCCAGTTTTTTCTTTAGTCTGTGGCCATGGAAAAAAAATCTTTTCCTTTTTGTCCTTATTTTTATCCCTGCCACACTAGATTGCACTTTTCCCGTCAACCACTAGACACTTGGCCACTGTGATTACTTTTGCCTATCTGTTGTCCAGCTGACAAAAAGTCTTCAAATTGGAACCTTGTCTTAATCAACTAATATTATAGCATAATTTTGTTTTAGCTACCCTAAGAATCTTTGAAATATTCCTATAAAGACAATTTTGTCAAGGCAGAACTTAGCCCTGGAATTCAGTCTATAAGATTTATAGGTTCAGAAAATCCATGCCACAAGGAGAGCTGCTAGCCAGATTAGTAGTGGGATCCAGTATGCACCCTTCCTTCCTGCCGATTTTGCCTTTCATTTTCAGCTCTCCCTCTGAGGACTTTGGGGAACAGAATGTCACTATCTGCCTCTCTCCAAAGTCACACTCACTAAAAGAGTGTCAGGTTCTGCTCCTCTGCACCCATGTAAACACTGGCTTCATGTTGGCGTCAGCCATGAGCAAGGATTCATCTATGGTCATTAATTAAATCTTTGTTTATGGTCTTGGATTGTTACATGATGGAGGCAGAATAACATTTTCATCTCAAATTACATGAGGTCCAAAGCCCTACCTACCCCCATGACATGTTTTTGCCCTGACGCAACTAAGTTCTTCTGTGAAATAAACTGTCAGCATCCAGGACTTGAGCAGACCAGGAAAAGGCCAAAGTGAAGCCTGCTGACAGGTTGAGCTGCCTGACCACAGAGTGACCCTGAGGGAGGGAAGAATGGTGAGGGCCATTATGCCATCCCTGGATCCCTGGTGCTCAAGGACCCACTGTCTGGGCAGAAAGTCTTTCTTAGAAGTCTGGTAGCCATGGAAACAGTTGATATTCAGTCAACCTCAGATGCATGCCTGGGAACATTCATGGGTCTTAGCTCTCTACCTCCTTCAAAAGCTGGCAAAATCCAGAGAGACTATTGGTTTATTTCATTTTATACCAAAGTAGGACCTACTCTAAGGGAAGCAACTCTAATGAAACAACGCAGCATGCCATTTTAAAGACATTAAAACCATCCCCATCATGGGAGACAGGCAGGGCAGTTTAAATGCCGAATTCACACCATTGCATAAATAAGCAAATTGGGACAGCAGCAAAGATGGTCGGTGAGTCCAGATATCCCATGAAGAGGCGATAACCTTTTCTAATGTGCAGCGTGCCAGCATTTGAAATGAGCACTAGATGATTCCCCTTCGAAATCAGAGTTAATGGAGTGTTTCCCAGCTGTGCAAACACAGGTTCTGCTCAGTGTTGGAGTTCTTAATCTGTCAGTCATCATGCGCTCCAAAGGAAATGCCTTGTGTGTCTCTCCCAGTTGTGTGTTTAGTTTATCCCTTTTTGAGGGGTTAAAGGTTCTTCTCTCCTTGTTTGAAACAGAACTGGTAGCCTAAGTCCTCCAGGGAAGTCCAGCCACTGACCTTTACCCAAGAAATAATTCTTAATCTCACTGTCCCTTTCCAATTGTTACATAATCCCAAAGATGCTTCACATTTCTGAGGTCAAAAGAACGGGTCTGGTCTTGGGAAGGAGAAAAGGCATAGTTAAACCATTTTGGTTAAACCAAGGATGTGAAGAATTGCACGTGACTCAGACAAAGATCACCATGTTGCTCTTGTTAATAGCAATTGTGGATTACTGATTGCATTCCGTGTCAGGCAGGCACATAGAACTTACATAACACATCTCTGTAAACACTCAGAGAATCCCTAGGTGGTGTGTGTCATACTTACCATTGTTCATAAAGAGAGGACCCCTAAACACCGGCTCTCTGGTTTTCAGCCTGCCATACTTAAAAGGTTGGATAATCTTAAGAACTATGTGACGTAGCTATACCCACGCTGCATCACTTCAAGGGGAGACATAAAGAGAAGTCTGTTCACCTAAAATAGGGAGATGGTACTAACCAAACAGTGATTCCATCCCTGTCCATCTGATGACCCAAAAAGCTCAGTGGGCTTACTTAAAGGAGCATTTTCTGTCAGAGAACTGCATCTTTGAAAAGTACTCCCTTCTCCTGGCTCAATACAAATACACACACACACACACACACACACACACACACACACAGACAGACACAGACACACATACACACACACATACACATACCACACATACACACATACACACACCACACATACACACAAATCCCATACACACCATACACATGCACCATATGCACAAATAACATAGCAACATATATATAAACACACACACATACCATACATACAAAATATATACACACCATAAACACAAATACAAACCATATGCACAAAAACACACACTGTATACACAAAAACATGC
The DNA here is from genome assembly GCF_021556685.1 of Rattus norvegicus. Classification (NCBI taxonomy): domain Eukaryota; kingdom Metazoa; phylum Chordata; class Mammalia; order Rodentia; family Muridae; genus Rattus; species Rattus norvegicus. Next base: position 4,450,679 of record NC_141549.1, on the reverse strand, counting down.
ACATATTGCACACACACACACACACTAAACCGTACCATACAAACAAAACATACCACACCATACACACACACACATAGACACAGACACACATACACAGACACACACACACCAACACATACACCATACACACAAACATACACACACACACAAATACCATACACACACAAATACCATACACGCTATACACATGCACCATATACACAAACAACACATATACACACATATAATATATATATATACACTATAAACACAAATACAAACCATATACACAAACACACACACTGTATACACAAAAACATGCACATATTGCACACACAGACACAGACACAGACACACACACAGACACAGACACAGACACAGACACACACACACACACACACACACACACACACACACACACGCACCACAGAGTCCCAACCCACAGCCAACTAAAAGCCAATTCTTGTGTAAGTCACCACAGCAAATCTGTTTCATGGTGGCAGTGATTACATCACACCTGGGAAAATGGCTCCATCACAGAAAGCTTTCCCAGCAATGGTAGAAACAGAACCTGGCCATGTGAGATGGACAGCAGGGGTTGCTGACAAAGGCAGACTGGCATCAGGGCTCTGGCATCGGTGTCACTGTAGAGTGCAATGTGGAATCCTTTGTTGATGGCCGAGACATTTTGAAAACATGTTGAAGTCAGAGGAAATCACAGGAATACCAAGGATTGGGCTGCATATGGTTTATCACCCCGAGTGGTTGTAACCCAGAGTTCACAGAAGGAATGCTGCAAGGGAGCAAGGCAAATAAATTGATGTTATATAGAAAAATGAGCAGACCATTTGTAATAGGTGGCTAATTTCAGCATTAATTACTCAGTAATTACCGAATGATTGCTGATTCTGTTTTCTTACATGATATATGAAGCTCAAAAAGGCACATTAAAGACAAGAATAAACATTCAAGAGCTAGAATTCACCAGGAAAAAAAATATCAGGGGCAGTAAGGAAGGTGGCCAGCTCCGAGATTACAGAAGGGAACTGAAGGAAGCGTCTACAGTTTCACCCGAAGATCTCGACCCTAAGCAACTTCCTGCTATCCATCATTTGTTAACTAGAGCATACATTTCTTAGCTAGATCTACAGAAAAACATTTAAAGGCAAGAAAAGACTCTTTCAGGAAAGTTTCAGGTTCCAATGGATGGAGACTGAATATATATAATTTCAGCTTTCTTTTTTTTACCCTTTACAGACCTATATCTCTGCTTATTATATTGAAATATAACTTGGTACCATGCCCTGGGTTTGTATGATGGTGCTAATTTTTGCCAGAAACTTTTAAGGTCAGCTCCGTTATTATCCTCAACCTTGCTGGGAACAGCTACAATACCCAATTAACTCCCTAGAGGTACCCCGGAGGAAGTGTTATGAGGAGTCCGTGGGGTTTTTTGTTTGTTTGTTTTTGTAAAAAAGAATGGCTTCTCGGTTGAGAATAAAGGTCTCAACCTTAAGCTGGATTCAAATTGGTCTGGAGCTAACTCTCCATACTTCTCTTTGCTCCTTCTGTAAGGAGCACCTGAGGTGGGCTGTCAGGAGTCGCAAGGCAGAGGGCAATGTGAGTCTCAGGAAGACCTCAGTGAAGGTTTGTCCCACATCCTTACATCCCTGAGTCTTACATTTCCTTACCAGGCAAGCACCAGCTCTTATAATATGCCAGGGAACAAACATCCCAGAGACACAAACATAGTAAGAGAGCAAGTCACAGTCCAGCCTCAGACCAGACTGAGTCTCCTTAACACCTTGAAACAAGACACAGAGAGAGAAAGCAAGTTCAGATGGGCCAGTTCATCAGGGAGAGATTTCCCCCAACCAAGCCATTGGTGATAAAATGGATGGATCCATCTTGGGAAACCAGATAAACTGAGCAGGAAGGAAATGAGCAGGAAGTGAAAGGATCTAGGCAGGTTAAGGCAGAAGGGTCAGGGCCAGCTCAGCATAGAAGAACAGGAAAAGGGTTAATGTCCAGTGTGCAAGGGGGTTTCTAGGTATGTGAGGGCTGATGCAGAAAGGTTCTTGGAGGTCAGAGTAAGACATTCAGATTTTGTTCTAACTCTGTGTGGATGCGATTGTAGTGCTTTGGTCAGATAGGTGAAAATCTATTTTATACTTTCAGATGAAGGGAGGAAGTCATGGGGAGGCTACAGATGGACCTTTACTTGCACATCATGGAATCTTGGAGTAGGGTCAAAGTGCTAAAGGAAAGAAGATTAGTCTTAAGAGTGTTTTAGAGACTGGCCCAGAAAACTTGCTGGTGAGTTAGATAGGGGACCAAGGATAAAGCAGAGCGTGGAGATGGGTGTCTAGGATGATGATTCCACTTCAACCTAGCTGGGCAGGATGCTATTGGGAAAAGGCCAATGGGTGTTGGACAGGAAAGCCAAGAGTTAGCTTTTCATATTTCCTCTTGAATTCCTGTGTTCATACACAAGAACTATCAGTTAACTGCCTTACCCAAGACTGAAGCTCTGGGTCAGCGGGCTTTGTAACATTTGGACTGAGTGAGGTTCATTCCTCAGCTCAATTCTTTCCAAATGTATGATTGACACCCTTCCTAGCTCACTCTCAAAGCTGGTGGGCTGTGTCCTTCATTCTTTCTCAAATATCCTTCTCCCCTCAGCTCTGTTTTGGAGAACCCATCAGAGAGCTTCGACATTTACTTTGAGGATTAGGTGTGAGGCTACCAAGAGCTCTTCTAAGAGAGGCTGTCTTCACATGAATGGATCCACAGTGAAAACAATCATCAAAGTATCCTCATCCAGGCCAGAAGTACCAAACTGACCAACATGTTGGTACTCCTCCTTAGCTTATACTATGTGCCAAGATTCTTTACTTAGAATTCAAGGGTTAGCTACTAGAAGAGATATTAAATATTTCCTTTCTTCTTCTAAAGTGAATTATAGTCACCAGACTCGAAGGGATGACTCCTGGTGGGTAAGACATTCTCCTTGTCCTCTAGCAGTCCTCAATAAAATGTTTCTTGCCTGCCATGCCTCTCAGCTGGACCACCTAGAAGCCATATACCAATGGGTCTCCCCAAGTGGGGGCCAGACCTCCAAGAGAACTCACAGGTCCTGTTCTGGGATCTCAAACTATAGCAGGCATGCCTTCTCCTCCTTTGGGGCCCTGTTTCCCTGCAATAGTCATGGCCAGGAGGGTGGGGCAGGTAGGAGTGATAATGCATGCTAATTAGCACTGTGCAGAGCTGTCATCAGGAACCCAGAAGCCACATGGTCCCAACCTGTTTGGGACTGGCACACCAAATTCAAACCAGCTGGCTTTTGTGTGGAAATGTTCTTGGTGGGTCCAGCCCTTCCCAGACCTAGCTTCCCTACCGAGTGCTTGGTTTAGATATAAGGAAAGTCAGTAATTGCTGTGCAAATGCTACAGAAGATCTGACTTTTGAGTCCCTTTAAGCCACTCTGATTCATTCGGTAAGTAGGGATGGATCCATCCTTACTTAGCAACAAGAAGAAGCAGCAGTGACTTTTTTGTGTTCCCACTTAAAGTCCTTCCATAGGCACTCGCTTTAGGACAAGGTGTCAACCCTTCTTCACGTACTGCTGCGCCCATCTCTTTGAGGCATTTCTGTTCTCTGTTCAACTCTTTAACTGGGACCACTCTAAGCTATTTTAAATGCCCAGAAGGGGCCTGTTTCTCTATAATCTAGATGATTCCTTTGTATCCTTGACTGCCAGGATTCTAAAATTGCCTACCCCCCACTAATCCTGTCCTTATTCTTTAGTGTTTGACTCCAGAATCCCTGTCTCAGGGTAGCCAGATGGGATTGGCTATTCCTATTATGTCTTAGCTTAATCGTGAACTGCTGTTTTGTGCTTCTTTCCTCCTATCTGCATAGCCCAAGACAGTGCCTTGCCCATCCTGTTCATTCCACTAAGAAAGCTTTCCACAGACTTGAACGAATGGCTTCCTCGAGCAGAGCCAAGCCTGTGCCCAGTGTTCTCCTCCCTTATAAACCTCCTAGAACCCAGCAAAGCCTATAAGACCCCAGGTTGCAGAGGAACAAAATAATGCCCTTAACTCCAGACCAAACAGCAGCTTCACCTGTAGAACTACAGAACGCTGAGAATGTTTTCTTTTCATGGAAGCCATGGCTGTCAGTCTGACAGTCACAGCAAAGTAGGATCTGGAATGCCAGCCTCAAACACACACAATACCTGGTATATGCTGGAGGCAACGGGTACAAACAAAGAGCCGTAGACAGAACAAATGGAAGTGAGAAGCCCACAGCCTATGCTCTTTCCCGTAACTTCCACCCAATGCTGGTGGAACACGGGCAAAGTGCAAGTCTTTAGTCCACTCCAGTCATGTTGTCATTACTCACTACTAATCCTCCTGTGTATAATAAGAATGAAGGAGAGCCATCCTAGTTCAACACCCAGGAGGCTGAAGCAGGAAAACTGCTTCGAAACAAAATTCAAAGCCAGACAGATTGCCATACCAAACAATGCCGAACTTGTCTCAAAAGCAAAAGAAGACAAGCCAAAGAAGAAAGGGGTTAGCAAACTTTCTGACACTTTTCAGTACATTAATCAATACTAATACCAATATTATAATAACAGCATCTCTTTTAATTTTCCTTGGATGGAAAAATTAGACAGTAGGATTGCCTAGAGTGAGGACTTTGATTCCCATGTCCACACTAAAGCCTGGGACATAGCCTTGTATCCTTGGCTGTAAATACTCAACCATTGTGTGGGTTAATTTAATTTCTATTCCTTTTGGTGACTATACTCTTGTTTGTGAAGATAAAGCTTCCTTCAAGAGGGAGGGACGAGATCCAACACTTCACAATGTCAAAGAAGGAAATTTGGGCTCTGGCCAACATGTGTTCCTTGATGCATGTTTCCCGTGTGCTTCTAAATCCTGGTCCTTCTTTTGGCAGGATTTTTCACCCAGATCTCCACCTTGGCTGATGTGCAGGAAAATGTCATGGAATACCTCCATGTACTCAGTCGACCCAAAGTCATCGACCAGGAACATGATGTGGTGTGGACCGAAGCGTACATCGACAGCACTGTGAGTCTATGGGGACCCTGGGCGAGAGGCTGGGTTTGTCCTCCTGCTTCAGGGCAAGGCTTTCATCAGTTGTGGGGCTTGAGTGACACTGCCCCAGGTTGTAGGTACAATTGCTGTTGTTCATCTCGGCAGACAAAGGTCATATAGAAGATGACCGTGAATAGGACCTGCTCCTCTGAAAACATCAACCACTCTCCCTTTTTGTTTGTGGTTTCCCAATAGCCCACAGATGATCACGTTCATGCATGAGACAGTGATGAAAAACACGCAGATGAACTCAGCCCTTGCCATGTGTGAGGCCCAGGCCTCGTGACGGATCATTGGGTCTCAGCTGAAGATGTGGCCGAAGCTCACTCTGATAACAAATGGGGCCCACCACAGAGGATGCAATTATATTTCCCTTCCATAGACAGGCAAAAAATGTGGTTACGTGGGGGTTCTATAAGCATGGTTGTGTGAACTCTAGTCATGAGCTCCTGAAAAGTTGGATTGTATCGTGTGCTTAAATGGAGGGACTTTGCCAGTCACCCAGTAATCACTCCATGCCTGTGTTTTTGTGAAATTTTAGGGTGATTTTTCATAGCGATACTGAGTCCAATGGGAGTGGAGTGTTTCATTTATTGATTGTAAATGTTCTCTGAGGACTGTTCAGCCATCATTTTTCTGGAGATTCACATCTCATTAATCACAAATGCACAGACATGGCTGTATTCTGTAGTTGTCTCCATGGCTGTCTTGGGCCTACTTTCCTCTCTCTGGGCTCTCCTGCTCTTGTTCTTGCTATATTTCTGGCAGCATCAGGCACACATAGGACAATAACAACACATGAGAGCCAAACTGGGGACACCCTGACCCATCCAGCTCACCACAACAGCTTACCCCACCCCAGCCTTCAAGTAAGACATAGCTAGTCCTGACTTGGAAGGGATGGGGAACCTCAAGGAGAGTCACATGAAGATGAGGATGTGGTCTGGGAAGTAGTTCTTGGTTGCTGGCAACACTGGCCTTTTATCATTTTGGAAGTTGAATCCTGGCTCAGTTCTGAACTGTAGAAATGAAATAGCTAAGCTGTCATTTGAGCTGACATCACATTTATAACAATGACAATGGGCACAGCAATCATGATGCCACCTCTTCTCTCTTGTGGTTAAGTGAGACAGAAGAACTAAGAGGAGAGGAGAAGCACATGTCTAGCTGGTGCTAAAGAAGCAAGCCACTCTGGTTTGTCATGCAAACTCTAGGCATCCAGGCAGATCAGTGGTTTTCATTCCTCATGTGCAAGTATAGGGCAAGAATTTAGAGATAAAGCATATGATGTATGAACCTGAACAGATTAGTAGATCAGAGAGGCCAATAAACGGTCTGATGGCATACGGGAACTTAGTGTATGTTCTCATATTAGCAGAGCAAGACCACAAATTAAAAAGACAAAGAATGTTTTCTCAGCAAGTAAAGGCTCTTTCCATCAAAGCTGATGGCCTGACTTTGATGCCCAGGGTAAAGAGAACTGACCGTCATGGGTCCTCTGACCTTCACACAGCACCACAGCAAGTGACCCCATGCTCAAGCACAGAAATGAACAAATAAATAATGTGATAAAACATTTTCAAAGACTGAGGAAACTCTTCCTCAAAAATCCTATAGGGAAAGAAACTAGCAGAAGACATAGGCAAGTCTCAAATATAATAAAATAGATTTTTATGTGGAGAAATACACACCTTTATCCATAGTAAGAAAATGCAAATTAAACCATAATGAGGTGCCATTTCTCAATAGCAGAGTGATTGAACTGGAAGCTTAGCCATGTGCTGTCCTGGTGAGGACTCCGGCAAGGCGGACCTCACAGATCACTATGCAAATGCAGAAGGAGACAGTTTCTATGGAGGAGGGTGTGCTGTTCATTCGCCCTTTGCTCCAGCAGTCATATTTGCAATTATCCTTGAAGATAACTCTCCATTAAGACAGAAGCCCTTGGAGACATTTGTTCATTAGAACTGTGTGTAATTTCCACATGTTGGAGATTGTCTAACTCCCCAAACATGTCAAGATTGATTGTATGAGTCATGGACTATTAGGAGCAAGAGTGAGGGTGGCCTCCGCTGCTCAGCATAGGATGTTTATGTAGTAGCAACATATACTGCTAAGGAAAGTCAGCAAACACAAGAGTGAGGCTTGCAGGTGACTGCCGTGTAGTACAGAAGACTGAATGAGAAGGTATTGCTTAGGCAATACCAAATGCGCATAGGCAAGGGGAGTTAGAAGTCCACAGAACTGAGTAACTAGGAAATGTCACTCACACCCCTTTTTATGTAATTTTGATTTTTGTTTTGTTGTATCTTTGGATATTTGTATGCTGTGTAAGTGTGTGTGACAGACAGAAATACAGACACACACAAACACACACACATATGAGAGAGAGAGAAAGAAGAGAGAGAGAGAGAGAGAGAGAGAGAGAGAGAGAGAGAGAATACATGCATGACATAACATGTGGCAGACAGAGAACAATGTTTAACATCAACCACAGTCTTGACCCTTTCTGTGTATTTGAGTGTGGGTCCTTTGTCCTTTGTCCTAGCCTAGCAAGCCTGTAAGCCCAGGGATTTTTCTTTGTCTGCCCCATCTATTTTTAGAAGCACTTGGGTTACAGACATGCACTACTGTGTGTGGCTTGGTGCGGATTCTAGCAAACTGAACTCAGGTCTTCATACACTTTACCTATTAAGCTGTACCCCTGATCTAGTTTTGTCTTTAAAAATTGTTCTATTCGTGTGGGGGGTGGGGAGTGTAGGTACATATATCATTACTGCACATGTGTGGAAGTCAGAGGAAAACTTGTAGTACTTGGTGCTTTCCCTATACCATGTGGGTCCTGGGGACCAAACTTAAGCCATCTTGCTCGGAAATTATACATTTTCAGGCTGAGCCATTTGGCCAGTTCAACGATAAAACCAAAGTCTAAGCCAAACAAACAAACATTTTATTGCATTTATTTATTTATTTATTTATTTATTTATTTATTCATTAATTAATTCATTCATTTATTCATATGTTAAATGTATAGGAGGAAAATTTTAACTGAGTATCAACAAGTTGAAAACAAAAACAACTCTATCATCATTAAATAGCAAATTTACCCATTAAACAGGGAAAAGAAAACATAGCTAGCCTTTTGAATTAATCTTTGATATAATGGACATGTACTATTACATTTTTGAATAAAATGTTCAATACAACCTTATAATCTAGAGAAAAGAACAGAATACATTTTAATTTTTTAGTACTTTTTTAATTTTTAATTTTTATTTTTGGATATATTTTATTTACATTTCAAATGTTATCCCTTTTCCCTGTTTCCCCTCTAGAAACCGGATATCTCCCCCTGCATCTATGAGGGTGCTCCCCCATCCACTCACCCACCAACTCCCTTCTACCTCCTGACAATGGCATTCACTTACACTGGGGCATGGAGCCTTGACAGGACCAAAGGCCTCTCCTCCCACTGATGCCTGGCAAGGCCCTCCTTTGCCATATATGTGGCTGGAGGCATTGGTCTGTCCCTGTGTACTCTTGGGATGGTGGTTTAGCCCCTGGGAACTCTGGGGGGGGGTCTGGTTGGTTGATATTGTTGCTCTTCTTATGGGGTTGCAAACCCCTTCAACTCTTTCAGTCCTTTCTCTAACTCCTCCATCAGGGATCCTGTTCTCAATTCAATGGTTGACTGCAAGCATCTGCCTCTGTATTTGTCAGGATCTGGCAGAGCCTCTCAGGAGACAGCTATATCAAGCTCCTGTCAACGTGCACTTCTTACTGTCTGCAATAGTGTCTGGTTTTGGTGACTGTATGTGGGATGGATCCCCATGTAGGGCAGACTCTGGATGGCCTTTCCTTCAGTCTTTGCTCTACACGTTGTCTCCATATTTCCTCCTGTGAGTATTTTTGTTCTCCCTTCTAAGAAGGACTGAAGCATCCACACTTTGGTCATTCTTCTTGAGCTTCATGTGGTCTATGAATTGTATCTTGGGTATTCCTAGCTTTTGGGCTATTACTCACTTATTAGTGAGTGCATACCATATGTGTTCTTTTGTGATTGGGTTACCTCACTCAGGATGATATTTTCTAGTTCCATCCATTTGCCTATGAATTTCATGAAGTCATTGTTTTTAATAGCTGAGTAGTACTCCATTGTGTAGATGTACCACATTTTCTGCATCCATTCCTTTGTTGAAGGACATCTGGGTTCTTTCCAGCTTCTGACTATTTAAATAAGGCTTCTATGAACATAGTGGAGCACGTGTCCTTGTTATATTTTGGAGCATCTTTTGGGTGTATGCCCAGGAGAGGTATAGCTGGGTCCTCAGGTAGGACTATGTCCAATTTTCTGAAGAATCTCCAGACTGATTTCCAGAATGGTTGCACCAGCTTGCAATCCCACCAACAATGGAGGTGTGTTCCTCTTTCTCCACATCCAGGCCAGCTTCTGCTGTCACCTGCATTTTTGGTCTTAGCCATTCTGACTGGTGTGTGGTGGAATCTCAGGGTTGTTTTGATTTGCACTTCGCTGACGAGTAAGGATGTTAAATATTTCTTTTGGTGCTTCTCAGCCATTCAATATTCTTCAGTTGAGAATTCTTTGTTTAGCTCTGTACCCCATTTTTTTTGGTTCTTTTTTTCAGAGCTGGGGACCGAACCCAGGGCCTTGCGCTTCCTAGGCAAGCGCTCTACCACTGAGCTAAATCCCCAACCCCTCTGTACCCCATTTTTAAGAGTGTTATTTGAATCTCTGGAGTCTAACATGTAGTAGTAAGAAATTCTTAGGCTTTGTTGGAAGGATGTTGAAAATGAACACATGGAAAGTGTTTTAAAGTGAGGCAGGTGCCTATGCAGTTTGACTGGATCAAAGGCTATAAGATGTCATTCCAACTATGTTCACTGAGAGGCTAGAGTCACTGGAAGTTACATAGCAACGAACTCATCCTGTAGCAAGATCCTCTCCCAGGAAAAAGAACCAAGATTCCTTAGAGAAGTTGCTGATTCCAAGGCTTCAGTCGTTAAGGTACCTTTCTCTTCTCAATAAAGGAAACAAAATATTTTATATCAGAAAACAATGGAATACTTAAAACAATAACACCATCATATCAAAAGTGTGAAGTTAGCATTAAGTGTCTCTTGTTGGTGGAACCTGGGACAGTTTGCAACTCAGAACGACATACAACAGTGATAGACCAGGCTCTGTTGAGTAAAACACCAGTCCATGTATTATCAATGATAACGGACAAACACCAAACAGATAAACTCCATAGGGAAAGGAGTGTAATCTAAAGCGTCATGACACGTGGTAAGTGAGGGGCTCATGGAACTGGGGAGTCACCATTCTGCAGCCAAGGTAGTTTATGAAAACCACACTCATTTAGAGCCAGCATTGTCAACGGATTAAAAATCTAGGTAGAAACCTTGGTGATAAGAAAGACATTTTTATTGTTTCAAAGTGCTTCTCCAGAGATCATTTTTAATTAAATAAGAGGAAAATAATAGTACCTGAACAGTAGGATACCCTGTCTGGTCTCTAGTATACTTTGTAGGAAACTGTGTGAACAACTTCTTGAGTAGGTCAGTAAAATGAGAAGCAGATAAATGCTGTATGCCAGTGGAAGAGGATGTGGTACTCATGTTTGTTACTCTGGCTAGAGACACAGCCTGAAGCTCGTGGAGGGCCTACTGCCACTCAAGGATTTTCCACTCTGTAACCCTTGACAGCAGAGGAAAGGAGAGTGGCCTGAGACTTCCCTGGGCAACCTTCTGTGTAATGAATACCTCTGAAGATTTCTGTTCCACGCAGAATTAATACTCTGTGCCTCAACCACCATGGCTCATTACTGAGTAAGCTCAAAATGGCAAGATGACAGGAGGGACACGCCTCGCTTCCTCCAGCACCTTTTGCTACACATAAAGCATGCATATATATATGCAAATCTCTCAGATAAATAAGCTTTCAAATAGGAAGTTCTGAAGAACCTTCTCAGTTTAGAGATATAGAGAGGCCTCTTACATATGCGGCTGGGTATCTTTTTTGTTTTTTAACTAGGCCTGAGGGTGAAGGGATCACTGCTGTGCACTCATCAATGGCCTCTGGCCAAGAAACCACAGTCTTTTCAAACAAGCCATTGAGGCCTAGATCTGCAGCTCAAGCACAAAGCAAATACCAAATCAAACAACTCTGTCATGTGTACATCGGGGTCAATATAGGATAACCATTCTGGATTCATCTATAGAGTCTGCGTTCTAAGATGATCCCACCAGTTTTAGAAACCCCCAAAAGTGAAGCGTTCTTGAGCTCTTAGCTGCCACAATGATTCATCTTTATTGACATGCGGATCAATGTAGGAGATCAGTGAAGCCCACCTCTGGGTATCTCTGGGATGTCAATTCCAACAGTGATTAATACTGTCTAATATACCAATGGTTTCAAAATGACTAACGTTTTGACCCAATCCATCCAACCCAGTGTTAACACTGGCCTATATAATAACTCAGCTTTCAGTAATGAGCATGTACCATGGGGATAGGCAAAATGACCCCTTCTTAATGTGTGTAAACCCCAGTGGGGTTGTCGTAAAAATTTTTAATACATTTACACATATGAAAAGCCTATCTTAGATCTTGAGCTAACAACATGGTGTTAAAATGGCAGCTTGGTGGTTACACCCATAGGTGTTTAAGTCCACATTAGCTCTGCCCCCTAACCAATTCCCATTGTAGGATAGAAACAAAGCCTACCTTCTCGGGTTGGCTCTAAGGGTTAGATATCCAGAAGGATGGGACTGTTATGTATTGTCTCTCAATTCCCCTTGTTTCCTGCCTTCCCTTAATCCATCCTCCTTTCTTTACTTCTACAGCTCATCATCAGATACCTGTGTTGTTCCCCATGGCTATATGTTTAACTGTTTACAACTGTATGTTGCACGATCTTGAGGCTCCTATGGGCATCAATCTATTCTGGAGCATACAAGACCCCAGTTAATTGATGGCTGTGCCATAGTTCAGAGTTATTTCCCAGAATGGGCCAGGTGGACAGGTTTGGGGCAGAATTCGCTGGCTTTCAGTTGTAGCATTGGGTCTTGTTTTCTTGCTGTCTGGAGAATGGTTACCTGCCATTCCTTACCGTACCGCCACAGTTACACACGCTTACTCACTTCCAGACCAGCAGAGTTTCTCTTTCCTGCTCGACCTTCCCTTGATGGCTTCTCCCATTAGGTTAGGTGTACCAGGCTAGCCACCTTTTTATGAACTCAAAGGCAATTGTTTGGTGATCTGACTGTAGAAATTCCATCCCTTCCTGTCCATTCTCTAAAGCCAGGGATTTTACAGGGATATACTTGTTAGAGGCAGAAGTCTTGGGAACCAATTTAGAATGCTGTCCACCACAGTAGCCGCTCTGGATCTGTGTTCTTGTTTGACAGGAGAAGATCCTGCTAGAGGCCATCCAGCCATGCCTTTTCCTACCTGCTTTCAGACTAGGGAGGCTGCGCTCGTTTTTCTGCAGTGCTGCAGCTCTCTCTGCTTCCACCGGCTTGGTCCCTGCCGTTATGCTCTGATGTGAAAAGGGTTTTTCACTCCTTTGGAAGCAGAAAACTCATGCCCATGTTGATTTATATTATTTCTACCAGGGCCACAGGAAGTTGGCATTTGTAATTGTCTAGTAAAGCTGAGCACTTGATCCCTCAGGTTTCCTTGCCATGGTCCTAGATCTTCTTTCTCTCTAATTACCAGATTTTAGTGGTTCTGGTGAAAGAAATTCTGGCCGCTTGATCTGTCGGGCATTGTAACTGAACCCAGCATTAACAAAGATAATTATGCAATTGACTTAACAGTTAACAGAATGGTTCACAGCATCCTGTGCATGAAGTTCCTTCCTTTCTTATTCATTACACATGGACTCATGATGTCCTGAGTCTGCACATGGTCGGAGAAGTCCCAAACCATTAACAGAGCCTGAGGTTGGATGGGTCATTGGTTGTATTTACCAAGCCTAGCTCTAATATCAGAACTGCAAAGCTCTTTTCATAACTCATCCTCCTGGCTTTTTGCTACCAGTCTGATTAAATATTCAATGTCTGCCGTGGCTGCTCCATTCAATTTGCTTTCCCGATGAAGACCAAATAAATGAATGAATGTTAACAACATTAATTATGCTTAATCTAATAAGATCTCATGTATTAATTGGCAAAACAGCAAACACCAGAATTCTGGAATTCGCCGGGCTTCTCATCTTCACACGAGTCATGCACAGCCATTATCTTGGAGGTGCAGAGCGAAAAGTCATTATGAGTGGGATTTGTTCCATTTCATAAGCAAATCACTTGTGCTTTGCAGTTGGGTCTTAATCAGCTCAGGCAAGCTACCCAAGTTGCCATGTCGGGTAGGGCCAGCATCAAACCCAGGAAGCATCCACACCCGGATAACCTCCTCCAGGGGAGTTTGCACAGAGCTTGGCAATACACAGAAGGGAAGCAAAGAAATCTTTCAAAAACAGTGGGAATGTGACCATTTAAAATAATGAGAATTCATTACCCAGCCCCTCCCCCCCCTCCCCCAGTCTCTCCCGTTTGCTGGCAATGCAATTCAGTAGGCAATCTACAGGAAGTTCAAACCTATTTACTTGCAATGGCAAATTAGACCTGTGTCCCACCTCCTCACCCCCCACTAAGTCCAACTTGGAGAAAATGCCTTGGGTTTGATCAATTGCACGTTTGTTTCAGTTTCCCATTTAGGAATAGCACCTTGGCCATTGAGGAGTCATTTGGGTGATTGCTTTAAGCTACAACTTCTTACTGCCTAGAAGCAATTACTCAGGGGGTGTCAGAGCCACCGTAAGGAACTTGTCAGAGGTTGGAAATGGAATTTACAGTATTTTCCCAAGACACCAGTGCATATCAAAGAAGTTGCGATCATTGGGACAGAGAAACACACGTAAGGAGAAACATCCTGCTGAGTCGTGGTACAGAGATTGCCATCTGCATTACTTGGCATGGAGGAAGCTGATTACGTTGGGACCTCTATTTCATAGCAGATGGGTTCATTAAATTTAATAGCCTCCAGAGCCTTTAGAAACCGTGGTAAAAACATGTGGAGCATGCTGTGGTACTTCACTCCTGGCCCCACAGTCATTATAACTCTGGCACAGGCAATAAATATTACTGTACTTTATTTCCATCAAAACAGATTACTATTATAATTATTATTGTTATTTTGCAGTAGATGCTGCTCTGTGTTCCTGATTTAGGGAATCACTTATAGCCATGCAAATAGCATCCTCCTCTATTTGGTACTAGATTCCTCTTTTAAATCTTTTTGGTTGTTATCGTTGTTGGGGTTTTGTTTGTGTTTCAGAGTCTGGTTTGTTTTTCCCATGAAGCTGATGTTACAAGACTATGAGTCAATCGTATAAACTCAACTTGAGAAAAAACTCTATATGGATGGTAGTCAGTGCCAGAAAAGCTTAATGCTGAACATAAATGAGGCCTTTGGCTTTCATTGGTTTATTGTTGTTTACGAGTTTGTGGTTCTGTAAGTTGCACCTGTTGATAGTGAAAGGCCAGCTTCTGTCTCTACTGGACAGAAATGGATGAGACCATGAAGCCATGATTACCTGCAGAATTGAGCCATTCGCCACTCTGATGTTATGTCAATTTCTAACTCAAAGGGACATGGAAAATCTTGCTTCTTAGAACCATGTTGTCTTTGCAGTTCTTTCTGGAAGTGTGACTGCATTCAGGGACAGTCTTGTTGTTTTGATTTGTTTCTGGACTCCTTTTACCTTAATTCACGTACTGGCTCCAGATTCTGACAATGACAGCTTCTTCTATCCACTGACTTTCATTATCCTTCTGGCCCCTTCTTTTCCAGCATCTACAATAACCTTTATAGACAGGCCTATTTGATTCACAGCTCCACACAAGGGTGAAATGGCCTTAATCTCCCATGGTAGGAGGAAATCAGATAGGAATGAAATGTGGTATAGGAAAGAGGGCTGAGAAATCGGAGAGTCAGGCAGAGAAATTTGTCTAGAAACCCAAACCAATGACCATGCCTGGGTCATTTGTATTTGTGTGCTATTATTCATTGTGGTGGCCAATTTTAAAGTTGTGAGGTCATAATCTACTCAGATTATCTTTCTATGGACTCTTAATTAATAAAACACATAGATGCAGAGCTACTGTGATTTGATTTTGTGGGATTGGGAACATGAAGACGTCCATGCCCTAGCTATCTTCAAGAGAAGCTCAGAAGCACTCACTCTTTACCCTGTCTCAGCACCGTAGAGCCCAAGTGTGAAGTGATTGTGTATCCCCTTCTGATAATGGCAGTGTCGAATTCTCTGCTTTGGGCTATCATTTTAAAAGACATATTTATTTATTTTTATATTTACAAATGTTTGCCTACCACTTGTGTGTACCTGGTGCCCCGAGAGGTCAGTAGAAGAAATTATATCCCTTGGATCTGGTACCACAGATAGTTGGGAGCTGGGGATCGAACCCGGGTCTTCAGCAAGAGCAGCCAGTGCTCTTCACCACTGATCATCCATACAGCTCCTGAGCTGTGCACCATCCCCTTGTGTTTACTAGGTATTAGATGGATTCCATTAGGAAATATGACTATGGGAATTATATCGATCTCTACTAGAAAGCCAAACAGGAAAAGTTATTAAATATTTTTTATATTTTCCTTGATTAGTAGAGATAACCCAAATTCAACTCTGTGTTTATATCATCGAAGCACTGACTGTAGATTCTAGGATCTACAGAAAGCATAGATTCTGTTATAATATATTAAAAACACTGCCTTAAGGATCAAACCTACCCAGGATAGGAAGCTATCAAGAGCAACAGCCACTCAGTTGACTATGTCTAAAGCTATTCTGCCTCTTTTCTCTTCCTCAAGCCATCGCTATATTTTCATCTTCTCTCTAGACCAGTTCTCACATCCCCCACACTTCACCTTCTATTCCCCAATGCCACCAATCTGGTAAAACCTAGTCTCCAAGCCCTGGATATATGAATACATATATACATAATCCCTGTTCAAACAGTATAGGCCTTAATTTGGTGTTTGTGTAGCTGGGTTTACAGTTCTGAGCAGATTTCTGTAGCCCAGAGTGCATAGCTTTATTTCATCAGGTATGGCTCAGCAAAGACACTGTTATAGACACAGAACAGCTAGGGCTGTGAATTCTTTAACACAGAGGTGTGAACAAGAACAAATGCCTGGATCTGAATGACGTGGCATGTTGAAACTTCAGTTCTTCCGTGTAACCTCCAGTTCAACTAGGCCCTGTGTGATTACAACCCTCACGACCATGTCTGCTTTCCTGTGCTCTCTTGCCTCTTTTTATTCCTACTCTCATGAGTGCTGGAATACAAGCACACACTTGTCTTTCCATAATGCTTAGGATATAAGGTCATGAGGCTTAGGGAGTTTAATGGCAGCCATTTCTCATAGAATCTGCAAACCTTGTAGCTTGGCTGAGAAGGAGCATGTTCTCTTCGGGCAAGTTCATTACGGACATCAACCATCATTCCACATCTCTCTCTTTCTCTCTCTCCCTCCCCCTTCCTCCCTCTGTGTGTGTGTGTGTGTGTGTGTGTGTGTGTGTGTGTGTGTGTGTGTGTACAGGAGGACAGGCAAGCCTGTGTTAACAGGATAACCACTCTGCGTTAGATAATTTTGGAAAGCACAACCAAATCTGTCTTGCTAGTCCCCCAACATGGCTCAGAAATTCGAGTGAATTATCTTCTCAGAACCAATTCTTATGCTCTGACATGGTGTAGACTAACAACGAACACATTCCTCCTATTACCAGCATGAAGAACAATTAAAATAATCCCAGAAAGAATCAGCCTGTGGTTTGCTATCAGCTGCCAGCTTCATGTCTCTTGTGGTTCCAGGATTTTCTCCATGTGTATGATTTAATTCTCTTATTCCTAGTCTGTAAGAATTGATATGGCAATGATAAATGTGATCCCTGTGTGACTTTTCCTCAGAGATAGCACAGACAAGAATTTGTCAGCTCTCTCAGGCTCATAACCTACCTCTGTTTACAAGGGGCAGGGGGACAACTCTGCTGTGGGGTGTCGGTGTTTTTGTTTTTTCGTTTCTTGCCTTCATGGTCTTTCAGATCTAACTTGAGAACAATATGTCAATCAAGGTTCCTTCCAATCTTACTCTGGTGGTGATATGTGCTCTTGTCAGATGTTCAAGCTAAATGCATTTCTCAATGCCAGCTCCTCAGGGGAAATTCTCTCCTGTTTGGAACAAAGAAAGGATGAGCAGAGGCAGTAGTTAATTCAGGCAATCAGGAACATGTTTTCATATCAATTTCTATTATTTATAATCAAAGCAACTGGAGCATTGGGAATATATACTGAACTTGTTATTGATTTCTGTTCTGAAGTGATCAAACACAAGATGGCCCAAGATGAAGGTAGGGTTGAGAACTCTGCACAGTCTGGTTCTCTCTCAGACAGCCAGTCAAGCATCACATGCCTTATATCTTCCTTTGGGAAAGACAGGTTCATATGGACCCCCTGTTGGTGGATTTCCCATAGTACCCCACGTGTGGAGCCACTGGAGAGCACTGCCTTGTACCTTATGAGGTAAGACGATCAAGAAACCTAATTAGAAGACCATTTCGGTTTTACTTCCGAGAAAGATGTCACCAAGGGCTCTTTTTAATCCAATAACAAGTCAGAGGATTTAAAGTACAGTGGGATAACCAAAGCTCAGACTTTAGAGGAGCCTAAGGCCTATGCTTCTTGTGCCTGTAGTAACTCACTGCAGCCTGACCTTTAAAAGCACAGCCCTTCTTCATTGGGCCCTACCTTCTGTCTCTGTCTTGGTCACAGCTGTAGGGATCTTAAGAGCCAATCCCAGTGCTCTCTCTGACCCAGACCATTTGCACATGCCTTTCTTTCACCAGGAAGCAGCCTTCCTCTCTCGCCTTACCTGGAACCCATGCTTTTTCAGTTCCATGATCATCTGCTCCTGTGACCTCCTCTCAGAGACCCTAGCCTTGTCTACAGTGAAGTGTCCATCACTTTTATGCATGCATCTGGAAATGTTCAAGAACTCCTACTATGCTGGCAAGTCTGCATGTGTTTAGGCTTCTTAAGGAGAAAGCTGGTGTCTGGACCTTTGCAATGTGCTCAGTGCATGTGATTCTCATCGTCTGGAGCCTTCCAAGCTGAAACTTATCTGGAAATAAGTTGGTAAGAACTGTATCATTCCCAACATTACTTTGAGCTCATGACTCATTGCTCAAGGCTATCTTTGTAATCCATATGATCAATAGGTTCTTCATCCCATCCTTATGTATGACTGTGTGTCCAACACACCAGTTCAACAAGAAGAGTCTGACTTCACATCCTCTCTTTGAAGAACCAGGACAGTGCCATCCTTCTGGGTAGTCAAGGTCTTTCTCTATCAGCCATGTCATTGTTGAAGTAAAGTTGATCATACGTCTGTCCACTGCTAAAATACAAGGAAACATTTAAAAAGAAGTTGCACTGTTTGAATATCGAGAGATACTGGTCATGTAGTGAGCATCTCAGGAGTCCTTGGAAATGATTCCTTGCACTGATTTTGTATTTCCTGGCCTTCCATGGTTTGTTTTCTCTATTGCCTTGAAGCCTTCTACTGTGACAAGCAGAAGTCCATCATTGGTTCCAGTCTTTTCACAGAACATCAACTACACTGCTTGCTCATACATTACATCACACCCAAGAATGTTGTCCCACCCCTAGGCTTTTGGACATGCTTCTCTTTCTCAGATGCTCAGCTTCTCTCCCAGGGAGAAACATTCATGGCAACTGCATGATTCTACCGAAATGTTATCCATCATGTCACCAAGTTTCCATTTCAAGGCTTTGATGATCAATTATAATTAAACGAGTGCTTGGAATTTCCCTTTCTCTAAAAATTCCTTCATGCTTTTTATCACACAATAACATGAAGACTATGGACAAAGTGTGTTTTGTCTGTAGCACTCATTCCTGGCATGTGGTTGACACCCAGTTTTAATGACCTCATGAGACTAAGGATTGCTCTGTCACCTGTCTCTGCTCAATACTCACTGCAGTTGTCTCATGGACCATGGAGCTAACTTTTCGACATTATGTATAGTTTTATAATGAGTCCACACTAATAAGAGGGAAGTAATACAGAATATCAACCACAGTGTGGACAGTGGTACTGAGAATACTGTTCAAAGTATTGTCATGCTTGACTTTCTTGTAAATTCTGTTCGGAGGAAACTGGTTAGTACCAATGACATCTTCAGCAGCTGAGTAGCAGTCCCTGATTTCCTGCAGAAGGACTGAGTAAACCAGAGGTGACACAGATATTGAGAGAAGAGTTGATTGCATAAGTCGTCTTGTTCATGCCAGAGTGCTTGAGTCTGATAGAATAGCTCCTGACAGTGGTTTTCATGCTACAGATATGGTTTATAGATGGAATGGAGAATGTGACTTTTTTTTCCTTATTCAAGCATCATCCTTATGTAGGTGGACTCCAAAGAAACTCGATATTAGGAAAGACCAGGAAAAATGTTTAGGTCCGTAAAACTTCTTTAGCATTAGCACTCACTTCTCCATCAAAACATAAATACTATCTGTTTTTAATTATTGGCCTCATCCAGGCCAAGCTAATTACTGTGGGCCAGACTGAAAAGTTCCCAGAAAGCCCGATATCACGATGGAATGGTAGAGTGTTCCCTGAAGGAGAAGCTAAGGAAGTCCTTAATGAATTAACGTCTTGACTTTTGCAACAGAATACTTAGGGCCTGGATGGGTGAGGTCATAGGCTTTTGGCAGCTATCTGCCTTTGCAGCACTTGACAATCTGCTTCATATTAGTTTGCTGTTATGTAAAAGCACAGAATCCTCAAGTTAAGAAGTATCGATCACTGTGTGACAATGGACACAGAACAAAAATGTATCATCTTCAAAGACCCCTTTATAAATGAATGTCTTGTTTATTTTGTTTTGAAAATGCATGGGTAGTTTTTTCCCCTTATAAAGTGCTGTGGTTTTGTTAAATATATGCTATTTAGAGGTTAGAATAATCTTAATCTTAACTATTAATATTATTAAGAACAGATTTTTTTTCAACCATGGAAGACTGAATGCAAACAAGAAGAAACTTGGAAAGGAACCTGGATGGCTGAGAATGTGGAAGAGCATAGGGGGAGGGCAGCTGCCTGGCCACAAGGCCCATATTCACAGCGGCTTGTGTTGGCCTGGCAGAGCAGTACATTTTTATAAGGTCTAGTGATTTCTGCAGACTTCACGGAATCTAGATCAAATGTGTCCATTTCCCCCTTCCCTCATTATGATAATCCAACCCAGGGCTCTGTGAGGAGGGCTTAGAATGTGTGCACTTTGTGGTCTTCCTGTGAGCCCAAATGCCCCTCCTCTGCCTGCAGCTGGCCGACAAACCTGGCAGGGCCACTGTGGTGACATCATTGTTACAGTCTTTTGTGCGACCTAGTTCATTACCAGACACCTACTAGGCCAAGAGTCAGTCTGTCCATTGAAGGCAAAGGTGTCATGATTTTCATTTATTTATTTATCTTTGTTAAATTCTTACAGTGAACAAGAAAAACAAATTCTCTGAATTCAACTGTCCATTGTCTTAGTAGTCATTGGTAGCAACAGTGTTGAACAATGAAGCTGAAAGTCCTCTCTCACAGTCTTTTAACCAAGTTATCTTAAAAACAAGCCCCTATAGAATTCTATCACCTGTGCAAACACATATGAACATGTACATGCCAAAGCCACCTGTTATGGAAGCTCAATGACTCTAGGGCTCATCTTAAGAGGTGGTGGCTTCTTGCATGGGAGCAGAGGAATCTCCTACAGGTCATTTTCCATTTGGATTCAGATGACTGAGGGTCCCAACGTGGGCTGAAAGCAAGACTCTATAAAGCCCATGGCTAAGACACTAGTACTACAGACAGATCTTAATGAGAGTTCATGTGGAAAAAGCCAATGTCTCTCCAAGCCAGAATAGACACCTTCCATTTTACCCATAATCACCATTTGTAATGTTTGCTATAGCCATTGAAAACCCCTCCCAGATTGGTTAGTTAAATACTATGTAGGATGTTTATTCCTTTTTTTCCTTTAGACTAATTTATTCTTATTTGATGAGTATGAGTGTTTTCCCTGTGTGTATATAAGTGTATCGTGTGCATGCAGTTCCCACAGAGGTCAGAAGATGACTTCAGATCTCTTGAAACTAGAATTACAGACAGTTGCGAGCTGCGTGTAAGTGCTGGGAATTGAGCCAAGTCTTCTACAAAAGACAGCAAGTGCCCTTAACCTCTGAACCATCTCTCCAGCCTTCAGGACATCTATTCTTACCGAGAGAAGTAGATAACCATGAAGATCAAAGTTTGCATATATACTGTTCTCAAGATGTCTATCCTGAAGCCTCCCACGGTGACTCACATCCTACAGAGCATTGCTGGGTTATGTATTCTCAGGGTTTCTTTTCTATAAAATGGGAGCATGGTGCTGATCTTCTGTACTTGGTAAGGTCAAAAACCAAACAAACCACAAACAATAAAAACAAAAACAACAACAACAACAACAAAAAAAAAAAACAGAACAATGCTCGACACTAGGCCAAACATATAGCTACTGCTTAATAAAAGCTAATCATTGGTAACTAGCAATTAAGAATATTTATTATTGATGTGTTCAGTATGTGTAGCTTTATTGAATGAATTTTTCTTTTATTTGGGATAATCCAATTCTGGCAACCTCTAAAACAATAAATAAGTAAATTAAACAAATAAATAAGTAGCAGGGCCAGGTGAGAGGAGGCTATGGATGGCCTTTCCTTCCAGAATAGCCTTGAATCAGGGTCACTGGTCTGTGTGGTATGTTTGCCATGTACCTATTGGGAGCTCTATGCCATGCTTTGGTTGAAAAGGACCAAGTGACAGTCTACCAAGGTCATTGTCCCTTGTTGCCTTGGAAGTCATTCTAGGAGCAGCTTTTAGAATCATCTACAACAAGAAGGAACTGTCATACTGGGATTTTCAACTGTATGCTGGCCTTCTAGTGTACCAGGAAGCCAGCAGGGAATGGCTGGTCAGCAGTGAGGGATGATGCTCAAAGGCTTCCTTCCCTCCAGTGATGGCTTTGCCTGAGCCACAGTGAGGACAATCAGGATGCTGAGATCCTCAATAATGGAAATGTAACCCAGGGCCCCTGTAAGTGTCTCAGCTTCCACTAGGGGAATTGAGCAGTATGCCCAAGGCGATGGGGTAACTGAAACCATGCAGGTGAAAGTCAGCTCTTTTTTTTTTTCTTCAATTTGCCAAGCTGTGACTGTTTATTAACTGACCAGATTATAAAAATACCATGGGCAACGCCTTAGTCCATCGTCTAATAAGGCTGTTTATCTGGTCTTCCCTGTCGCCAGCATCTCCACCTTCCACAAAGTGAGCTGTCTTTTTCTTTATTCCACCTCGTGGGGAAGATAGTTTGAAGGGCCATAGGAGGTTATTTGCTTCCTTGAAGCGTTTCCCAACTGTATAGATCTCATGAATTAGATCCTCCAGGCAGATGATGCCAAATTTACCAAGAGATCGAGCAATCAAGGAGTTAATCTGTCAAGGCAATGCGCTTTTTATTGATTTTGCCATAGCCTCGCTTGTAGATGAGCGCATTTACTGACTTCAGGTTGGAGTACCCCCATGCAATGTATGGTTCCACAGTCCTCAGCATGTTAATTGTTGAGCTCAACAAAGGTGCCATTGAGGACGAAGCAGCCGCAACACCTTGCTCACCTTTGGGCTTACTCCATTGATACCTCGGATTCTGATGGCAAAGGCCAATTCTGGTTCTGCGGGCACATAGACGTTCCCAGCTCTCCTCGCCATCCTAGCCATGCGCATCTCAGTCCGGGACATCTGCCTGTACTCCTTGTGAGAGTGCTTTGCCTTCTCATAGATGAGCTTCCTTCTTGCCTTTCCCAGTGTCTTCGGGGCAAGCTTCTTCCTCAGGTGCTTCACCTTCAACTCTGCAAAATTCCTCCGCTTTTTCTTAAGGGTTTCTGGCACAGAAGGAACCTTTTTCCTCTTAAGGGTTCCTGGTGCAGCGGCAACCTTCTTTTCCTTCTCTGGTACAGACTCCATGGTTCCAGCCGGAAGAAAGAGGGAATTCAGCTCTTATCACTTATATGTAGATGGGCGACTCTTAGATAAGATGCCCCCAATCAGATTTTTCCATCCCCATATGTGCTCTGATGGGGGATCTAACCCCACAGTCTGCTTCCCAGAGGTGCCAAGGTCTCACGAAAGCCTGCAGTGAAGTTAGAGATGTTGTTCTGACCCACGGGCTTGAGTTATACTATGTCTATCGAGTTTTGCAAACTCCCATTGCACCTGCTTTGGGAGATGAAGACACTGAAACCCAACTGGAGCTGAATTGCATTGCCAGAGCCTTGGCAACCCAAGATAAGAGCTTTATAATTCTGCAATGTGTAGCACTTCTGCGGAGCCTTCTCAGTGCTGTGGCAGAGGATAGAGTGCAAAGTGGCATCTACACTTATGAAAGAACCTTATCATTCCTGAGGTTACGTCTCTGTTCGTGCCAACAACGTTTGATAGGATTTTAAATGTCCTGGAATTTAAGTATTGGATGAGTCATACATCAGAAAAGAATTTGAGGTTGGGGGCATTATGACAGCAACCATTACATCTTGTATTTTTGCATAACTCGAACTGCTGTCACTGTGTCAGAAATCTGTCACTATTCCGACTATGTACAGTTTTCCTGAGGAAACAGAGGGTTGTAGCCCAAGTCATTGTGTTAAATGACTTCACGTGCAAGTGTGTTCACAGACCTCAGGAACAGTCCAGGAATCCCCCAGTGTGTAAATAAAGACATCAAAACATCAAAGACTCAGTTGGACAAGCTAGTATGACCTTAGGCAGGTAGGGCAGAGAGGACAACTTGTAGGAGGAGAAGATCTCTTCCTCCACCGTGGAGATCTTAGAATGAAACTTGGGCCATCAGGCTCTGTGGCAAGCTCCTCTACCCACTAAGTCATCTTGCCTGCCCCCATTTAGACATATAGATTTATGTATCTCCCTGGCTTACTCTTTTTAAGTTGTGCATGCAGTGGTCCTGAAGTTTTCTTTTCTTTGTTGGCTGTATACTCATATCACACAATATGATGCCACACAAATTAAAGCGTGTATGAATCAATAGTAAACTAACCTTCACTCAGAAGAGCATTTTGTTCCGATTACAGTTGGCTCTGTCTTCCTAATCCTTATGGAGTCCTTCAATTCTCTTTGTAAGCATGGCCTCCTCCATGGGACTTTCCCACTGGTTCCATTACCCTCCATCCCCAACCCCATGCCACACCACACACACACAGCATGGCTGTCTTGCCTTTGTAGCTCTCCAGTCTTCAGGACAGTCAAGTCCATGTCTCTTAAGTCTACCACTGTCACCTGCCCCAGGGGCTAATGCTTTCTACCTATTGAATAGGTAAATAAATAAGAAACAATTGTGCAGGGAGTTAGGCTTAAAGTAGTAAAGCTGTGAACGTGGTGAGGTTATCCCTCGAGTTTTACCCATTTGCTAGACAGTACGCAATTTTGCATCCATCTGATCTATCCATGATATAAAAGAAAGCACACCATAAATTTTTACATATGAAACACTGAAGCTGGGAACACACATTGTAACACCTCATAGGGCCTGTGTCTTATTTATCGTTGCATGTGGCTTGCATACCCAAGACTCATTCTTTATGTGATTAGGTGTACGAGCTCATGAATTACGACTTCAATTTGCTGTCTCTTGTTGTTAGGTTTCCATATTTCGCACCATGGAGATATGGAAGACATCGTTATTCGAGAGAACTCTGTGGTTGGTACTTATTAATTTCAGCTAGCAGCAAAAGAAAGATGGAAACAACCCAATGTTACCATCCTCACATGCTTCAAAATGAGTCTTTTTCTGTGGGTGTTTCTCGGCACATACATTTTTAAGCATGTAGCTCTTGCCCCAACCTTAATCACAGTTGCTTTGAGTTTCAGAGCAATTGAACTCTGAAACTTTAACGTTTTGCATAACAAGCTAGCAAGGTAATAATACAATCAGATTCTGTTGGCCTAGCATATTTGGTCAGCTCAGACTATCTCTTTACAAAATTATTTAGTCATGCTTTAATTTAGGTCTCTACTAAGATTTTCTTTAGGTTTTAAAAAAATTACTTGACGCATACTAGTGGGTTTTTTGCATAAATTTTTGTATGCAATGTCTGGTGTCCATGGAGGCCAGAGGAAGTTATTGGGTCCCCCAGAAGTGGAGTCATGGATGCTATGAGGTGGGTTGTGGGTACTGGGCATCAAATATGGGTCCTCTGGAAGTGTGCTTCCAGCTCCAAATGTGTAGGTTTTTTTTTTTAACTAAACCTGTGATGTTAGATATTATGACATATTGAGCATAGTATATTTTTGTAATTCTCTGTCCCCTGTCTAAACTATCTATATCATTCCAAGCTTTTCATTTTTCTCTTAAATATATAGGACATAATCAGATTGTTTATATGTATAAAACTGGGTTTGTAGCAGAGAGATGGGCAAAACCCTTACAATTCCTAAGCCTTAGTTAGTGACTATAATGGGATTATGGGATGTATGGAAAGCTTCTTTTTTCCCCTTCTCTTGTTTCATATGTAGATAGATGCTTTGTGGGGATAACTGAAACTTCTTCTTTCCCCAAATCTTTAGGCTTGGAAGCCTATATACTACTTTAACAAAGAACAATACAATACAGTGGTATAACAGGATTAAACGAACACACAAATGAACAGGTGACCTGGGCTTCTAGGGTTGAGTAATGTTTGGTGGGAAGCAAATGGGGGATCCTGGAGACAAGTTAGTGCTCTCTCTTGCATGCCCTGGTGGGGAGAGGGTAGCAAGCAGCCTTCAGGGGTGAAATTTATGCTCTGATTTTAGGCAGGAGTGGGAGGCCACAGAATTCCTTCTTCACCTACTGTTTCTTAGCTGTTTGTAGTTCAAAATAATTCTCATGCATATTTGAGGGTAGTGGTTACTTAATTTGCATAAATTTCCTTATTAATGAGTGTCCTCTGGGGAATGAGGAAGGAATATCTTCCAAGTTACTTCGAAGTTCCCCCAAACGGGACTCTTGATGCAAAGAACTGACCATCCCTCTCCCTTTATTGAGCCCTCACAAAATCAGCTCCTCTTTTGGGCCTCCCTTTCTCTATATAACTAGATCTGGTCCTCTATGAATGATCATAAGCAGGGCAAGTGAAATTGGGCATATGAACATAGACATCCTCATCATGATAGTAATGACCCAGGCCATGAGGACTAATTTGCCCACAGTCAGCTGTCACAGCCAGTTAGCTCTAAGAGGCTTCTCACAAATTCTCAAGTTCTGGTATTTAACTTAGTAAGAGTTAATGAGTAAAGAAAAGAATCTCTTCCTATGTTCATGCATTGTTGCTTGACCAGCTTGAAATGATTGTAAACATTACAGCTGTAGCTATCAGATACTATTGTCCAAGTGTGGGTCAAAATGCTATATCAAAAATACATTTCTAGATAAATGTAAGAGCAAATGTATTTACTTATCAGACATGGTACGGCACCCTGTAATACCAACACTTGTGAGGCTAAAGCAAAATCTCAAGGGGCAAAAACTCGAGATCTAGGTAGGAGTTCAAGGCCAGCCTGTATTACATAGTGAGATCCTATGTCAAAAACAAAAGCACACAAAAATTTTTTAAATATAAATTTAAATCTATCATTAGGTATAAATATATATCATTTTATGAGATAGGTGTCATTGTTGCTTGTGTTTGCTGATGATAAAACTGAGCTATTGAAAGGAATTCAATACCTGCCCAATTGTCCAGTCAAATCATTTGTCTAAAACAAACAAAACTCTTTCCTATACTAGAACATACATGTTCTATACTAGAACATACATGTTGTTAAAATTAAAACCGGTGAGTTATTTCATATTCTATCAGGAAGCTAGGAAAATCTGGGTAGTTTTGGCCCAAATCACACTATTTTGCTGAGCTTTCTCCCTGTCTTTCTCATGGATCCAGTAGTTATCTGGAGCTTCCTCATGGGTTCCTCTAGGCAGTGTCTGTCTGGGCTGGGGACATTCTGGGATTTGACATCTTTGCCTCTACCATCATCAACTGCAACCCTCTTGAGTCAAA
Organism: Rattus norvegicus; assembly: GCF_021556685.1. Classification (NCBI taxonomy): domain Eukaryota; kingdom Metazoa; phylum Chordata; class Mammalia; order Rodentia; family Muridae; genus Rattus; species Rattus norvegicus. The sequence goes on along the minus strand of NC_141549.1, from coordinate 4,423,315 downwards.
TGTTGACCTCTCTTGTCACCCTGGGCACCTCTCTCCTGAGGCTGAGGAACTCCAGCAGCTGAAGGAGCTGCAGGTAGCAGCTGGGGAGCTGCTGTCCGTCAAGCTCACATGCTCTGGGGACAGCACTGAATTGAGCTGGCACTTGCTCCTTGTGCTCTGCCGGCTTCTGATACCATGATACCAGCCCATTGTCTAGAAGGAGCTTTGGCTCCATGATGAGCTGGGTGTATGTCTCCTGTTCGACAAGTGAACATAGGTGAAAGATCGTGGAGTCTCAGGCTGTGTCAACTCCCAGATATCTACCCCTCTCCCTCTACACATTCAATCAAAAATACTAATTTTCTTTAACCAGTTACCGACCTAGGGTCTACCCAAAGACCACTAATCTTTCTTTGTATTTCCATTGTCCTTTCTGTTGTAGAGAGAATGTGAATAATTCATAGGAAAAAAGTTTATTTCTCCAAGTGCTCCCTATTTACCATAATTCTTGCACATGGCAGGTAATTTGGGAATGAGTCATGATCAATCAAGTTGGTATCTCCTTCATCAGCAAGAGTTTAATAACTATATGTGCACAGCATTATCTGGAGACCAACCACAGGCAGCAGTCACCTAGTTTACCCAGCTCAATTACATAGTTACCCAGCTCACGGGTTGTACTTGAATGATCAGATCTAGCTCGCTATATCAGAGCATGCTCAGTGGGGGTGGATGTGCCTTTCACTCAGAGCCCATCAGAGTCAGGCATGTGGAGACAGAGGAACAAGGAAGAGAAGTGGAAGCTTGGTGATTAGCTCCTTTCCACTTTTAGCCTTGTAGTTTAAAATTTGCATAATTCTTTTAAAAAATGAAAAATTAATTATTTATGACTGTAGCTTTTAACCAAACTGTGCATTTAAAGTAATCGCTCTGGGTAATTTAAATAAAATCTTTTCTGCAAATAGTTTATGCTTATTAGAATGAGAAAACTGTTGGTTTATTTAATTAAAGGGACATTTTTTGCCAGTTTGATTTTTTTCTACTTTAAAATAGAGGCCAATCACATTGAGACAGATAAGACTTAATTAACTTGTCTCAAAAGTGACCAGATTCCTTTAGTTTTAATTTTAAAAAGAGATAAACCAAGCATTTTTTTTGAACATTGCAAAGTGTTGCCTGACCCTCACACTAGCAGCTGGTAAACACCTGACAATTCCTTATGAGCACGACACTGGACAACAGCGATGGTGGCACTTCTGTGGGTGATGTGGCCATCTCTATGGTCTCTTTTCCCATGCATCACAGATGTCCATAATGTGCTGTCATCTCTGTGTTACTTGTTAGTGCTCTGAATATCCTTGGTTTGTGACATGCTCTGGGTTAATGGGACACCCTGGTGTTTTATCAGAACATGACAAGTACACACTTCTATCCAGAAGGGCACATGCTTGTTAATTTTAAATGCTAGCTAGATATAATATATTACAACCTAGGTAGAGAGTTTCAGTCTAGAGCATGTCTTGATTAAGTTGTCCTATGTGCTAACCCATGCATGTCAGGCACCACTGTCTGGGCAGGGAGTCTAGGGTAATATAAGAGTAGCCAGGGCTAGCTGTCTGCAAGCAAGTAGGCACTATGAATGCATCCGTTTAACTCTGCTCAGGACTCTGTATGGAGTAGCACCTATGTAGCAGAGACCGACCTGGGATTATAAACTGCTAAACCCATCTTCCCTATTTTTTTTAATGAAGTATTTCTCACAACAACAGAAAGTAAATCAGAACAAGCCAGCAGGCAGCTGATTTGAGGTGTCCATCTTGGACTCTCTTAGCCAGTGATGCTAGTGAGACCAATTCTGAGGACACATAAAGTCACCTTGGTTGACCCATGGCATACAAGATCCCTTGGCTCCACAGAGTAGTCACGACCTGCTGGAATAGATAGCCAAGTATTGGTTGTCTTAGTGTCTCAAACCTCCTTGGCAATGAGAGGAATTCAGCTTTGGCAGATGTCTATGGTTAAAGATCTACTGCTCTGTTCTCCTGAAACATCAAAGTGTTAGTTTGTTTTCAGTCTGTGCTGTATCTAAGCACCCAAAGGAGGTCAGTAACCTGTCTTTCATCAGCCAACTGGTTTGCTCTGTGCGACTCTAGCCTCAGCTAAATCTCACCTCTCCTTTCAGCATCACAACTGTTGCCAACATCCACAAACGCATGCCCTCTAGTGGAGTCCTGCTCATCTTTCCTCATGCCTCCTGGTTCTAGCTAACACCCGGGGGGGGGGGGCGGCAGTCAGGCCTCTCCCCCACTCCCCATCTTCTGAACTCGTTTTGTAATGCCAGGATGGAGAGTACAGGTCTTGGGAGACACATGTCTATCTTTTGATTAGAGGGAGGATGGCATCATCCTAACTCCAACTACAAGGCCTGAGAGTAAGTTGTGGTGTTCACCTCAGAGATTAATCACAAGTCTGTTGCTGAAAGACGTCTATGCAAGCAAAACACAGCTCTTCTGTGCTGCCACCCGCCCCCCCCCTCCCCGCCGCCGCCCCAGGTAAAGCAGCTGATGAATCCAGACAATCGCTGTTGCTTTTCTCCTGTGGATATTCCATTCAAGTCCGATGCCAGAGTTCATGTCTCTTTGTAGAGAATAAACTGGTTGATATTTCTAAAAGGGTGGGGAAAGACCGGAGACAGAGTGGGGAGGGACAAAGAAACTGAGACCGTAGACAATAAAAAAGGCCAACCCATCTTGGCCATCCCAAGTCTCTGAGCTTCTGGGGAAGAGGCACATTACTCTCACAGTGTTCAGAAGCTCTCAGTGCACCCCCTGAACGGTCCTGTGAAGTGAAGGGAAAAGCAGGAATGACTGGTTCGCAGCCGCTACTTTCTGGGTCATTATAGTCTTTTGGCAAGCAGTAATTATGGCTGTGTTTCAATCAACTTTTGTGTAAGTGACGCAAATTTATGAACTCCTTGAACCTTACAGGTAGAGGCATGGGGGATGGTCCTTGCTAAATGCTCAATAGTTAACTGTTGATAGCACCGTGGTCTAGGCTCATGGAAACTTCACTTCAGGTGCCTCCCATACAACACCAAAGAAACTGAAGGCCAATTGGAACCATGACCACTCTTGGTTATGGTGTGACCAAGGCCTCCTAGAGACTCAGGATGTAACTTTGGTGAGAATTTCGAAGACCGTGATTTACAAGGGCTTAGCAGATAAAGTGGCTGCTCGTCACACCCACCACCTCTGCAAGTCACCCTTAGGGGTTGTGTTGTCTCCTGCAATGAGAGAGGAATCACATATGCTTTGGACCACTGCTGCTATGTGGAGGTCACTGTCACTTAAAAGCTCAGTGATGTTCACTGCTCATTTTACCACATGGTCGGAAGCTGCTATGGGCATTTAGACAGGGCAGAGTGAGTAGAGCTTGGCTGTACTCAGCACCCGTGGTCCTTGCTGGAATGACTCAAAAGGATGGGCGTAACTTGGTGTTTGAACACTAGTGTCACCTGGAGACATCTTTTCCTTCATGTCATGTGTTTGGTACTGACTCTCGATGCATTTCTCATGTGACATGTGAGGGGACCTGCCCTGGCCACACATTTGCTGTCCCTCAGTGTGGTCACTCCTAGTGTTATGAACAAAGTAGAGACGTTTTAACAATTTTGTCCTGGGAAGCCACATTCAGCTGCTCCCTTCATGCGGTCTAGATTGAGGCACTCACCAGAGTCTTGCCCACTTTAAGGCTAGGGACTCGAGACCTCTATTCTCTGTGTGGAAGAGTCATCATTGGGTCACTGAAGGAACACAGCCATCTACACAACTGGCATGTGTGGCAATTATAACAATTGATGCCACCAAGTACGAGAATACAATAACCCTACATTCCTGCCATTAACAAATTTGAACATAGCCTGTACTTTTTTTAATACACCACTGGATTCAGTTTAGTTATTCTTTTATTAAGGAGTTTTGCTTGCATGGATATAAGTCTGCAGCTTACTTCTTGTACAGTCAGAAAATCATATTTTAAAAGTAAAAAAGTCTGAAAGACATCTTGGAAACAGGTTTTTGTGAGATTCCCGTGTGTTGGGAATATTTGTTAGATTTCACTAATGAAACCGTTTGAGCCCGGAGCTTTCTTCGTGGGAAATTTATTTCTTTTATAGGAATAGGGCTATTTAGATTTTATGTTTCTCCTGTAAATCTTGCTGATTTACATTTTAAGGAATATTTCCATTTCCTCTAAGTTGCTGAATTTATTGGCCTAAAGATGTTCATAATAGCCTTTCACTATTCTCTTGATACCTTTTATTTATAGTGATGGCTTCTCTCATTTCTGATGTTGCCAATTTATGGGATTGATTCCATGTTTCATCTTTATAGACATTTCCAAAGGACTAGCTTGGGATGCTGCCGTTCTTACCCCACTGTTTGCCCACTTTCTGCCATACTCATTTTTCTCCTTACCATTTATTTCTTCTCTGCTAATTCTGTGTTTGCCTTGGTCCTTTTTCTAGCCCTTATGGAGACACACAGACTGTTGCTGTTAGACCCTTTGCTGTTGTGACACCCCCCCAAAGCCCCACCCCTCCCCAGCTCTGCTTCCTTTCTGAGTGGCTAGGACATTTTGTGACTATTAAATTACTTAAAACTGTGCCACTTTTCAAATATACTTGGGCCTTCCAAGGTTTGTCTTCATCACTGACTGTTAACCCATGTTCAGAGAATGTACCATGCATTACTAAAGTAATTGTTAATTTATTAATTCTGGTTTATTGCACTATATATGGTCTTTCCTGGGGATCATTTCCTATGGGCTTAGAAAGAAAGTACATTCTATAATCAGTCTGTATTTTGTCTCGCAAATGCCACTTAGATAAAAAATTGGTTTATAGTGTTCAGTCTTTCTATAACTCCACTGGTTCCCTGGCCAATTGCCTTTTCCAGTTACTGAAGAAGAGGTAATATCACTGAAAGTCCCAGTTTTTTATTCTAACAATTTTTATGTTTTTGTATAATACATGTCATGTTAGAGCAGACATGAAGATGGACGATTTTTATGTTATCATTATGAAATATTTCCATTTATCCCTGGCAATATTCTTTGTCATGAAGTTTATACTGTGTTTTATTCTAGTATGTAGGCACCCTAACTTTGTTTTTGATTACTCTTCTAAGATATACATTTTCTATAAGTTTTTACCTACATATCTTTTGATTCAAAAGACAAGTTTTAAAATAAATATATTTGAAACTCCATTTTCTTTATTCCAGTCTAAATATTTCTACCATTTGATTATAATTTAACCATTTTATATTTAATGCATTTATACTATTTAGTATTTAGGATATGATATTGTATATAAGGAATGTATATATATATGTATATGTGTATATATATATATACTTTGTACCTTCTCTCTATATAAATGTGAATAATATTTATCTATTTTAAAATTATATAAGTAACAGTACAAACTTGTATCTAAATGATTATATATACTCATATCTATGTGTTGTTAGAGTTAACACTATTATGTTATGAATATTTGGTAGGAAAACAGGTACCATAATTATTTACTATATATATATATTGTTCTATTTGTAACTATTACTAATTTATATATAGACAGACAGTGTATATAATTACAAAGATCAACATAGGAGTATATATTTGTACACTCTGGTTTTCTGTTCTTTTCTTCCTGTCTTTCCTGTTGTTTGTTATCGTTGTTGTTTTTCTGGTAGGGTCTCAGGTGACCCAGGCCGGCCTTGAACTCCTGATGCTCCTGCCTCTATTCTCTGAGCACTAGGATACAAGCTCACCATACCAGCTCTGTCTCCTTATGCATTGCACCCTCTGAGTGGTATCTGGTAATCCTTCGTGTCTCTAAACCCTCATGATCTACTTTCTCGTAGCCGCTCCAGTGGAGAGTAGAACACCTGCCACCCCGTCCACCCTGTCCGCCATGTTAGCTTACACCTTTCCTCCATCTGTGCCATGAACCGCACAGTGCACTGTTTTATATTTCTTAAAACAGTTGAATTTAAAATGATACAATGCCCCTTTTCCATGAATCTTGTCCCTTCTGGTTCTATTCATTCTTTGGTAGTGATTTAGCATTCTACCTGGAATAATTTTTCTTCAGCAAGATCTTCCTTCAGCCTGCAGAACACTTTGACAAAGAGTGAGCTGCTCTTTTTTTTCCTTCCTGTTGAGGGCTATTTTCACTACAGAATTCTAGGTCTCTGTGTTGTTATTCACATATTTAAAGTAGCCATTCTGTTCTGATCTGGCCTCCATTGTTTTGGTTGAGAAGTCAGCCACCATTCTTAACTTGGATCCTACAGGCTATTTGTTTTATCCACTGCTTTTAAATATTCTGTACTTAAGATTGGCTTTCAGCAATGTTATTGTACTTTTGTTTCTTTTGTTTGAGGCTAATTATATTTTTGTATTGGTATATTAATCACCTTTATCAAATTTAAACCACACACCGATTATTCTCCAAGGTATTTCCTCTGTACCGCCATTGCTCCAAGCTCTTCTGGAATTTCAAGCACTCACCTGTTTCTCCTCGTCCTTCAGGAAGTTGCAGGTTCTTTGTGGGGCACTTTATCTTCCCTTTCCTTCTGTTGGTATTTATTATTATTTATTTTTCAGTGTATGGTCAGTCATATCCATTTATTGACTTTCAAAAGTCTAGGGGCTGAGGAGATGGCCCAGTGGGTAAAATGCGTGTGTGCAAGCACGAGAACTGGAGTTCAAATCCCCAGGAGCCACCTAAGAGCTAGGCACAGTAGCACATTCCAGAGCTCCTGTTTAAGGTGGAAAGAAGAGACAGTAGAAACTCTGAAATCTCACCAGCCAGCAAGCCCTGTGTGCTCAGTGCCAAAGAACAAGCGACCCTGTCCTAAACAAGGTAGATAGATGACTAGGACTGATTTCTGAGATTTATTTCCAATCTCCATGTGTGCCGGGTGCCTTATGTATACTTGTACTCACATACACAAACAACCCCCATGTGTACACACACACACACACACACACACACACACACACACACACACACACGTTGCAGTAAAAAATAAAAAAGTGGTGGAACTGGTTCCCGCATGTACCCTGGCTGTCAATTGTTCGGGCTCCAACAGGCCATTGGAACTAGCGCTAATTCATCTCAGATTAGTCTCTCTCCCAGCAGCTCTCTGCTAGCCTTGAACTCTCTGGTTCCAGCTACCCAGTAAAATCATGGTTCTAGAAGTCCAGCAGTGGCTGGCCTATTGCGGCTCCCTGCCACAGACTCTGCCCATGCTCCCAGCAACCACCCCCTGGTAGTTAACCTATAAACTTCCAACTACCTGGTAAAATCAGGATTCAACAAATTGTAACCCAACAATCAGATTTATGTGTTAAATTCTCAGTCCACAATACATCCACACAGTAAACTCACTGCCGTTTAATAAAGATATAAACTGCCCACCTAACTGTTGTTTCCATCTTGATTCCCTCACTTCTCCTCCTCCTTTCTCTTTCCTAGACTTTTTCCCACCTACCTTTCCTTTTCATCCAATGATAGGCTTCGCCTTATCCTAGACCTGCCTTGCTGCATAACGACATCATCCTACACACACAAGTGCATATTTACACATGCACACACCATGCACATATATACAGAATACAAATAAATGGGTAAAATTTTAAGGTGCAATTTTTTTTTTAATTTTAGGGGTCTCTTTTCACTTAGATTTTTTATTATGTTTTACGTTTCATTTCTTTATTCATTACATTCATGGTTTTCTTTAAACATTTGATATTTGCATTGCTATTTTCAAGCCCATGTCTGATAATTTCATCACTTTGTATTTTAATATCAAAATATTAATCCATAGTTTACATCCTGAAGAGTCCTATTTTCCTGTCTCCAGAGCAGCTAGAGATAAAATGACTGTAGTAGGCACTGTGCTTTTGGAATGCCTTGATTTTATCCTCCCTTAAGAAGCATTAATGGGTTTTCTTTTTTCTGGCAGTCATTTAATGTATTAAAGTACAGGCCTTCTTAGGCTCTGATTGGACAAATGCAGTGGCTCACTCACTCTAGCACTGGTTCAGTTTCAGAACAAGCCACACGGATTCCTAGGTTCCTAGTGTTACTATCAGGCAATTAAGCAAGTTTTCTGCTCTTGAAGGTTGAAACTTAAGAATTCAGAGTGTCATTGGAGGCCAAGGATGAGCTGTTTCAGACACACTTGTTTTTGAGTCAACGAGCACGAGCTTTTCCTAGATCCTGAGCTCTTTCTCTGCACAGTTCTCTTGCTCTCATGATTCTACAGTGCTAACCCTGCTGTACTGCTTGGCTGGTCTCTGATCTAGTCATTCTCAATTGCATGCAGCCAGCCAAGCTCTCGCGGGCTCCCCCTCCATTCTCTGCGCTCTTGTAAATAGTTCCTGTGAAAGGACTAGAGCTTGCCTCATGCGCCTTGTCTGAGAACCACGGTCTATATGAATTGTTGGCTAGAAACATGTGTGTCTTGTACTCCATCCAACTTTCTCATTGTGTCAGGTTTATCTAGTATTAGTCACTCCACAGTGACCCTAATCAGAAACCTAGTGATAAAAGACTATTCATTTGTTTCACCTTTAAAAGGACTCAATGGATTGGTTTATCCTGATTCAGGCTAGGAAACCTTATTGAGTTTAGCTAATTTGGTCAGACAAGGATGCTTCTATTGTACCTAAGACACACAATATATATGCACATATTTAACCAGACTGGTTGCATTCAGTTCTTTGCATCTGGATCCCCATAGCTCTCAGATGAAACTTAAGAAGCATATCTGCCTAGTGAGCTCCATCTCCTAGGACCACCGATAAGACAAGACTTTGTCCGGTGAGAGACCCCCCTACAGTATGGCAGGAAGACACCAGAGATGCAGACATTGGATAGAAGTTATTCCGATTCACGATTTAATTGTGAATTAATCAAGACCATAAGAAAAAATTCCACTGAAAACACACACAGATTTCAAATTATAGAAACATGTGTTTGGCAAAGTGTACTTTAAGGACTGCCAAACCCCAGCCTTATAGGGAGGGGGAAGAAAGTGCAGCGTGAGAGACAGAACAGGCCTAGCGTGTTAACAGGCTTCCCCTGCCCAGACGTGACCCAAATCAACCTGCAGTAGTCCAGCAGTCTCACAAAGGCAGGCTGGTGAGCAGGACACATGTCCCTTGTAGTCCTTGGGCAGGCAGATGACTTCATTATTACCTTTACTTTATGAAACATAAAGCAAATAGGCGACTAAAGTTATTTTTGAGGGGCTACTGACTGGATTTTTGTTTATAAAACTTGATTGGCTACAAGGTCAAAATAAGGCTTTGGAATCAATCTGTCTTGCCGCTTGCACAGTGTCAATGATGATGTTTGTAACCTGGGAGCATCTTGGAAATTTCAGGATGTATTCAGAGCCCTCAGCTGTTGCCCTACCTTAGGGTATAGACTCCACATTTGTAAATCCTGTTATTAGTCAGTACAAGCCAGCTTTCCCAGAGAACTTCCTACAGGCCCAAGGAAAGCTGCTGGTGGTCAAACATTACTGTAGTACAGAATACACTCACTGATATACCAAGATAAAAACTTTATATGATTATATAGCAAAGATCTCTCTCTCTCTCTCTCTCTCTCTCTCTCTCTCTCTCTCTCTCTCTCTCTGTGTGTGCGTGCACATGCATGTGTGCGTGTCCAAGTGCACATGTGCATGCACATGCATGGTATCAGGCATCTGCTTGCTACCACATGTGTGCAGGGTTCAGATGACAACTTCTGAGTTAGTTCTCACCTGCCACCTTGTGGGATCTGGGGGCCAGTCTGAGGTCATCAGACTACCATGTGCAAGTGCATCTTGCCAGTGAGCCATCTCACTGGCCCAATAACATACATTTTTAACAAGAACTTTGACATGTTCTTAAAAATTACATTAACATTTTATTACAGTCATTACTGATCTTGATTTGTGTTATAAACTTGCTAATGAGTTGAGTTATCTATGAAGAACACAGTTTTCCTGTCAGTCCTTTTATTTTGGGGGTGTGACTTTTGTGGAAGGTGAGATTTCTTTTGCTTACTTTACTTTTCTGTTTTACGTGTATGGCTGTTTTGTTTGCATGTGTGTCTTTGCCCCACATGTACGAAGTGCACTTGGAGGCCAGAAGAAGATGTCAGGTCCCTTGGGGACTGAAGTAAGAGATGATTATGAGCCTTCATGTGGGTAGTGGGAATTAATCTGGGTCTTCTGGGAGAGCATCCTATGTTCTTAACTGCAGAGCCACCTCTCCAGATCCAACAGTGAGGTTTCTCACTGGTGTTACATCATAGCAGATACACCAGCTATTGAACTCAATTCTAGCTCTTTGTTTCTATATATGAGATATGTAGCTTATTATGTTTTTTTAACCATATAGCCCTTTAAATATATTTTATCCCTTTCTTTGTAGCACATAGTTCCTCTCTACTGGTCCCTTTCATTTTTGTCTTCTATAGAAAATCCTGCCTGTTCTTCTCATTGCACACACAGAGAGTGACTCGAGACCCTTCAAATTAAAGAAGGATGTGGTTTGGGATTCGGGCTATCTTTCTGGTCATCTTTCTTCAGGGTTCCCTGTTTCTAGTTAAATTACTCTGTTGCTTCCTCTGGGGTCCAGTGGTTTGTCTTGTTTCTGCAGACTCCCCTTAAAGACATCTGCTGAAGAAAGCAATAATTTCATAGACAAATCTGGGGTCTTCATTAATTTTCAGCTGAGAGGTCTTTGATGCATTGTGCTCTAAGAAGGTTGGGAATCTATTCCTCTATTCTGGCGAGTGCTAAGTTCATTGTCCCTTTCCTCATGGTGAGGCTTTCCTTGTGGGGTCATCCTGGCCATTGCTGACACTGCTGGCTCTTCACGGCCATGACAGGCCAACTATGGCTCTCAGTGCACCAGAAGTGAAGCCCATGACCCTCCTTAGTGGCTACAGATACCAGTGAACATAAGCTGAAAGAAAATGTCAATGCCTTCCTTGGCTGCACTTTTCCAGGTATTTCCCTTCCTACATGCCATTCCTCCACGAACTTTCTTGCAACTGTCTCCTTATATGGCTCCAAGTTGGCTCCAAGTTCATCTTCTCAGAGGAATTGCATGACATGCATAAATTATGAAACATTTTTGCAAATTAAGTTTTAATTAAAACCAGCCAAGCCTCCAACTGGAAGCCTTCACAATGTTGAAAGGTGATGCTGGTCGGGTGGGAGTTCAAGAGGAGGTCTGGGTAGGTTCACATCCTGTCCAGATCTTGCTACAAGGAAAGCTGCAGAGGAGAGCTTTGCTACCTTAATCAATACTGATGACAACCCTTTCTGTCCAAGACACTGCTAGCCACATGGATTATAGGAAGCACCAACCCATCAGGGTGATGATTTTTATCTGAAGTTGGTGAACTTTCTATCTGGTTCTACCAACTTGTGTCCCCTCTGAGACGTGGGAGACCATCTGCTCCCCCATATTGCCAGAACCACAATTCAGATGACTTTCCAGCAGGATGACCACCCAAAGAAGCCTGAAGAATGACAATGTTAACTGGAAACTTATTTTTCCCAATACAATGCAGAGTTTGAGCCTGCTGAGAAGTGACTTCTTAGTGTGAGAAATGTTAGAACATTAACGAGCAGACTGTCTAGGGCCTTCCCTTGCTGATAGTCTTAGCCATATGTAATATGAGAATTGCTCTGCTCTGCCCATTAATAATCTACAATTTTCCAGCATCCCCAACACGTCTTCCATCAAGTAGATAATTTATGCAGGCTTGCCTTTCATCTAGGCGGGGCTTTATGACTAGCGCAGAGCTCCAGATCATTGTAGCTGAAACTGGTTTGAAAAAATCTGATCTTTTGTGATCAGGTCTATACCTTCCACTGAAAGGCCTGTGTTGCTCCTCAGGGATGAGGAGGGTAAAGCTTTATTCTGTGTAACCCTGCAATAGAATTAGCTAGGCTTGAAAGAGTTCTGAACTGTCAGACTCTGCCTTTAACTCATTTGGAACATAAGGGAGACCCATTCAGCTAATCTACATTTAAATATGACTGGAAGATATTTTGTCCTAAGATGATACAGTGCTGGTTTGAGAGCAGTGAAGTGGACATCAGTGGCACAGTTTTTTTTCTGAGCACATTTGGACTAAAACACAGTGTCTTTTAGATAATTTGAGTTCTTGAGAGATGGAGCTTGTGTGTAACAACTTAAAGACAAGGATTAATATAGTGTCCTTCATGTAAATGACAGTACAGAACCAGCCTAGACAGACAAACTTAGGAATTCAGTAAGGAAGTTTTTATATACTAAAATGACTTAAGCATCATGCTGTCATTTCACATGTTAAGATCAGCCATGAATGTAGGTAGCCTAAATATATTTTCCTCTTCTCTTTCATCATCTGCTTTGTGTGTGTGTGTGTGTGTGTGTGTGTGTGTGTGGTGTGGTATATGTGTTTGTGTGTATGTATTATGGTGCATGTGCCTATGAGTGTGAGTGTGTGTGTGTGTGTGTGTGTGTGTGTGTTTCAAGCTCTCTACCTGAGTTCGGTCTCTGTCTCTGTCTCTGTCTCTGTCTCTCTCTGTCTCTCTCTCTCTCTCTCTCTCTCTCTCACTTAAGAATTCAATTAGACTAGCTAGCCAGAAAACTCCAGAGCTCCTCCTGTCTTTACCTCCCTAGTTCTGCAATTATAGAAATGTACCACCATGTTCTATCTTTTATGTAGGTTTGAATGACCTGAACTCAGGTCCTCATGCTTTACAGCAAGCCCTTTATCAACTGAGCCTTCTCTCTAGCTTCCTATGTGTGTTCCTGCAACAAACATGCATTACTTGAATGATTCTTGAAACCACTATATACATATATATATATATGTATATATATGTATATAGTGTGTGTGTATGTGTGTATGTGGTATATATGTGTATATGATATGTATTATATTATATATAGCATTGCAGAAGTCTTTCCATCCATTTTTTAAAATTTAAGCATACTGCTAGAAAAAAAAGTAATTGCTATCTTTACCATGAGCTAGATGATGAGAAATCATTATATTTGATTTGGTAATATAATACCGGAACTACGAAAAGGCAGAAAGTATTTGGAATAGAGGTTATTTTCCCCGTGAGTCTTTTCAGCAGAGGTTGATACACATCAAGAATCAGGGCAGAAATTTGAGCAATGGGAAAGCAGAATGCTTAGCTGTAGCTGTTTGCTTGCTTAATCCTGATTTCGTTTTCATTTTTCTCTCTGCAAGGTTACCGATTTCTCCTACTGCTTGCATGTTCTTCTCCCCCTTCATCATTCTGCAGAACAAAGTTTAGTTGGAAGTTGTGAGACTGACTATAACAACACAAGACCAACCTTAAGAATCTGGAGAGGTGATCTTGGGTAGAGGGTATATATAGTCCAGTGTAAGAGAAACACTTTCTATCCCTGGGCAGCCTCACGTAAGGACATGAATACCTTCCAGGCATTCAGGAAATGAAATACCCTGTGTGTTTGAAAGGAAATTACATGCATAGTATTGGGTATCTTTTAAGGAAATCACCCTTGGATATAGTTGAGGCTGAACAGTTAATGAAAATATTTGGATGTATCCCTCTTTTTGTTCAAGGAAAATCTAGTCGTAGTTTGCTACGGTGTGTACCAGAGTGATGGCCAGCTCTAAGGTTCCAGTTTTAAAAATGCAGCTTCCTCAGCATGGCCCAGTCGCTCATGCCAAGCTGTAGTTAGACACTGCTAACTCTAGATTCTTCCTGCCATTGGTCTGCCTGACACGTATTTGTTTTACTCTTGGGCCCATTTGCTGTTCATCTAGTTCTCCCTAGCTGTTCACCTTTTCAGACTCTAACTGGAGAAGGAAAGGGATCCCAAGAGCATGGAAGGAACTATTGTCCTATAAAAGGCTAGATCTCATTGTTATTTGACTCAATTGTTATAGCCAGACCCAGAGGAAAGGCACCAAGCTAACTGATGGCAGTCTGGTCACTGTCAACCACACACTCAGAGAATGGAGACTGAATGATAGGAGCTGAACACTAAACACAATGTCCATCTTAAGAGTCGCTCACTTCTGATGTCCTTAATCAAGTGTGATTGCTTCTTTACACCTTCACATACCCATATGATATCAGGCAGCAATGCTCTAGGACGCTATGGATACCATGCCTGTGAGGTCATCTGACACAGCACCTCATGCTGTGGCCTCTTATACTCTAGGTCAACACCACCCTTGAAATGTTTAGATGCTACAATATGAAGGTGTAAGGCTCAGTGTCAAGAACAACTGTTATGGGATGCTCATCTTTGTAGAGATTCTTTGTATTTTCCCATGGAGTCCTCACAGGGGTTCTACAATGTTGTCACTGCAGTCTTAAGGGTGAGAGATCTGGAGTACAGACTTGGGGCGACTTCATTTCAGGTCCTTGTGTCTCAGAAGTAGTTGCGATGGTTTTGGATAAGTTGGTATATCAAACTCTAGGGCCTCCCTCCCTACTTTTCTTCCTTTTCTCCTTCATTCATCTCTACCTTTCTCCCTCTCTTCTTTCCGTCTTTCCTTTCTTCCTCCCTCCTTCTGTCCTCTCCTACTTCCTCCCTTACTTCCTCCCTCTTTTCTGTCCTTTTCCTTTCTCCCTCCCTCCATCTTCTCCTTTCTTCTTCTATCCCTCTCTTCCTCCCTCTTGTTTTTCCTTCCTTTTTTCTCTCCTCTTCCCTTTTTCCTTTATCTACAATTCTGCCCTCTCCTTCCATTTCTTCATCTCTCCTTTCTTTCTCCCACCCTTAATTCTTCTTATCTATCTTTCCTTCCTTTTCCCTTCGCTTCCTCTGTCTTCTATCTTTTTTTGACTTTGGTATTTGGTTTGTTTTCTATTTTCTTTCTTTCTTTTCCAATCTCTTCTTTCCAGCGACTATACTCAATTCTTGCTCAGATCCAGGTCTATCCCCTAGAGCTACACCATTGAACTGGGTAACTCTGGGCCTGGATAAGTCCTAAATTCCTATGTGGAGAAGTAATAAATAAGTTGGTGAGGGAACAGGAGTATTGCAGAATGCACTGCATGCTTACCAAAATGACGAACTTGAGAACATATGGGTATACTTTTCAGAGGAGGAGCCATCAGATAATCGATGTGAAGAGTGATGGTGAATGGGGCTCCATGAGGACATCTAAGAATTGACATGGGATGGAGGGCAAAGCTCCAGTCAGTAAGGGAAAGGACCACATTCAGGGTTGGAGTGATAACTATAAAAGCCGAACAAAGCTGAGAAGTATCAGGTTTATGCTTTAAATTATTCTGGATACAAAGTAAAGAATTGGGGCACCAGGATTTGGCAGTTGGGTTACAACTGAGGAGGCCAGATAAGCAGCAATGGTGCCAGGCAGCGGGTGGCAGAAATGGATGCAGCTACCTACAGAAAGAACAATACCAAAGCTCAGCTCTGCGGAGAGCATCCGCCCTCCCCCACCAGGTGCAGCTTAGGGGGCCAAACCAATCTACAGACCTTCGTCTGCTGTGCAGAGGCGCTAGGAGCTTTCTCTACATTGGCTAGTGCAAAGGAATGGATAAGGATAGATGCAGAGATCCACACAGGAAGAAAATTAACACATTCCCCTTCGCAGCGAGCAGGGAGTGATTGCTCATTCATAAGACCTTAGGCATTGGGCCAGTTCCACAAATGCAATCAGCATATGTAGGCCAGGCTTTTGAAAAGACAGTCAGCAAGAAAATACTTTGCTTCCCATTTCAACTTTACATATTGCCTAGTGACAGGTGTTGTTTTGATCAATAGATCTTTACCGGGTTTTTTTTATTTATTTATTTATTTATTTATTTATTTATTTATTTATTTATTTATTTTAGTAAAAGAGGCTACTCAACTCTAGAACTTTATTGAACTAGAGCAATGGATGTCCCCACAGTCACCCCCAAGAGGCTCTGTGTGAAACTCTGAGATAGAGATGACATGAAGGAGGCGAATTAGAATAGCAGCACACCTGTCTCTTCAGGGCAGAAAGGCTCTTTAGAAGTACTTGGTTATCATAGTGTCAGGACTTGGCCTCCATGGAGCCCTGCGCGTATCACCTCTTGCTTCTCCACTTCAATGCACAAATATTCAGCAAGTAGACAGTCCCCAAACTCCAGAACTCCTCTGCCAGGATTCACCTCCCAGGGAACCTTGTAGACTTAGCTACAGTGACCAAGGTCATCCCTGGGCTAGAACTCCATCTACCCAGCTGCCTACCTTCCTGATCCTTCTTCAAGACCAAGGGATCTCACATTCATGTCAATGGTAGAGAAGACTGAGCTCCAGGAGCCAGACATGGTGGTGCACACCTTTAATTCCAGAACTCAGGGGTCAGAGGCAGGTGGATCTCTGTGAGTTTGAGGTCAGTCTAGTCTACATAGTGGGTTCCAGAATAGCTAGAGCTCCATGGTGAGACCTTTCTAATCATACCATTGGAAAATTAAAACGCTAGCCTCGAAAGAGGTATTTCTCTCAAATAGTATTCCTTAAAGTTATCAACTTTTCAGGAAATAGTAGTAACATTTAAAAGTATATCTACTCCAAAAGCCTCAGAGACATTTGTAATATTCCTCCTTTCCCACTAATGGCCTTCCCTCATCTTGATTCTCACATCTCACAGACTGTATCCTCTACTAACTAAAAGCATCCATGTCTAACTCTCTACTAACTCCCATTTCTATCGCTCAGAGACTACTTTAGTGTCCTCCTCAGAACCCACCTGTCCTAGGGATTTTATTGTAGGGAAAGGGTTTATTTCAGCTTATACTTTGAAGTAACTGCTTAAGAAAGTCAGGGCAGGAACCCAAGGCAAGAACCTGGAGGCAGGAACTGAAGCAGAGGCCATGGAGATGTGCTGCTTATTGCCTTACTCATTCATCATGGCTTGCTCAGCCTACTTTCTTACAGAACCCAGCACATCTGCTCCGAAGTTGCGCTACCTCTATTGGCTGGGTCTGCCAATATCAACCATTATTCAAGAAAATGCCCTCTAGACTTTCCAACAGGCAATCAGGATGGAGACATTTTCTAAATTGAGATTCCTCTCCTCAGATAATTCTAGCTTATGTCAAGTTGACAAAACCAACCAGCCAACAAAACAAAAAACAAACAAAAACAGCAACAATTAGCCAGCATAGTGTCTTTGGTGTTACATGGCTATAGGACTTTGTAGTTTCATCCTTTTACTAGAGTTCTAACACAGATTTTCTAAATAAGGTTATATGATTTTCAGTTAGTAAACAGAAGGGAGGCACTTTGAATAGTGGCTAGCATGCCACAGCTATAATAATCACATCACTGCTGCTGTTCAAAACATCCCATAGTAAGCTACCATCCTCAAGAAAGGATCTAGTTATCACGTCTACCTTTATAAGAGTAGGATTGGACAAGTCCTTTTAAAGGCACCAGCTAGAAAAGCCACATTAACTGCATCTCTTTGACCAAAGCTGAATTCACTTACCCACACCTGTCTACTCAGGATTGTAGTCTTTAACAAAGTCTTATTAAAATTTGGAATTCTGTTGTTAAAAATTAAAGACAGAATGGTAGTCATTTCAACTGGCAGTGTGGATAATGTAATGTGCTAGATAATAAAAGGGTGCATGCAATGAGATGTTAGAAAGAGGAACCAGTGGCAGTTTATCAGTTTTCTTAAGAGATATGAGAACAAACATATGCTACTCCCAAATACAAAATCAATGACAGATCTCAGTAACCATTTTACTAGATTCCAACTTGAAGAACTCATGAGTCTTATTGGAGTCACTTACAAGATCATGGGATACAATGAGAGTTGCAAGCACCAAAAAGCACATCCCAACATAGGTGAAAACTCACAAAAGGGTTATCCATGTATGTATATATGCATACATGTATATATGCAAATCTCTGTATGATTTGTAGGCAGCTTGACATATCAGAGAGGTGGCTTCTCTCTCCAGCATCTGTTTACAAATCCCATAGATTTGGAGAGAAAACTTATGGATCTTGTTAATTTTATGAACTTCCTAAGACTTTTGAGTTGTTTATTTCTGAGGCCTCTTGATTCTATCACCGCTATTCCTGGAGGAAATTTTCAGTCTGGAGGAAAATGCCATGTAACAAGCTCAGGAGGAAAGATTTGAGGAAAGGCTCCAGGATGAGAGAAGAACATGTGTGAATGTCTGTAACAACAGAAGGCACTTAATACCCATTATGCTGCACCAAATACACAATTATGTGCTGAAGAGATTGGTGGACACCATTTAGGCTCTTCTATAAAGTGTGAGGCCAAGATTTATCATTGCCTGTTCCTCATATGGCTATGTTCATGTTGCATGATATGAGGTCTCTGAACTCTTCAGGTAATTGAGTTGGTGCAAGTTCTGCTTAATCTTCATGAGGAACTTTTGTGAGACTAATGGTTGTATCAGAGAAAGGGAGATGGAGATACTGGACTTAGAACATGAACATGGGGTTGGTGGTGAGAGACTCTCCTAATTCATGGTAATTATCAACTTGACCCAGCCTAGAGTTATCTGAGAAAGGAGTCCTGTTTGAGGGATTTCTCATATCATAATGACCCATGGGAATGTCTATGTTATGTGGGACTTTCTTGATGGTTAATTGACATAGGATAGGAGAGCCAAACCCACTGTGGGTGGTGGCATTTCCTGTCTAAGAAAACTAGATAAACTGGACCCAGAGTGAACCAGCCAATAACATTCTACCCTAGCTTCTGCTTTAAGTTCCTGCTTGAGTTCCTTTCCTATCTTATATCAATGATGAACTCTAACCTACAAGTTGAAATAAGCCCTCCCCTAAGTTGCTTTTGGTTAGGGTGTTTTATGAGAGCAACAGAATAAAAACAAACCAGAACAGTTTGTACCTTGGTGAGTTACTTGACCATTCTTACTACTGTAGCTTTCCCAATTTGTGAATGGAAACTGATATTAATATCTGACCCATATGAAGACAAAAAGAGATATAGCTGACATTTAGCCAGATTCTGGGAGACTGTGGTAGAAACCAGACTGTCACTATTACTGCTGTCAATCTTCCTTTGTCCTCTTCTTCTTCATTCTCTCCTGCAGATCCAATCTGAGTCTTTCTGTGTCCCAGTCTGATGACCCATAGGAAGTCCTTCCCATGTCCAAACTCTCCTGATAATGTGAGGTCCCTCAGCAGGCCATGTTCAACAAGGTGGCTTTGTAGAAAACACCCTCCATGGTATGGAAAGAGAGTCATCTCTCCATGGCCTTTTGAAAAAACTCATACTTTCAACGTTGCCTTATGCGTATTTGTGGACAGAAAGATTATGGCACATGTATAGATGTGAGTATATGCCATATAAAACTCTAAGAGCTTTCTGTTTGTTCTAGAAGAAAATGTTTTCCTCTTGAGAGTTATCATCTTATTTATGAGCATCTTCTAGTGGAAAGTAGAGATTAAAGACAGTTCCCTTATTTTTCTTACCCTGGTTTTAACCGTGGACTGTCTATTGAGAAGGCTTCTGGGTTTATGAGAAAAGTAGTATTCACAGAGGTAAGAATGCCAGATGCAGGCACCGGTTAAGTCTCATCTCTTCTTCTGAAGGGGATCTAGCAAGAGAGAAAGGCTTAAAATAGATAACCTGGCAAGTATTAATTACTCAAAACTAAAAAGAAAAATGAAATGATACCTTAAGAGCTCATCACATGCAGGATTATTTCTGAGATGTTAGCCTATAATATGAGTTGATTATGGACTATGATATTCTTTCCAGTGGGCCTCAGACATCAGATTCCTTCTCAACACTGACTGAAGACAGTCCTTAACTAGGCAATCAGTGTTGTTCTTGAGTCAAACCAACTGACCAGCCAATATTTGGCTTCTCCAACCATTTTGTGATCCTACCCACATTTTCTTTAATATATGCTAAATACAAGATAGCCTTGAGCTTGGATGTCCAGTAAGAAGATAAAGAAGACTTATTATTTAACTGATCTGGCTTCTAGTCCTGGGCTCTGCATGTGACTTGTGAATGCTAGGTGACTGATGGTTGGGGGGGGGCTACTCCCATGCTCAGCATCTGTGACTGTAGATGAGCTGATCTAAATCTATCATGGTCTATTCTGAAGCTCCTTCCTGGAGACCAACCTGCTTAGGGCATGGTAAACTATAATTCCTGTTAGTCCAATTCTCCAATGGGAAAGCTGTTCTTTGTTCTTGTGAGTTATTTTTTGAGGAAAGCTCATGTTTTGTGGAGAGCTTGAGGCTAGCCTTAAACGGAGGACATCACCACAAAGGCCTACTCTCTTATTTTCCTTTCCAGCATTTCTTCTCATGTGCTTAAGTGGATGCCTCTTTCAGAGTCTTGTTTCCTGTCTAAACCAGATGAAACTTCATGAAAGAAGAGTAGCTTCTGTCAGTGGCTAAGAAACACTGGATCTTTGTTATTCCCTCAGGCTTCTCTGTATTTCATGCCACAAATGCAAAGGATTTTTCACCCCATATTGCTTGTGTTCCAGTTTTTTTCCATTCTATGAAAGATATTTGTTACTTATTATATTTTGTGTGGATATAAGGGATGGGTAGGTGGGCCATGGTATGCGTCTGTGAAACAGAAGACAACTACTGAAAGTAGTTTTTTTTCCTTCTACCAAGGGGGTCCTGGGGATGGAACTTAGATCATCAGCCTTGGCGGTAACACATTTACTGCTGAGCCCTCTTGCTAGCCTGTCCTGATAACAGTTTTTTGTCCCTAAACTCTTATGATCTCTTTTTCTTACAGCTGTACCCTTACTGAGAAGGAAGGAATCAGAAACACATGCTTGGGCATCTCTTCTTAAAATAGGGACAACAGTTTGGAAGGAGAGTTGGAAAGGGAGTGGTGGGGATTTCCTGGTGTGCTTTTTGTAAAAATTCTCTTCTTCATTGAATTCTTTGAGTAATCCCCTCTACCCACCAGTGAGCTCCATCTGCAGATGGAGCTTAGGACTTGGGATTCAGGATAGTTAGGTGGGATTCCTGATTTAATAGACACAAAGACAACCTTCCTCCCAAGGTGAAAAGAAGCGTAGAGACAGAACACTAAGTAGAAGCTCTGGCTGGTCAGTCACATCGCATTATCTTGTATCCTTTGCAACTTCTGTGTTTACTCTTGAGGCTGATGAGTATTTTCCTCCTTGTTTTGGTTTTTGCAGGTATGGCTTAAGAGTCTCCAGGGTCTTTATTCATTGTAGATTGAGACAATATTGCCTCCAACTTTAATTTATGAACTGTGGGGCACCTTTAGTATCGATTTTATTTTCATATGTAGGTTGGAAGTACTTGGTGTTGGCTCATGAGGTTTAATGGGATAATGTAGAGAGAAGGTTTCAATGTAGTGGCTGGTGCCAATTTCACTCTTAACAAATGTTAGTCTATGTGATAAAAAGTTGAGTCTTCCCAGTGATATGATTCCTAGAAGAAGTATTGATTACAGAAATACTGTTAATCCCATCTCAGATTAGGAATGAGCTCTTCAAAGCACTACATGTAAAATGACAATCACAGTGCAGTGACATGGACCGAGAGTTTCACCATGGGAAAATAGAAAATTACAGATCGTATATTTAGTTCGTCTTTTTCTGTATAACTACTAATACCAGTTCCTTACTCATACCCTTGGCAAAGCTGTTGTGTCTTATTTTATGGATTGACCATTCTTTCCTGGTTTGGCCTATGAATGCTTTATTTTACGTGCACAAATCTATTTTATGCTTCCTTAACCACTAATGAAAGGAATAGTTAATATACTGCAAAGCAAGGAAAGTTGCCTTAAAAACATACAATTCTGCCAATGTTACCTTTAAGGCTAGCAGGAGTTCTCTGGTTTGGTGCTGTTGAGTTATGGCCTGGGTAAGTCTTTGTCGTGGGTTTTCAAGTGCTATCCTATACACGGGGGTTATCCTGCACTTTAGAGTGTTTCCTATCATGCCTAGCTGCTACCTGCTTGAGGTCAACAGCTTTTCTCCCTTGCTTTCTACTCCTCATAGTTATTATAAGGAAAGTCCTTCCCTTGGCGAGAGCTCCCAGCTTGTGGAGCTTGTGTGAGGAAGGACTGGGTATGGAACTGTGTCCTTGGCTATCTGGACAAGAGTATAGCAGGCCCAGCTCTACTTTGCCGCACTGCTTTGGTTGTGGGATTCCCAGATTATTGCCGCAAACCTCCCAGAGTGTCTGTTGGTACCACAAATTTGCACAGTGTCTTGACTAACCAGTGCTACAGCTTAAAGTTAAAACATGAACCAAGATTGATTTTATTTTCCTCCTTGTTTTGGTTTTTGCAGTTGCCAGTAGCAACACAATGATGTTTTACAGCTAACTTCGTATATAACACTTTTTTTTTCTTGTTGTTTGTCTTCCTCCTGTTTTCTCAGCTCCCTCAGGCTCAAAAGGTAATCTCTTTTCTGTCCCATCTGAGTCATTGCCACAACTCACAGTCATGCATGCCCATGGTGCTGTGCATTTGACTCTGTTCATGACCAGTGAAAGGGTTTCCTCCCACAACTTCACAAACTGAAAGACGGATGAGAACACAGAGACCCTTAGACTGTGTTCACCACAATCCTCATCCCTGCTACATTAGTCCTTTCCAAGAACCCTCTCATGGCCAGGGCTTAACGAGTGAATCCATACCCATGCATTTTCCTAAGAATTGTCAAATAATATGCAGGTCAAGAGTAAGTTGGGTACAATCCTTCAAAGACAGCATTCTAGACTTTCCTGGAAAATCTCCTAGGGAGGAAGAAAGATAATGCAGATGCTTTGTAAGCTTAGTGAGCATGGCTAAATTCTGGACCACCGATTGAACTCTGAAGTTCCATGGGTTTCATTAATTACAAAAGTAGTTTCTGGGCTGGAGAAATCACTCAGGGGTTAAAAGCACTGGCTACCTTTTCAAAGGACCCAGGTTTAATTCCTAGAACTTACATGAAGGCTAATAGCCATCTGTAACTCCAGTTCCAAGAGGTATGATGCCCTCTTCTGGCTGCCTCTGGCACTGCATGCATACAGCACAGGACCAACATTCATGTAGGCAAGACACCCTGATGTATAAAATTAAAAAAACAAAATTTCAAAATAGTTTTCTTATCTTTCTTTCATCTATGGCCTATAATATCCAAAGAACATTAGAGCAGAGTCCATGCCAAGGGCCAGACCCTTTCACTGGTCTTCATTGTGTATCTGAGATGATCTCTGCCCACCATCTAGAATGTTCTCTGTCCAAAAAGATTCCATATGTTTCAGTGATGGCTTTGCCTTTTTGTCCTCTTGGCATGCTGTTATATCCTAAGGACAGTTATGGTATTTAAAAAAAATGTCACGCCATGCCTGCTACATTATTCTCATGTATTCCACAAACATAACAAGCCGTCTGGAAGACACAGCAGTTTCTGGAGACCAGATGTGGGCTAGTTTCAAGAGTTAAGGTATGGCGCCTGCATGAAATTGAAGCAGCATCTTGAGATTTCTGCATTAGAACAGGATGCTTCCAGTCTTCCTCATCAAGAGGGTGCGCAACTGTTGTACAAAGGACAGTCTGTTCAGAACATATGGATGACTGGCGGCCTAGAAACCATTACACAATTACTCAGATATACTTGAGATATCTAAACAAAGCGAGACATGCTAGTGTGTGACTTGGCTCATGGCAATGTTCGATTCCACTTGAGTACCATCATACCAGGACTGAACACTTCATTAAAAGTTCAAGGAATCCACGATAGCAACGGCTTCCAGAGTAAATAGACAGTCAGAATCGGGATTGTTTGGGAGTCTTTATGCCTTTGATAGAGCATGCTTTCTTAATTGCCCACGTTTGAAAAAAAAATCTTATTTTAGAAAAAGACTTAACAAGTCAGAAATGGAGCCGCTTTACCTTGTAGGCATTTAGTCAGTTCTTCTGCTCCATATACCAAAAAGATTCTTGTAAAAGATTCCTCAAGAACTATCAGCCATGGAGTTTTAAAACAAAGTTCAAACAAACCAAGGCAGACAGCAGTAAGAGCAATGTTGCCAGTGTTGTGGGCTCTGTGATTCTCCACGGCACTTATGTCATCAAGCTTAGTCCCTCTGCTCTCAAAGCAGGACATGCTACAGTGATCAGAGAACCCAGTGAAGGAAGCTTCCTGAGCTGCTTGCTCAATTCTTCCCCTGTCTCCAGCAGATGGCACACAGTCCAAAGGACTTCTATAGCCCTGACTAGCAGGGAAGAGCTCAGCTTCCTACTGTCAGCATGTTGTTTTGGTTTTTTTCTTTCTATTAAAATAGTGAAGGTCCTGAAAGGTTTTGAAGGTTAGGTTCAAGAAGAACATTGGGCTGGAATTCTGTCCAGTAAGGAGTTTATTAGAAAAGTTAATAGATGGCCATTGATAGACAAAGGAAGAGGTACCAACTTGATGGGGGCTCTGAAAAGAGTTTGGACCACAGCACCAGATATAAGACAGCATGCCAGGTCTCTGAGCATGGAGGACTTGGAGTCCATGGAAGAATGAGGTCACTTTTTGTACCTTTCTGGGGACCACAGCACAAGCCAGACTCTCTGATGCCCAGGCAGGAGGCAGGGAAAGGGGTTGGGAGCAGGATATGTGGCCTCCAGTACACTCACTTCTCCAGGAGAGAGTCCACGGCCCAGAGAGGTTTGACTATATTCACACAGAGAGTAGAGTCTCCATCTGGTGCCTCAGTGTGTGTAAAAAGGGAGGCTTGCTGCAAGGGATTGTTGCCTATGCAGCCCCTGGATTCTAACATCACACATGGCCTTAAAAACTATAGGAGTTCTATTTCAAATGGCTTCATAATTCTGAGGACAGTTCCTGTAAAACGCCCGGCTCTGGAGAAAAACACTTGTGTATAAACCTCACTTATCTGAGCTGCAGGGTTTAAAAGGGAGTATCCTATTGATGGGGTATCCTCTTTATCTAACTGTCATGATTTCCCCCTGTTCATTTTCTTCCCTGTCCTTAGAGTTATGACTACCTAGACACCTTGACTGGGAGGAAGGGTCTTGTAAGCCTTGGCTTCTTTAAGATATCCCAGCTCCCTGCTGGACCAGTGCTGGTTGTCTTTCTAGTCGTCATCCATCTATGACTGTGGACACATTACCAAGCCTCTCTAAGCTCCTAGGCTCATCATTTTTTAGTGAGAATATTAGACTGCTTTTCTGGTTTCTCTACCTCTGTCTGGCACAGATGTAGCTTATACAAGATAGTTACAGCATAGAGTTTCAACAAATATTTCATGTGGTCCCTGACACCTCAAAGCTGATCAAGGGAGCATTTATGTGCAAGGTACCCTGCATGTGTTTTGTGATCTTGATTCAACACTAACAGATACACAGAGATGCCAATGAAGCCAACAGGCCCTCAGCACCCCAAGTCCCTCATTAGCTACTGTGTAGGTATGGGGTATACCCCATATAGTTAGAAATGCTCCAAATAGTTAGAAATGGAGATTGAGTCTGGAACACCAACAAATCAAAGGCGCTTAGGGTCCATTATTTTGAGAAATGTCTTCCAGGTGCCGTTGACATTACCCATTGGTTTTGCCATCATGGACACGGTTATGATAAGTTCTTTGCCAAGTTTTGTGTTCTATGCATGAAGGGAAGCAGACCAGTCTCTATGTCTTTGGCCCTCTTTTCTGATGAGGTCATGAACAAATGCATTGGACCATATGGCGTCTGTGTTTATGCTGAGTGCTTGAGTATCACCCACAACTGTTTTCTCTATAAATAGTACGTCTCTGCAAACGTGCTTACTTTAATCTCTTGGCTTGTCTACCACTGAAAAGAGTGCCCTTCTTGTGATTAATGTACTAGACATCAATGATGCTTATGTCTAAGTTATGATATTCATGATTTCAGGATTGAAGGTATTCCAATAGGCCTCTTTTAGACTATCGTAAGAGTTTTCCAGAGCAGCAATTGGAGAAAATGACATTTATTTACTTATTTAACCTATAACTGTTAAGCACCTCCAAGCTAATTCTTGGACCTATGTACGTCTCACACCTCCCATCCCAGTGTTTCTCACTGTTCAATACTGAACCCGTTTTCCTAGTGGCACTCTGGGGAAGGAGATCTACATGAACAAGGTTCGCCTTTAAAAACATTTATTTTCTTTTACACAGTATTTTTTTTATGGGAAAAGTAGATGAGAGTTTGCATTCTATAATGGTCACATAATGAAAACAGCCAAAGCTGTTTCTCAGTGCCCATTCAGGCTGTTGAATAGACCACCCTTGCCTTCAGCCGAGTGCTGTCTGTGGGAACCACAAGGTAGTTCAAGCTGGGTGCCTAATTTAATCAATGTATCATGGCCCTGAGTGTTTAGTCAGATGTGTTTAAACTTGACCATCTGTGTGGTTACCTTGTCCAGACACTACTACCTTTGACCCTTCATTTACACAGCTTCAGAATCTGCCAAACACTGTATCTTGACCATTTCCTGGGTAATCTACCTTACCTGACTGTATAGTAGTTAATATCCACCTTAGAATTCTGAGAGGGCAAAAACATTTTTCTCCCAACCATAGTTAAAGCAAATCACATCTCTAATCCCGTTTGGAACAGCCATTGATGCGTTCAGGGCTGCACAGTATGGCAAAATGATCCCGGTTTAATGACCCAACCCTGTGTTTTGTTTCCTGTTAGGAATAGCTTAACTTGCCTTCTTGAACAAACACAGCAGGGTTCAAGATCTGTTGTTCTGTGCCTGCTGTGATACATTGCACTGCTTAACTTGTGCAAGGGACTGCATAAATTAGCTTCTTAAATGGAGGTCCAGTTTGGGTCTTTTTCTCAGGATAAACTGTTTTATTAATCTCCCCATGCACCAAGGTAAATGGAGCCCTGAATCCGTTTGCGCTTTCTTTGTGTACTTATATTATATTTGGGGGAATAAATGAAAGCACTAATTTATCTCCAGGTTTTCTTTTATTGTGTTTCAGGGGAAAACTTTTATTTAATTATCTAAGTCAAACCTGCCATCTTCCCCCTTTCCTCCCTCTAAGTTCCCCCTCTCTCTTTTTCTTTCCCTCCCTCCCTTCCCCTCCCTTTCTCTCCTTCTCTCCCTTCTTCCTTCACCCATTTTGTTTGTGGCCCACCTCCTCCTTTTGTGTAATTGGCTTTTAGCAATTGCAGGGCATTTGTTTATCCTTCTATATGAGTTTTAGGATCTGTACGTTGAACTGTTAAATTAATTGTGACAGAACATGGTAAAAAGAAAGGTTTGCAAAGCTGTCTTTGCTGGAACTGCAGGAGTTCAGTGCCCACGGCAGTTGCACGCAAGTTATGCAGTTGCAGTAATGGGCAGGGTAGTCACGTGTCAACTACTTACCTTGGCTTCTGGCATTTTTCACAACTTACTTTTCATGTGAATAATTATCAATTCTGTTGATGACCCGTTTCCCCTCCTAATTATTTGCTCTTTTATAGGAACGTAACCCTATAGACTAGTGTACATTATAGAGTTTGGTTTGTAAGTAAGACCAGTGATGTGGAAATAGAGCAGGCACAGGCAGCTTGTCCTGTGGCCACTGTGATGGACATCTGAGTGACATTGTGGTACCCATCCATGGTGGTCACTGATATTTTACCCTGTCATCAATCTGTAGTAGCCCATGCAGGTAGCTGTGACACAGAAGAGGAAGAGAACTTGCCAAATTTCACATGCAAGTGTATCCCTGTTGATGCCTTTCCCAGGGTCATACTCTACCTTCTTATTAACCCATGCTATGAGCGCATGGCACTCAGATTCAATGTGCTTCATTACCCACTAGGGGCACTTGCTTGCTCCTGGAGTTGTGGCATCCAGGAGGCTGAGACCAAAGGATAGCACCAAGTTCTAGACAACCCCAGCCTAAAGAACAGACTCTGTACCCCAAGCCCCAACCAAATAAGACAAAACCATAAAACAGAATTCAGAACCAGAACAACTATGCCGTCTTTGTTCCCCTCCCATTTCTACCCAGGGCTCTGTTCATGTTAAGCAAACCCGATACCACTGAACTCCCCTATAGCCTCGACCCTCTTTTAAAAAATCTTTTATTTTGAACTAGACTCTTTAGTTCAGGTTGGCCTAGCTGAGATTATGGTCCAGTGCTACCAGACCCAGTTACTACTTCCGTTTCTTACCAAGTTAATTATCTGTCAGTGGTAGGCACCCTCACATCATGTTTTTAACTTAGGTTTACCCCATTTTGATATTTATGTGACTATTTAAAGTGTTTATGCACTACTTTGAGAATCAACATTTTTTAAAAAGTAAAAGCAGGAGTTTTAATGAAGATACAAATTGAAAAGTACCTCAGCATTTACACTATTATACTACAAATATTTCCAATGTGTGCCACAATATGTCATGCTTGCACACAACTATCTAATAATCTCATTTTTTCAGCGTCTAGCTTAAACTGGCCCAGGACTTACAATTTTATTTACAACAAAGAAGTGCCAAAACATTCCAAAATAGGAAAATAGCTACAAAGTCATTAAACTTAAAAAGGATGAGATATTAAGAGCACTGAAAATCAACCTAAAATGAAAGGTTAATAGTAGCTATTTCCCGGTGGCAGGAAAACAAGGATTTATTGTTTCTCCTTAATATAGTTTTATGCTTTTAATCTTATAAAATAAACACTATTTTTAATGAGGTACTAATTATATTCATGCTAATATACTAATTATTTTACTTTTTTGGTGTGTATGTTATATATATATAGAGAGAGAGGGGGGGAGAGAGACAGAGAGACAGAGAGACAGAGACAGAGACAGAGTCAGAGTCAGAGTCAGAGACAGAGAAGAGAGAGAGCGAGAGGGAAAGGGAAGATGCATGCAGAGGCCAGAGAAGAATGTTGATTATCTAATTAGTGACAGGGTCACTAATGAACCTGGATTGGTTGACCAGTTAGCTCCCAGATCCTCCTGTCTCTGCCCCCTGACATGAGAGTTACAGGCACATATGGCCACCTCCAGCACTTTTACATGGCTCCTGGGGGTTTGAACTCAGGTCATCAAGCTTGCAGAACAAGTTCTCTTAAGCACTGGTCCCTCTCCCCGGCCTCTGCATTACTTATAATATATTAGATGGGATAAGATTGACAGAAGTTAACCTAATGTCGGAGTTTGTCTTTCTGTAGAAGAAAAGGGAAAGGTGAAAATCCCACATTCTAAAATTAAAATGTTTCATAGTAGAGATAGCTAGACTCAGAAGGGTCATAGTGGGTTGCCTCCTATGGGACAATTCTAAAAAATACCTGTGTTTGTTAGTAATCTTTATTTCTGGCTGAGAAGAAAAATCATTTACTAATCCAGTCAACCTAAGCCTAGTTCAAAGCAGATGCTTAAAGGAAAAGTGAGCTGAAGCTAGGAATACTTAGCAATGACAGATATATGGTTACACTGTGGGGGTCAAGTTCCACCTCTCCTCTGGGACAGGAAAGAGCCACTTGGCTGAAAGCTATGAAAATAAAGTTGAGTTTGCTATTTGGAAAAGGAACTGATAGGGTAGCCTCTCTTCCTGTTTTCACCATGAGACAAGTGGATATCCTTTCTGCAGAAGGGGATACCCTGCCTTGTGCTTCAAGATACAAGTTCCCAGTCTGTGGCAGATGCATGAAGCCCTAAAACATCCTTTTTTTTTTTGATCCATGGCACAGTATCTTTCTCATTGTCATAGTAGAGTAGGGTAAGGTAATACCAGGGCCTAGTGTCCAAGAGTTCCACTCCATGGTAGACATATAGCTGATCTCTGCAAGGGCCATGGCATTGTTGATAACTCCAGTTACACCCTACCTTGTTTAATATAACTTGGTGACTTGTATTTCAGATAAGCACTGGAACTAGGTAAGTATAACCTGCCACCCCCCAAAAAATATCCAAAGAACCTATTTCAAAATCCATAAAATCTTAAGATTCTTTTGGTCCCCAACTTAGCCTTTTAAGTGTCTAAGGAAATCAAAGTCTAATTTAAGAATTCTCACTCATTTAAGAAATGTGAACCCATAGTATTTACTTACATCAAGCGTAGTAATGAACTATGACCCTCTAGAGGTGCAGAGGAAAGCTGCCTCCATCTAACAAGGGAGATGATGGCCTTTTCCCTTGAAAGCCAGAGAACAGCTGAGTATAAAGAATACCATTAGTCAAAGTTGTTTTATTTCAACTGTGTTTCCATCACACAGAGATGTAGACACCTCCTCCTCCTCCTCCTCCTCCTCCTCCTCCTCCTCTTCCTCCTCCTCCTCCTGCTCCTTCTGTACAGAAAAGAATGTGTGGTAGGGAAAGAAGCTAGCTTAGTGACTTGGGACAGGGTTACCATGGCAATACCATGACATCACCAATAGGGCAAGCTTGATGGGACATCTCCCGATGCCCAGGATTCTGACATTTTGTTTCCAGATATAATTCTGAGCATTACTTTTATAGGCTCACATGAAATCTTGAACTCAAATAACTGGATTACTATTTGAAGTCCCTTCTGTGTGCTGATAGACTTTGAATGCCTATACCCACCATATAATATGCTAGTTGTATTTTCTCAAAAAGTGGTTTATGAATCTATACTATCTATACTTTTTAGTTGGTCAAGTCATGGAAGATGTGCCATTGAAAGGACCACTATATGGAGTATCTTAATGAAATGATTAATACACACACACACACACACACACACACACACACACACACGAGTGTAATTTTTCTGACAGCAGCAGAGAGAGAATATGCAAAGACCATTCTTATATAGAAGCAAATAAAGAACAATACAACCCAGTGATCGGTTTGAAAACCATACTTGAAAGTTTATATCAAATCAGTATATATTTACTACCAATTCTTTTAATCTGTTTTCATTGGTTATATTAGATGGGCTTTTCTTATGTGACAGACAAACCTAATAAGGCCCCAGTGAGTCCAGAGAAAGTACCGACTAATCACTCACGGGAAATCCTACCTTTAGATCTTTTGGATTTTTTTTTTTTTTTGCTATAGAATAAATCTAATTTTCATTGACAGGATTCCTTATGTTTTATTAAAATTTTATTACAAATCTGTCAATGGGGTCTGGTCAGACTTCATCTGCCCAATCATTTTCCTGGTCATTTTATTTGCTTCTTGGGCCCCTAGATGACTGATATATGTAACCCATCCCCTAGAGGGAAAAAAAGATGGCTGTGGGCGAGACACCATGCAAATGCCATAGCAAAGGATTCTCCTGAAATGATGCTTTGGGGGAAACTGTGAAGTCATACAATTCCCTAAAGCCACACTGTGCAGTTCAAAAACAAAAGCTAGATGTTTACCCTATCCCAATTAACTCAGAGGATTTGGAAAAAATGCAACCAAGTGTTATGAGGTAGAAAAATGCAGGCAAGGACTAATGCCATGCTATGGACTTTCTTTTTCCAGAAACATCTCGAAGAGTTGACCCATTTGCTGACTCGCAAGTTTCTTATTTAGATTGCACACACCCCTTCTTGCCCAGGCTTGAGATGCATTAGGTGATTTGAAGGCTAGGTATCACTAAAGCAGCTATCCTTCTGAACTGGCTCTCTTCCTCCATATCAAGTATTTCCCTGTTGTGTCCTTCCATCACCCCAACCTCCCTTAACAAGCATAGGTCATTATTTAACACCCTCGTTGTTTCCTGAAGCACAATTAGTTCTGAAATCCATGATGATCTGTCATGGGACAAAAGAAAAGCATACTAATTTTTTCTGAAAAAAAAAAGTGACTCAAACTGAGAGACTACGTTCAAATTCACTAGAGTAATAAAAAGGGAACTTAAAAGCTTCTCTCTTAACCTGGAGTGGTCCTTGTGGGGTTAGCCACACATGGCATGGGTGCCAAGCACTATCTTATGTGCTTCCTTGATAATTCTGCTTAGTCATTCAAGAACTCATATGGGCTATTTCTATTTTAAGGGTAGTTTTATTGGTTGCCTTTTTTGCTGCCTTCTAAGCTCCCAAAAGTAAAACATGATATTTTACACCACTAAAAAGGGTTTCTGGGGGCAGAATAATTTGTACTTGGTCTCTAGAAACATGGAGGCTGTCTCAAACCTCTACTCTGCTACCTTCTGATTATTTTTAACTCTTTTTCATTATATGTTTAACAGGCACAGATAATTCACCAAGTATGTGCCAGGCTTAGATTTAAGGCCAGGTACGTAGAAAGCATGGCAATGGGGGATGCATGGATAGATGCACAGGTAAGGAAATAAGCCAATGGAGAGACAGAGGGAGAGAGGCAGGGATAGAAGAATAAGTAAGCACCCTGATTCAAGAGACTGGAACTGAGTTTGGATGTTGACTCGAGGTCTGTTTGTTTGAAGTCACAGTGCTCAGCTAAGCTGTTTTTTTTTTTTTTTTTCTTTTATTTTTTTCGGAGCTGGGGATCGAACCCAGGGCCTTGCGCTTGCTAACTAAGCTGCTTTTAAAAGGCGGGTTGTTTTTCTTTAGTTCTGTGGCATAGCCTGGACTGCTTGCACTGTTTGCTTCTAGGCACAGCAGCGTATAGGTACCAGCTTCTCGCCGCCATTATTGTCAGGCTAATCACGTGGACGGAGGCATGGCGCACACAGGCATCTTGTCTGAGTTCTGCTACTGACTCCCTATGACTCCTTCCCTCTCTGAGCCTCCTATGCAAAATAAACAAAAGGATGATGTTGGAATAAATTCATTCAAGGATCATTTACCGAGCACTTGTGTATTAGGCTCTCTGCTAAAAGCTCGAAGAAAGAGGAGACTTCTCTCCTTTTCCTTCTGCTCTCGGAGTTCACGGGCTATACACGGGCTTCCCGTGTCTCTTCCAGCCATCGTGCTCAGAGACTTAGCTGTATTAACAGTTTGCACAGATTTGGGCCTAGATGGTATCTTCAGTTGTAGAGTAAATATGATTATCTTTGTAGTGGGGTTTAAGGACATCTGGTTCCCATTTCCACTTAGTTAGGGAAGGTTTTATGGAGGAAGCCACGTTTCAGGGGGTCTTTAAACGAGGGGAAGGTTTTTGTCCCTGGGCCCCGAAGCTCCAACTGTTGGCTGTATTTTCAGGCATCTATTTGGGAGGTGTCTAAACCACGTTTGTGAAATTATGAATGTTTGGCCACAACCGTGGGGTGGGGGTTTGTGTCGGTTGTGTGTCAGGCTCATCATGAATACTGGCCCAAATCCAGTGCTCCGTGATCACTCCCATTGTGCTCATTCCTGGGCACTCTGGAAATAAGCAGGTCACTCCTAATAAACAAACAAAGCAGTCTCCAAGACAGCGTTCAGATATGCTAATCAGATGTTAATCAGTAGTGTTCTTTTGACCACAGATTTATTTATAGATGTGTTCCCGGTCAAAGACAACATGCTGATGCTATTGAAATGTTTGCTTATAAACTATATTCCCTGCTTAATGGCTTTATCTCACGGTCACTGGGAAGAAGAGACGGCGGCGTTTTACTCAGGAATAAGCCATTTCCTTGCAAGGGCGAGTCTAGGTTTCCCTTCAAGACGTTTCCAGCTCTCATTCAGCACTGTGATTCACAGAGGCGTCTTTCGGTTGTTGAAAAGAGAAAGAAAACAAAACAACTTCAGCAAGTGAGTTTACAGGAGATGCAGCCGGAGTTCAAAGAGGATGCCGTGCTTACTTTTGTAGTCAGACAATGTAGATCGCAGCAGGGTCTCGCCAGAATTCAGCATCTCCCACGCAAGCAACAGCAACTCGGTTTAAAACACACGTGCGCACGCGCGCGCACACACACACACACACACACACACACACACACACACACACACACACACACAGAGTAACAACCAGAAACCATCTTAGACAAAAGCAAATTAACATTTAAGTATCATTCTTATGGATTGAAAGACTATAATTTACCAAGACAATCCCGGGCAGGATGAGAGGAAGCACTGCTTAACGTTTATTTATTTCATATTTGCATCTTATTCTCCCACTTTCGTCTTGCAAGAGCTGTGTATTATTTAGGATAAGAGCATCTTTGCAAAATTGCTGAAAAATGCCTTGTACAGCAGAAGTCTAAACAGCATTTGGTGTTCTCAGTTGCATGCACCGGAAGAATCAGCTTCTCAAGAAAGGAAAAGAGTTGCCTTTGTGCGTTCCTTGCCATAAAGCTCATTAAAAATGCTAAGAGTCAAGATACTGTGTTCAACCTGTCCTGTGAGACCTGCACTTCAGTGCCAGTGTTACTAAGGTTGCTGTAACAGGCTATTCTCATCTTTGTGTAGAAAGGGATTTAAACCCAGGACTTATGGCTTATTATCATTGTTTTAAATAATCCCCTCTTTTGTTCGGCAGCATTACCTTTTCTCCCCACAGGTACACGCTACCAAGTGCTTTTATTTACACAGTGTTTCTGTAGAGAAGGCTCTAGGGAAAGCTTCCTTGCTGTTCAAACATTCAGTCATACAGACAAGAAGAGCTCAAAAAGGAAAAAGAAAACATTTAAGACTTGAAATTGTTATTGTGTCCATTTCAGAGTTGTGTTTTTGTGTTGTTTTTGATGGCATGAAATCTCATGAAAATCGAAGAGCTTGCCTTGACCGACCATTCACCTGTGGGGTATTCTGACTCTCATTGGTATCTTTGCCAGAGAAGTCTTCTTGTGGGAAATCCTGGCTGTTCCTGAAAGCCATGAATGCCCAGCCTATCCACCTCGGCTCTCACAGCTGTTCTTTCCACTCCCCTCCCTGATATATGGCTGTGCCCACTATCCCCAGCCCACACTCCTGGAAACTGTGCTGTTCCCTGGGGGAACCTGACATTCTGTCTGCACCTTTGCAAATAGCCCTTTGTTAAGTTTCTGCAGATGCCTGCTTGGGTTACGATCTCCGATTTCTGCTAACGTTAGTGTCCCAATTGCTGGTGCAGATTGTCTTCTATGAGAGTCCATATCCACACAACAGACGGGCATCACCGTTGTGTATATTTAAAAGTTTAGACAAACACTCTCATGCCACGGTACACTTCTGCTACTCAGTTTATTTTTCCGAATGTTGGGATTTACCCAGATTCTCACGTGAGGTGCTCTGTTAGGGTCTCAAAGAGATCACACATGGACTTGCTTTCTGGAACTAGAACACAAAGGGCCCAGGAAAATTACATTTTGAGTTCATTATAAATGTATATGGATGGTCTACGACCACACCACCCTCTGTGCCCTGAACATCCTCAGAATATATGCGTATATATTCTCATCTTACCATGGGGACATGAGAGTCTTTGAGTTCTACCAATGAGCCAAATGACTCCCTTCCCATTTCCACGTGGCTTTTTAGATTGCCGAGCAACATGTTCATGAATCAACACTTAAATAAGCAAGTCCCAGAGAGCATGTCACAGAGAGCAAGTCACAGAGAGCATGTCAAAACTGGCCTCTGCTCCGGGCTGGGGATTTAGCTCAGTGGTAGAGCGCTTACCTAGGAAGCGCAAGGCCCTGGGTTCGGTCCCCAGCTCCGAAAAAAAGAACCAAAAAAAAAAAACAAAAACAAAAACAAAAACTGGCCTCTGTTCAACAGTCAGAAAGTGGAAATCAAAGATTATGAGAGCAAAGACTTCAGTCAGGTCAGCCTGAGCCAGATGGTGCTGGTATCCAACAAGCTGCCTGATCCTGGCTCCCATGGGTGACATTGGTTTCATTGTCACCCCAGGATGGACTTTCACAGCCTTGCCCAACTGAAGGCAGCCTGTGTCTTCATCAGGGCCATGGTTGCACTGAACGTGTCTGCAACACTCATGTGTCCCTACTAGGTGCCTCCCCTAACATCCTACTTTGGTATTAAAGACAGTTGTGTCATCGTATCGTGTAACGGAAAGTAGTGGGAACAACGTATTTGGGGCAGTGGTAGGTGACTGACATAAAGGGGCTCTTCTGTGTTTAAGGATTTAAAGGGGGAGGTCCAGACTCTTTAGCTGTGAAGAGTTTCAGCATAGCTACCACCTGCTTCTGTGTCCCCTTTCTGAACCCATTTCTCTGTTCTTCCTGTGCGCTAACTTATATGGGAGTCGTTTTGGTGACTTTCAGGAACTTTCTTAGTAGTGTAAAATGGAGAACATGGGGGACGTATGTTTTCCCCCTGTTCACAATCTCCCTCATTATGTACCACCCAGAGCCTGGCCTCTGGGAACCCCCAAGATCTCAGACTTCATGGGTCCAAGGAGAGAACATGAGAAAGGTAACTTGCCCTGTGTGCAAACTGCATTTGAGAAGGTGGGTCTTAGAGGACTTGGCTTTTTCTGGGCTCCCTGGTTGCATTCCCAGACTCCACAGCAATAAATAATCTGTCATTTTCCATTCAAAATGCCTCACTTGGTATTCAAAGGTGAGCACAGCTGTGTTTTTCTACATCTTAGTAATATTCCTTTCCTGTCAAGGCGAATGTTTTTTGACAGAACTAATAGCTAATGCAGCTTATGCTTCAACTAGGTAGCTATTAAATAACACCGGCTGCCTTTTAAATGTGTTTTTACTGGAAAACCTCATACTTCGAAAATGGCTTTTTATCTCCTAGGGCAGTGTGCCTGCAATTCACACAGGCTACCACTAGATGGCAACAGTGTCCTTTTACAGACTGCTGAGTGTGG
This sequence comes from Rattus norvegicus, assembly GCF_021556685.1. Lineage (NCBI taxonomy): Eukaryota > Metazoa > Chordata > Mammalia > Rodentia > Muridae > Rattus > Rattus norvegicus. The sequence continues at coordinate 4,386,630 of NC_141549.1, read as the reverse complement.
TTAATTGTTGGTGTTGAAGGAAACAGGGGAAACATGGGTTTGTATTTAAGCATTATACCTCCTGTATAAAATATCCATGTACGGTAGTACTATGGATGGATACCATACACTCTGTTAATCTAGTCAATGTGTTGATCAGCTTCAATAAGCAAAGCAGAAGAATGGAGACGTGAACTATAGAAGAAATGGTGTATTGGAGGAGAGTAAATGAATTAGCCTTTGCCCTTGGCTGAGAACCAGTCTTTCCAGTAGAGTTTGCCATTGTGCACAGCCCTCCCTCCAGCCTCAGCCTCTGGGGCTGAGCAGATCTGGAACCCACCTGACAGTCCTTGAATGTTCTGCCAAGCAGTCTGTTCTTAACTCGCTTGAATGCTCAGCTCACCTCCCCGCTAAGGCTTGGATTACCCCCTGGGCGTCCAGCTGCAGGAGAAGACAGTATCCTGCCCCTGGCCTGATCAACTTCCTCATAATGGAGACTTTAAAACGGCCAGGCAGACAAAGGTCCTTCAAAATCAGAGGCTGGTCGGTAGCCACCACTGTCCCCAGTCCCCTTGAAGGGCCACATTCATCTGACCAGCTCTAGGCCTGCTCTCTCTTACACTGCCTGTGTCTGCATCTCTGTTCTGTTGGCCAAAGGAGACCCCCAAGGTGGCAACTTCTTACCGGTGATCTCAAAGCAGCCGAGCTTTTATTCATTGTGAAGATTCTTCATAAATTCTTAATGACAACATAGCTGTTATAAAAATAGTCCCTAGGAATGAAGGCATCTAGAGGTTCTTGCCCCCCCTTACATTTCCATTTACTCTCTTTAGCCCCCCCCTTCCTGCCTGTATCTCCCAGGCCCAGTCTTCCCTCTCTTCTCTCATCTATCCCCTCTCCTTTCTCTCCCTCCTCTCCACTTTCCTTCCCTCCCTCCTCTCCCACTCTTCCACCTTCCCCTCTTCCCCTCCAAGGACTGACTCACTCTCTCTCTCACTCTCTCTCTCTCTCTTTCTCTCTCTCTCTCTCTCTCTCTCTCTCTCTCTCTCTTTCTTTTGCTTTCTTTCTTCTGGGGAGGGTTTAATTTTCTGTCTGTGTTGAGGGGAGATGAGCCCCACACTTAGGTTCTTATACCCACCCAGCAGAGAGAGGATCTTCCCACCAGCTTGAGATAACAAAAAGACAAAACATCCCAGGAAACACAGGTCACGTGTCCAATTAATAAGCCAATTTTACAGCCTAGGTGGTATATACATGTGCACGAGAAACCCTCCAGCTGGTCAACCTAGCCACATGTGCAAGGTGAGAGGTGTCAGCGGTCACCAAAACCGTGTGGTTGGAAAGGGTGAAGAGGATCTATCTAAGGGAGGGGTTGATATCTTCAGGAAGAAAAGGGCAATTTCCAAACTTCTACCTTGGTATTATTATTGCATGTATCGATAATTTAGCGGGGAAATGGAGTGAAGCGGGAAACTACTTCCTGTTTATTAAGCCAGCTTTTGAGAGTCATTTGTAGCTGCCATTTTCTTGTGACTGGTTTCAATAAGTACAAGATGGCCACTTGAACCCAAGCTGGACTGGAAGGAGACAGACTCTGCCTACTACAAGAGGCCAGCATGCCAGCCTCTCCTAGATCTCCTCCATCTGTCTCATTGGTTTTTCTGCCTCTGTAAGCAAGCCTGGGCTTCCTTGGGGAAAATAGCCCAGTGCTTAGTTATTCTCATAGCACACAGAAAAGGACTGGGCATATGACTGAGGCTTAGGGAAATTCTGAAGGCAAATGGTGTATAGCAAGGAGCAGGCCAGCCGTGAACCAGGGATCTGGAGGTAGGATGCTGCTGTGGCCACACCCTCGGGACTGACCCCATCCCTGTCTAGTGCCACCCGTGGAAACAGATGAAGCGCTAGGAGTAGAGGCCTGGCATGGCTGCCCAGAACTCGCACATGAGTCTGAATGCACACTCATAGAGATGGACACATTGTTAACTTGGGAAGCTAACAGGAAGCTGTCGATCTGTTGAGCAAGTTTGTGTTTTATGAACCAGATGTTCAGCGTTATTACCCATCATTTCCTTGATTCCAGAACAGTCTGCGTCATGTAGCATAGGAAATGAGGGATATGGGTTTATACACACATTATACAACAGCACACCATAGCTGAGAAATTTAGGCTGTTCAAAACTTGGACAAGTATAATTGAACAGCAGGTCACTTTAGGATTCTCACTTGTACTTCGTTAATGGGATTTTGGTGACCCCCATCTCTTACTCCTACCTTTTGGAAAATGAATGTTGACTTCATATCTGCATTTTTTTCTTGGAAGCCTTGGAAGAATGAATCCTAAGCACTTACTTTGTCTCAGCAGCAGCTACAAGTTGAGGACCACAAAAAGCAGGCCACCCCTAGTGACTGTTGGAGACAGAGGACTTCTGGCTGTGTCGACTGCATAATTTCTGCTTGGAGGTCTAGATTAAAAACCTCTTGCCACAGGTTGCTATATTCTGTGACAGGAGCCCAGGATGCCCTTTGATCCTAAAGAGCTTGTGGTGCAAACAAACTTTCAGATAGATTTTTTTTTCTCCTCCATGAAATGTTTCAGGTGTACAGAGGCCAAACTGGGGAGGCCAGGGCTGATGGAGGGCAGGTGAGGGTTTCTATACTGCACAGGTGCTGTTTCTGCATTTCTGCTAGTTTTCATGACTTTAAGATGGGCTGGTTTACAGAGGAAGCCTGCAGGCTGGAGTTCTCAACAAGCCAGTGTATAAGTGGGCTGCAACTCTTAGCAGAAGAGCACACAAGATTACAGTCCCACATGTGAACTCTGTGGCGCCTCCACTCCCCCAGACTTACTGTGTTTCTTTTGTTTACCTAGAGCTGGTTACAAATGAGTGGCTTTAGTAAAAAATGCAATAGTATAATGACATTTTTGTTTTGTTTTTTGGGTTTTTTTTTGGTTGTTGTTGTTGTTGTTATTGTTTCTTTTCTTTTTGCCAGAGAGACACTGACTCTGTGTTCTGGCTTAACATTTGGAAGTCCCTTTCCCCTGATTTTGCCTTTGTGCCAGGACAATTACTAATGATTTATAACTAACCCTTACTGGTTGCAGGGGAAAAGCTTCATTTCTTATTACTGTCAATGCTATGTTTTTGGTTTCATCGTGATCCATGTTGGCACTGCCTGAAATTTTGATCTGAGTTGCAAAAGTGGAAGTTGTCCAGGGTTACGGATCAGCTCAAATTAACTTTGCTGTGTAGCAGTGAGGATTAATCAAGGAGTTGTGAAATGGGATGTCTAATGCTAAGAGGGCTGGTTACTCCCGTCTGGTTCTGCCATTGAGCCTCCAATGGCCCCCATACCATACTTTAAGAACTTTTAGTAGAAGTTGAAACTATGTTCCCACAAACAATTACTGTGCTGGATATACTGGCTGACTTGATTCTTGGCACAACAATTACTGTCAACGTTGTCTTGAGTTAATACAGTTTGGTTATTAATATTAGAAAATAACTTATTTACTTATGCTCATGCCCAGCAAGTTACCTAGGTGACAGGCCCATTCTTCAGCGGTCTCAGAAGAGACAGAACAATGTAAGAGCTTATATAGAGAAAACATGTGCATAAGACACTGTGTGTATACATAGGCATGTAAAGGCATCCTATGTAGGTATGCATGTGGTTATATAAAAATGTAGATGCATGCTTATATGTGGAGAGAGATTTGTAGTGAAGAATATATATGTGGAATCTAATATATGTGAATCTATAAAACAAATTGATGTCCTGGAAATTCCAGGAAGGGTTGATGTTTTGATGTTAAACTCAAAGGCAAAGTGGAGGCAGAATTTCTTCTTCGAAGGCTGTGTTCTCCTTCAACTGACTGGATGAGGCCCGCGCAAATTGTGGAGGTTGTTCTGCTTTATTCAGAGTCTAACTGTTTAAATCTCAGTTAAGTGGTAAAGGGGTCTTTCCAACCTCTATTCAGACAGTGGTTGATCAAACAAATGGACAGACACCACAATTAACCCCTAAGGTGCCGCAGGTTTCCTGGTCCTCCAAGGCCATGACATTCTTGTCTCACTTTCAGGCTCACTTCTGAGTAGACGGAAGACTAACCAGTTCCCTCCATTTCTGTAGGGAAAACCTTCCAACATTCAACAGCTTTTCTTTTGTTCTCAAAATTGTTAATAGGGGGAGCCATGAAGAAGTTCTCCCTGTAACAATATTTCTTGACTTTTATTCTTCACGTGTACTAAATTTTTAAAATAAGAGTTTCTATTCAGAAAGACTAGAATGGTCCCTGAAGTTTTGCATTTATAGCAAGCACTGAGGTGCTATTGTCTTGGGGATCGCACTGTAAGTAGTGAGGTCTATAGAAACCCCAATAGTGTGCATGATGCACATACATGACACTAAGTGAACAGGGAAGCAGGGGTTTGATGGTCCAGACCTGTAATCTCAGCACTGAGCTAAGAAGAGGATCGCAAGTTTAAGTACAGCCCGGGCTATGTAAGATTCCTTCTCATAAAAAAAAAAAAAATCCAACACTAGAAAAGATGAGCTAAGCTCAGTTCACTGACTTTTGCATAAGAGACTAGACAATCTGTATAGCTATCAGCCCCTTGGGTTCTAGCATCATCTCCTTAGGCAGCCTCTTCCTAAGAAAGAAGTTCTATGGGAGAGCTCCTAATTATTCCATAGAGTTATCGCCATGGAAAAGTAAAATATCCAAAAAAAAAATGTTGTAGGCTGAAGATGGTTGATTCCTGCCCTCAGAGCGATCATAGCAGGTGTTCAAGGGAGATACAAAACAGAAAGGATCTCTCTCCCATTGGCTTTCCAGACCAACTTTGGTACCTGTCAGCACTGCCAAACCAACCCTTGCTCTCTTTGATGGTCTAATTCTGCCAGGTACTTGCCTTGCCGAATGACCTTAAGAGTGGAGAAAGGAATCCAGTGTCCTTTGAGAGACTCTATGTCAGAGTACCGTGCTGGGCACTGGTACCGCTTGTCTTTATGGTAATGTTAATTTGCACGATTTCAATGAGGAAGGCCTAGCAAGTGCAGCTAAGAAACTTGAAGCTGACAATCAGGGATAGATTTGTCTCGAACCAAAGGCTACAACTGTGCTCAGAGACTCTCTTTCCTCATTTGTTACTAGGGTAGAACAGCTATTCCTGCCTGTGTCCCTTTTGGGGACACTACACTGTATGAGAAGCAGATGTGCCCGGAGGTCTCACAGTGTCTGTATGAGGCTCAAAGCATTAGGAGTTTGCATCCGATTTCAGAAGTACTTCCTTTGGAAGCAGCGATTAGCTTCTTACTGGCAATTTTCAGGGTCGTGTGCTAAAGCTGTCTTTCACTCATTTGCTTTCCAGTTGGGACTAGCATTCAGGAATCTGAAGAGGTGAAGGGGCTTGACTGGTCTGCCTTAGAGAGAATAAGAGCTTCCGGGATCTGTTTCCCTTAAGGATATTTTCTGAAGCCCCCACCCCCAACCCCTATGTCCGAGGTTTCTGATCTTGCATTATCAGAAGCCTTATTATCACACATACCGAACATAAATGTCTGGGGAATAAAACAGTAAAATGGATGTGTTGTAATAAAACAAATCATTGAAATCCAAATGAGGTTCAGCTGAGGTAAAAAAAAAAATAGCTGTAAGCACAGATGTGTCAGCTGGAGTGACTGGTGGTCCGGTTTCCAGCTGAGGCCAGGGGACTGTTGGCCTGCAGATCAGGTAGAAACCTCCATGCTCACTCCCTGCTGAAGAATCTGGAGGCCTCTTTCTCAGCAGCCTTTGGCTAGGAAAGATGCACTGGCCAATGGGGGCCCTCTGCACTGAGGCATCCACAGGGTGTCCAGTAACTGCCTTTTCTGTCTCCATCCAGCTTGCTGATGATCAGGGCCTCGTCTTGATGACCACAGTGGCCATGCCTGTGTTTAGTAAGCAGAACGAAACTGTGAGTATGGCAATGTGCCCTCTGCCTGGTGCTGGAGGTGTGGGGGAGGAAGGTTGTTTCTCCAATTCCTTTGCATCTGAGCTCTAGAGAAAATGGCTTCTCTGTTCCCCATCAGGGTACTGTATGTGAGTTTATCCTCAGTATTTCACCCTACTGTGAGGACCAGTGCGTCCAGTGTAAATGAGAGGATAGGCAGAGTTCTTAGCATCCCTAACCCCTCTCTAAAATGTAGACACTCAGTATCTAGAGGAGGAAAATTCTCAGACAATTCTTGATTGTGGCGGCTGCCCTTCTCCTCCATTATCTTTAATTTCTTGGAGCAGAGGTATCGAAGTACTGAAAAATGGAATGGTGTACCAACTAGCTGTGGATCCTGAGAGTCTGAAATCAAGATGATTGCAGAGCCATGGTCCCTCTAAAGGGACAAAGGAAGAAGGCTTCCTTGTTATTTCTGGCTGCTGGAGCCCCATACCCTTGGCAGCTTCATTGCACATTAGTACGTTTGTATGTGTCCTTCTCACTACAACCAGACCTCTTCTTCCTAAAGAGATCAGTCACTCTATTTATGTACCTCTATGAACCAAAGATGATTCTTCTGGAGGTCTTTAGCTATAGCATCTGCAAAAGCCCTATTTTTTCCAAATGCCATTGGATTCTGTAGTTGAGAGAGTTTGAGTTTGCCAGAACATGACTTAAACCACAAACAAAACCATAAAGCATCAGACAGCAGTAATTTATATGTTATTCCTAATAGCCTTTCTGTTATTGGAAGTTTCAACAAATCACAGTGGCCTCCTGCCCTGGGACCCTGGTTCTACAACACTGCATATATATATAAACTGCTGATATATATATATATATATATATATATATATATATATATATGTAAACAAATAACAAAAAAGTGCTTCTCTCTGACCACTAGATATCTTCTTTGTGAATACCAGATGGTAGTGTATGCCAGGGGAATAAAACAGATGCCACTATAATCTGCTTCATAATCTGAGTCTTTATGCATGAAACTTCTGGGCTCCTGCACACCATATTTCAGTCTTCAAGAAGAAGCAGAACACTAGAATGTCTTGGCGTCAGTGTGCTGCTGTTAAGTCAGAGACAGTCCCCTTCTTGACTAGCTATGCTTTGGGTGGAAAGTAGAATGTAAAAGAGGCCTGTGGGGATTTGAGTTAGTGGTCTCTGGGAAGATCACATACTAACCTATTGTATTCTTCTTAATGTCTATTTTCTACAGAGGTCAAAGGGCATTCTTCTGGGTGTGGTTGGCACAGATGTCCCAGTAAAAGAGCTTCTGAAGACCATCCCCAAATACAAGGTAATATACTAGTTCACTGTAGCTAGTGCCAAATGGACCAGAAACAGATTTCATAGTCTGGCTCTGGACTCTGCCTGCATTTTGGGTTCGCCATGCTGCTGTCATAGACTATTGTCTACCTGTGTATAATCTGTACTATTCCTTGATGGGTTTATCTTAATTAATATGGGTTACTTCCTTACTGCCTCCTCTAACCTCAGTGTAAAGGCTTCATGTGGAAACCATGAGTTTTGATGAAGTTCTTATATTTTCCTTTCATTGTTGACATTATTGACTAGTCTTTCAAGAGATGGTCTAAAGAATCATTGAATTCTCATGAGGAAAACTCCCATTTTCTGGTGGAGAGAAGAACAGATCAATGAATGGGGAGAGGCTAGTACACTCAAGGCTCAGTTCAGTCACACAGAAGTGGTCAAAGGGTCCCTGAGTGGGGAAATGGCAGAGTGTACTGAAAGTCTTGGGTGGCCTACTGGTCATAGGCCTCCACCTACTGCCCAGGCCTCCATTGTTTCTTTATTCCTCAGTCCCAATTAGATTAGCCGGCCCACCCAGCTTTGGGCTGACTGGCTGGCAAATTCTTCCTCTGCTTTTATGAAGAGTGAAGGCGGGCCAGGATTCTGTTGGTGTTCATTGCCAGCCTGCTTGCTTGGCTTCCTGGTCTAGTTTGCTGAGGCTGGTGCAGGCGTCAGCCTTGCTAACCTTCTGATAAAACAAGAAAATAGTAAGAGCTGACAGTTGTCAAGAGGGGACAGTAATCTTCTACCAAGACTCCCAGAAGTTGGATTATGTTTCCAGAGCCATAGCAGAGCTTCTAGTTGATCCAGCCTCACATAATCAGGAAGTAAAACTGATAGACCCTCAGAAAAGGAAAGCCATGCATGGGAAGAGGAAGGCTTCATGGCTTCTGAAGAGAGAGGACTTTTGTTGAAATCCCCAGACAGACCTTGGCACCCATAACCAAGCGCCTACTATTTACAGAAGGCATACACTTGTAGTGTTTCAAATCAATTTTAAGTTCTGGTTTCAGTGAGGATATGTAGACATCCAAGCACTTGGTTGCTGCTCAAAATGTACCAAATGAGTTGAGGAAGAGTGGGCTAAAAATGGAATGTTAACAATTACCTTCAGGGTCAGTTTCTCAAAATGTCTTCTACTGGGAAATGGGCTAAGATGTGTTAATAATAGGTAGGCACCATTTTACCACAATTCTAAAGCAAAAAGCCAGCAAGACAAAAAGCCAGGACACAGAAAGGTTAAACACTCTTGCCATGTTTTGTAGCTTTCAAGCAGGAAAGCCACGATTTTAGCCTCTAGGACCCCAATATCACTAGGAATGATGAAAGTAATCATTATGATTGTTAAAACACAGTTAAAATAAAACCATAGGGATAATGGAAAAATAGCATGTTTATTGTTCTTACCATGTGGCTGGTGTCATCCAAAGTCCTCTACATGCATGGCTGCCTTTTCAGCATCACTCACAGAGGAAGAAATCAACAAAACACAGTTCGACGTGAGGAGGGACCAAAGAGAAGCGAGGGGAGCTGTGGGGAGGGAGGGAAGGAACCAGAATCTCTGGGAATGTGTTCTGTTCTTTTCCCGAGCCTGGTGGGAATCCTGGAAACAGAGGTATGGTACATTGACCTAAGTCGTCTGTCCCTCCTCTATTCCCATAAAGAATTTTGGGAAAGGTGTGCGTGTTGGCCAGGTAGAGCCAGGGACAGGAGGGAAGGAGAAACTCCAGGGGGTAGGATCCAAGTGGTACTAGTCGTCCTGGTTAGTAAGTTATAAGGATGTGTCAGCTCTTAGCTCTTGGGATTTTCCCAAGGATTGTTCTTTCTCCGCAAGCTCCATATATTTCCCCCGCAAGCCATCAGACTTCCTATAATTTTTATTAAGAATTCCAGACACCCCAGCAATAATTTCCAGACACCATGGCCTCTGTTACCATAATGAGCCGTTTTATAATTGGGTTCACTTCATTAGCCTGAAGGCTCTCAGCTTGGAAGGGACATGCTCCTCTCCCAGGGACAGGGGTCTGCACAGCTCCTGGTCTCCAGGGGAGTAGAAGAGCGAGCTGTGGATCCAAGGCCTGTTTGGCAGCTCCTTGCTGGAAGGTCCCATGTCCAATCTGTTCCCTGTTACTCCGTGGGACTGAACATGCAAACGGACAGGGAGACTGGCTGTGTTTCAAGTGAAATGAGAGTTAGGAATTTCGTCAGCATATTGATTTGTGGCCAAAACCAAACATTGTCTATTGTCATTTTATGAAGTTTTGATTCTCAGAGAGATCCATCTCCAGTCTCTCCCTGGAGCTGTATCAGATGATCTCCAAGAGTCACCAACCAGCAGGCACTTTCTAGTGCAGTTTCCTCAGAACGTCCTTATGGGATGGAGTTTAACCCCATAGCTTCTGAATGTCAGGGAAAGTTAGGCACAGGTTTGAGAAGGGCTGGCTGTGTGTGCTGAAGTGGATCAGCTTCTTTTTGGCTCATTTTTAGTGTTTACTTTGGTCCCATTGTTAAAGATCATCTAGATAGTGTTTGAACAAAGTGATAAGTGCCTAAAACACGTGCGGATTTAACTGAGTGCCTGCCATGATCTGATGTGGCACTAAAGGTTGCAGAAGCCCAAGATTAGTGTGGTAGCTCCTTCCTACAAACAGGAGAGATACAGCCCTGGATGCTTTCTAGAGCAAGCCAGAGGAATGGAGGAGAACCAAGTAGGGCTGAGAATCAAGAAGATATCATAGCATATTTATGCCCTGCACAAGGTAGAAGTGAAATATTATCATGGTTATAAAAATGGAGTGGAAATGAGGAAGCAAGAACAGAGACAGAAAATGTGCAGAAGACAGTCCTGAGGCTGGAAGAGTAGTAGGTAAGAATTCAGTTGAAGGGGATGCACTAGGATAGTACCCAAGGAAAGGCTTGTGTAGGAAAGGGGACTGCCACTGCCAGGTGTACTGAGGGGCAGCAGATAAAAGAGGTAGTGTGGGTACTTCAGACAGCATGGTAAGAATTGCCTTTGACTTTGGTCTGTCTTGGGGCCTAGAGACTGGCGTGAACCATTTTTGGAAACTGAAGCAATATCATGATTGACAACATGAGGAGAAAGTCTTGCATCCAAGGAATGTCACAGAGAAAACAACAGAATGTTATGACTAGTTGGTTTGGAGGATTGTGGATAACTAGAACAGGCTAAGGAGATGCTTTGGTTTCTAGCTGTGGATCTGGGAGATGCTAGTGCCACTCACCCAGAGGAGACAAGAACAGAAAGAGCTTGAGAGACACTGTTCTGTCAGGAGGGGGACCAAGAACTAACAGTTACTGGACGTATTGACTACCTCTGAATGGGAGAGCCCAAGGAAGCAGGGCCCTTGGGCTAACAACAGAAATGGCGGCTGAAACTCATAGAGGGAAAGTAGAGTTAAGTCAGAATAGGAACTACTGGGAACAGGTTCTGAAGGAGATCTGGGGCCTGAGGAATGACAAAGCAGAAAACAGAAGAAAAATGGTGGGGCCCAGCAACTGAGGAAGTGGTGAGGAAGACTTATCAGTCAGTTCCTAAAACCAGGAGACCCAAAACGAGAATCCCACAGCCAACAGCTGTCAGGAGACCACCGGCAAGTATGGAGAACAGTTGGGGTGTCTTCAAATGGGGGTGCGAGGGTAGAGCCTGAGTCTAGCGAGTAGAGGCATGAGCGAGAGGGTGATGGGCAGCAGACAGAGACAGCAAGCAAGTGGTCAGTTAGAAGGTGCTGTTGCAGAAAGCCCAGGTGCCTTGTATTCTAAGGGAGGAAGTAGAAAGGAGGGCTCAGTCTGTAAAACCCTTGCCAGCTTCTATTTCACTTTTTCTTTCTCTTTTCTTCTTCTCCTATTGCTTCTTTTCCTGTGTTTCCTCCCTGCTTCCCATCCCACTCACCCCTCCGGTCATTTTTAACCATAAACTCTGACTTTTGCCCTCATAGCTCTTATATTCTGGTGGAGGGAGGCGAACCTTTAATATTCCGTGCCCTGACTCTCCATAACACCCTCATAGGGGACAGTTATCACTTCTAAAGTGCTGTGCCGGGCAAGAGCAGAGCATCCAGACCTACCTTCTCTTGAGACTCACAAGCAGAGTGAGAGGCACAGTCAGGCTATGCTGGCAGACATTGACTACATTAGCTGGCCATAAAGTAGCATTTGTTTGGTCTGATGCTGAGTTTGAATTTCCAGTCAAGCCCCACTCTTGCCTTTAATGGAAGAAGTCAGGCTCCTGACCCTTCCAGCCCGTATTAAACCAAGACTTAATAACGATAATTAATGCAGTGCTGACTGTCTGACATTCTTCCAGGAGACAAGATGAAAGAGACGATATACATCTCAAAGGATAGGAAATCTCGGGTTTATCTTTCCAGGCATAATGAAATATACTTTTATCATTAGAGTCAAGTAGAATGTTATTAAGACTTGCTGTGCAAGGTAAGTCCGGGAGAAATGTCTGTTGCCCTTGACGACCGCAGGCATATTTGCTTTATGTAATGCAACGGAAACTTTTAATTGCTGGTGTTAAATTCTCTGAAGTTCATTTCATATCACCTTGACGTTAAGCTAACAAGCAGACAGGGTCACTCCTGGTTTGTAAACTCTGTTGTCTGGATCATTTAATAGTATCATATTCAAAACTGTGAGTGGCAGGGAATTTAAGGGAGAAATAAGTAAGGCCTCAGAGCTGTGAAATGATCCCTCAGACAGAAAGAGAGAGAGAAAAAAAAAAACAGTCTCCCTTCTTCCTTTTCACTGCTCTGGCAAAGTGGGTTACAATTTCTTTCTTTAGAGAGAAATCAGTATGGCTTTTATGCCAGAGGCCATTTTAATACATGAATGATTTGTAGGTAAATTTATTGTAGCCAATGGGTGCAGTCAAGTGTGTAATAGAAATATTGTCAAAAAGCTGGGATTATTATTTAAATAAGTGCAGTGTTAAATTTGATTACATACTTTTTAAAGCTAATAAAACATTTCATTGCTCTCAAACTATTTCCCATAGTCCCATGTAGTCAGAAAACATAAATTAAGCGAGGCTCTGCATAAAAATTTGCCCAGACTTTGTGTGGATGGAAACGTGCTTGGGAAGGCTGGGGGGCTACAATAAAAATGATAGGATATAAAGGGATTGGCCGGCTCCTGCACGGGCTGGAGGGGACACTTTTACATGTTAAGGATTATGGAGCGGACAGAGCAGGAGAGTGGAGCTAGAAATGGCTCCTGTGAGTGTGGGATAGGAAGCTGAGGAGCGAGACAGTGTGGGACAGCTCTCCCCTCCCTTATCTAGATAAGGGAGCAGACACCCCAGCCACCAGAGTTCTGTTTGCTTTGACATGCCCTCCTTTCCAGAAATATCCATGACTTCCTTGGGTTTTCTAAAATAGTAATTGTTTTGTTTTAAATAAATAAAAATAAAGCCATAGGGTACCAGTGTGGGGATATGACATTTCAAATTGTGCTGTTTGCCAAGCTTATCTGTGACAGGCTCCGCATTTCCACCCAAATGTCAAGGATCAGTGCCTTGAATTCATTTTAATGAAATATTGTGCTGATAAGGGTTATGAATGCCAAGTTTAAACTGTAAATTACTCGGGTCGGGCTGCTTTGTGCTTTGTGAATCCGCCTGGGAGTCAGTTAATGAAGGTTTCTTTTGCTTTCCCTTACAGTTAGGAATTCATGGTTATGCCTTTGCCATCACGAATAATGGATACATCTTGACACACCCGGAGCTCAGGCCCCTGGTAAGAGAAGCATCATTCTTGGGTTTCTTCAGCTCTGCAGTGAGGATGTCTTGCAGCAGATTTCACCTGGAACTGACTTGGGTCATAGTGTCAAAGAGGTGGTTTGCATAGCGTCTAATAGTACTAGTCAAACAGTGCACCAGTGGCAAAAAACAAAAAACAACAACAACAAAAATCCCTCAGCTTCTATTATGTTCTTATGTGTAAAGCCATGCATATCTGAATGCATTCACTTATATTAATAGGCATCTATTAGTATTTTGATATTTTTCCTTAATTCTACACAGTTTGAAATCCATTATAACGAATACTCATACTATAGCTCCTAGACTGACTTACTGGAAATAGAACAAATCAGATAGAAGATCTCTGAAAATTTGCTTCATTAAGACTTACCTCCCAATTACATTGCTAAAATGTGGTGTTCATAGAAGCTATTGAACACCTTTCTAGATAAATGGAAATAGATTTTTCTCTATTTTCTGTACCCGAGTACAGAAAGCACTGCTTTTTTCTCCTTTGTCCAAAAGTGTCTGAGACCCATCTAAGGGAGTCTGTGGTCCGTCTCCTGAAGCTCGATCCTCAGGAGTAAGTTGCCTAGATCACTCACCCAGAAAACAGTGGGAACTGTTTCCCAGAGGACAGACAGGATCTTCAGAAGAAGCTATGACTGAGCGTCACAAGTTCAAGGCCAGTCCGGGCAACTTAGTAGAAAGATAATGTGTGGCTGACTGTGTGGCTCATGGTGGAGCACTTGCCTTGAGTATACTAGATCCACCATGATGCAAAAGGAAGGAGAAAAGTGAGGAGAGGAGGAAAGACTCTAACCCACTGACACTTCTCTCACGAGGAGGCATTGAGAGGGAGGTGACATTGTTTGCCATCCTGGCAAGAATGGCAGCTCCCTGGGTGTCTGTGCCTTCAGCCCATTTTAAAGAAGAGATGGGCATTAAGAGGAACAGGGCCTTCTAAGTTGAGAATGTGTAGGTCATTCTTCTGGCAAGACACACACACACACACACACACACACACACACACACACACACACACACACACATAAATGCACAGTACTGTCCATAGCCGAAGTC